>NW_021940645.1:1532371-2132371 GCF_001715985.3 Manacus vitellinus | reverse complement strand
GGACCAACCCAGGAACACAGTCCCAGGCTTATTGGAATCTTTACAAAAACTTTTGAACTTTCTACTAACCTAGTGCCTTCCAGATTTGGTTTAATTTTAATGCCATACTCATAAGACATAATATATACTGAATTTCTAAGGTATTTTTACTGCAGGGGATATTATTTATATGGTTTGGCTGCATGGAAAGCATGTATGAAAATTGAATGCATTGGCAATGTTAATACAATGATTACTTTTGGTTTTCCCACAACAGGTCAGGATTTGAAATTCGTTTTCCTGCAGACATATAACTTATTTTATGCACAATGCTTTAAATCAGCTTGGTTAAGATGAAAGACAGGCTTTAAAGTGAGCCCAACTTCATATGTGGCTTCTGGCAAAACCTGCTTGCTCTATTTATATACGTTGACCCAGGTTTAAACACTTCTGAGCAGTTTGATCACCAGTACAAGAAAAAGAGCAGTTATGAAATCTGAATGCTGGATCATTTCTTCTAAGTTTGGATGTGGGACTGTTATTCAGGTTCATCTCTAATTCCTGGATACCACTTGATATATCCTCACACTGAAATATATGGTAAAGACTAAACGAATTTTGGAACTCATTATAGTGTTGATAAAAAGCAGTGAGAAAAGTCATGTTTTCAAAAAGGACAAGATGGGCATCAGCTTGTGTTGGAACTGCTCTCCTAAGCAAGCCTGGTGTGACTTTCCAAAGGCATCCTCCTGTTTCCAGGCAACCAGGGCTGTGCTCCTGCCTCTTAAATTGTAACCGTCATTGCACTTTGCTTATTAATTCTTCAGTAAATGGAGGAAAGTTTCCATTCCCTTCGATAGCTAATGTACTTTATGGTTCATGAAACAGCCCTGGATTTGGTAGTTTTTATTTAGAAGAAGTTCAGACCTAAGTGAAAGAGCTATCCAGGACTTGGAGGTCATAGGAGGATAAAAAAGTTCTGCCTGCTTCAACTATGTGAGCTGGGAAAACATTTTCAGATTTTTTTTTTTCCCTACGAATAAAAATACATGTCCAAGTATTTGGATTGACTGAACAGCTTTGCTAATGTTTGACCAGATTTCTTCTGGAATAAATTCCACTGGGAAAAAACCCCACACCATTTTGAAATGAAGATATTTGATTTGATGCCTCTGAGATGAAAAGTTTAATTCTTTTTCTATCTTAAAGCATTTGTGCCTTTGTAGGTAACAGAAATTTTAGCTTAAATTTGACAATTATTTCATTTGAAGAAAATTAACTCATTCTGAAATGTTTATACATATATATATTATTTATTATTAATTTAAAGGCAGCAAGAGAGAGCCAATTTGGGTCTTACACAAATCTCTATCAATTCCCGTGCTGGAAACACTTTTCTACTTTTATTTTAAGCAATTAACTTTTGCTTTCTTCTCATAACAACACCATTGCCCTGTACAAAGTAAGGTAATTTGAATAAAGAAGTACCATTATTTTGTGGGAAGGAAGGAAGGAGACCAACTACATTTGGAACAGATGCCCAGATGCCGCATTTAGATGATCTATTAAAGTATTTTCAGTTTTGCAATAGAGCAGCTAAGTGACTTCATTACAGCCCAGCATTATGAGTAAGTGGAATAGGGATTCAGCCTCTAGAGAGCCCTTTTTTGTGCCTATAAGGTGTTCTGCACAAAACTTACTTACCTTAGAAATCACCTGTTCTTATTTATCTTATTACAATTTTGGAGAAATGTAAAATGTTTTACATTGAAAAGTAAAACTGCATTTTGGGTCTAGCTTCTTATAATCACAGCTTCTTTGTCCTTTTTATCATTAACCAAACCTTGATTTTCAGGGGTAGGAAGAGGGTGCAAACCATACTGCCTGCAGAGAACATTTGCTGAAGAGATTTACAGCAGGAAAAGATATTCTGTTTTAATCTACTACAAAGATCCAGTTAAGCCATTTTTCAGGGACAATTCATTTTGTTAATTATTATGTTGTGCTTTGCACACACTTACACGAAAAATAAAATAAAAGCTAATTTTAGAGTCCTCAATCAAGCCTGCAGTTAGTCCTAAATCTTGATGAGCAGCTCTAGTTATTATCTTCTATTTTTAAAATATTTTGATTGATTTTCCTATTCTAAAGAACTAAACCGTAAATCATTTCTGCTGGATCCAAAGTTTTTTCTTTTAATCAGTATGAAACAAATGAGCTCTGATACAAAGACAGAGAGAAAAAAAAAAATCACTGAGTAAAACCAAGTTCTCCCCGTTACTGGAAACTTCTGCCTGGAGAAAGCACTCCCCACTGTCAAATTGCTCAATATGAATCTTTTTCACAAATAATGCTACTTCTCCACTGCTGTTCATTCATATTTTTTTCGGCTATCATGTCTGTCACAATAATAGCTAACAACCTTGGTCAACAAGGCATGCAGAGCTGGTCCCAAAGCATATTTATACATGCATGGGGGCTCCTCATGGCCAACAAATGGGTATAAGCCCGTGAACCACAGAACAATCTCTCATGGAACTGAGAGATTGTAAATCTGGCAGGATTGGTCTTGTTCTCTGCAGGAGCTGCGTGACTGCTGTACACTACTGAGAATACACACAATGAGCACTGACCCCACTCACAGGCAGTTAAAAATGAGGCAAGAAATGGTTTTCTAATCGTTGTTGAAGTCCTCGTTTGGTATTACAGTTCCTTGGTGAAAACCATGTAGTAAAGAAGGTGCTCAGGGTCTTGGAGGCCTCGGTCACAGATGGGAGACACAGACACGTCCCCAGGGTGAAACAGGTGGTGCTAGCCAGCTGGGCAAACACAGGCACTCACCTCAACCTGCTCTGGCTGCTCCCCAACCCACGCATTTTGAAGGGACAAGGGTGGAAGGAAGATGGGACACCTCCAGAAAGGAGCTCAGAGGCGGGAGCTGCCTGGGATCTCGTGAGTCCCAGTGGAAGTGGTGCTGAGGATATTCCTCTCTCAGGCCAGCTCAGATAGCTGATTGTTTTTATTTTATGCCACTAGTTACTGTTTAACCCTTTCTATGCTTTGCACAGGCCACAGGGGTGGCTGTCTGCCAGGCAATCACTTGGGCTGCAGTCTCTGTCACCCTTCACTAGCACAGCTCCTGGCCTTTGCTATTTTGTTATTCTGGACAATATGACAAAAAGTTTCTTGAAAGAGAAAGGTAAAGATTACTAAATCAGGCCATCCTTAATGCTAATGTCTTCATGGAAAGTTATGGAAGTTTTACCTGTCACCCTGCAGTCAGACCCTTTCAGAAAGGCTTCTCTCTCTTGCTCGCTCTACTGTGGTACACACTGTCCTGGTACAACTCAGTGCTTTTAGTGAGAGGGACCAAAGGAAAAAATACATAAATCACTGGGCACTGGGCTTTCCCCTGTCCCAAGGGGGGCATCTCACCCATATGCCATGGCAGGGGCAGTGCCCTAGACACACACCTCCTTCTGTCCCTCTCCCACCATGGCATGGGGGCTTCCCTGGCCTTAGCTCACCACAGGATGGTAGATTTGAGCTCTGTATTTTGCAGCAATCCTAAAGGCACAGAAAGTTTTAGCTGCCTATCATTACTAGGTAGTTTAAGTGTCCCTGGAGTGTTTGCAGCAGGAAGGAAGGAATCACAAAAAACCCCCACAAAACGTAATAATCTGAACCACTGAAGCCAATTCTTATGTAATTTTGAGATTTTCACTTGGACTATTTCAATTTGTAAACCGCCAGTTTTTAAAAAAAGTACCAGTAACTCCATATTCCCTTTTCACTGTGTCAGCCGAATGCCTAACAGATATTAAACATTATTTGCTTTTTGGCTTTCTGCTTTTCCTAGTATATTCCAACCTGTGAAACCTCAAGGACATAAAGCATCATAAAAATAAACAGCACAAGTAGCAAAACTGTCATTCTCAAGAGGAACATTCACCTCATTAAACTGCAGAACTTCCAAAACCAAAGAAAAACATTATTTTTTTACAAAGTGCAGGAACTTCTCCATTACTGAAAAGGGACGTGGAGAACCTTTTGTCCTAGATCATTAATGCCAGTCAATATGCTAAGAATTTACATCAGAGACAGTGAGGAAAGACATGATCCTTTCTCAGGAAAATCTGATCAGTACAAGAACACAGTTCTGGGGCACTCACACCTCCTCCAGCAAATCAGGTTATTGGAACCTGTAACCAGCATGGTCACAGCAAGGGTGACAGGGCTTTGCAGGACTGATCACAGAAACAGAGACACGTTAAGGTTGTCATATTTTGGGCCATTTTTTGCTCTTAATCTCAGAAAACAGGGGTACAAGAATAATATGAACCAGGCACTAGATAAAAATAGCGAGAGAAAAGAAGCTATGCCTGCCTTCTCTTTCTCCAGTTAAGTTGTACAGCTGTGAATTGACAATGAAGTCTTTAAAATTAAAGAGCAACTGGAACGATACCCACCACCAGCAGCACCCTATCACCTTGCCTGTAAGTAGGAGGTAGACAAAAAATAACCCAGACAAGTCTTGGGATGAAATGCAAGGGGGAAGAGCTGGCTGGCTTGCATCAACGGATGGAGAGCCATCTGAGGGAACAGCTTCTTTTTCTTGGATTTCAGTGTGGGTTTACAATCTGTTAGTGCACCTGCACGTGCCAAAATGCTCCGCTAATGTCACTGCAAGCAGGATACACACTGCCTGAAACATCAAGCCTCGTGCAAGATCACTGTCTTACGTGCTTATGCTCGAGTCAGAGAGGAAGAGAACGATGCTCTTCAGGTGGCAGCATCCAAAATGAACCTGTCAGGCTCACTGAAACAACAAACATGCCTAGCAAGGATTGGCTCCTGCCATTAAAACTGCAGGCATGCTCTGGGTTCATCCTTAACTGCTTGTTGCTTCCTGATAATTCTTTGTGTGAGACAAGCTACAATCTGTGTTGCAGCATGAATCATAATTCACTGTGCAGTTTTATCCTCTGAGGCTTGGGGTTTTTTTTAATTCCACACATTCTTGCTTTTACCCTCTTCTAGAGGTTTAAGGGCTTTTCATTCCTTAGGGTCAAAAATGAAGGTTTGAACTCCCAAACTCACTGCAGACGTGATTACTTCAACAGCAAGAAATGAAATATAGCTTGTTTTACCTATTCGGAGATTTAAGTTCATTCTGCTTCCTTCATAAGGTTAACTGATCAAAGGGCCAAGCAACAGTCATTGAAAAATACCCTAATTTGTGATAATGTAAAAATACAATGAACTGTAGAAGCTGTGTCTGGAAGTTCCCTGGGAATAGGAACATAAGGCATTTTTCCCTCCCAAAATGCTGAATAGTGATGTCTACTCAAAGCAGGTTGAGGAACCATGCATTTTCCCCTACATACAACAGATCACCCGCTCAGTCCTTGTGGAATCAGACAGTGACTTGAGAAACCACTGTCAATTAACAGTTATATCAGAGAGTGTCAGACCCTTGACCTGGAGTAACAGATAACATAAAGAAGACACCTCTGTGTCAAGATTCCCCCATGATAACATAAGGACAATCTGCATGCATTTTACTTATCTTCCCCTTGAGGAGGAGGGTACCAGCTCCTGCCGAAGTCGCTGATGTTCCTACATGCTGCAGACTCACTCAAGATTCCATTTCAGCTCCTACTGCTGGCACAATCTGTTCCTGTCTCTGCTCACTCGGTTTCCACCTCCTCTCTTGCTCTAATTGAAGCCTCTTCCACTTTGACACCAGAGATTTAGCTTTCTTACCCTCCACTGTATTTTCATATTCCCTTTTCTGGAAATTAGGCAGATGATGTTGAACCATGCTGTCCTTTGGCTCTCAAGCAAGAATTACCCCATTTAGTGGCTTACAATGACTCTTTGACTTTGTTTGGGACTAGTATTCTGACTCCCATATGAACTTTCACTTGTTATCTTCTGCATCTTTCCTGTCCCCTCAATGGGCTGTGTGGTAAACCTGGAAGACTTACTTACTTCCACCTGTGGGGAAACATGTAACTTTCTGGGCAAGACTGAGGACACCACAAGTCCATGAAAAGTCATGAGCTAAGTGAAGCTCACTGAGCCAAACAACCACTCCCTGCTCCCACAATCACGTGTTCCTTTCCGAGTCACAGATGAATGAAAAGAGGAAAATGACCCCAACTCTTTCTTAGGCCTGCAATATATGATTTGTTTGAGATTGAGAAGGACCTTCAAGCTTTGGGACAGGTTTTCGCCAGGCAACTGATAGGTTTGTGAGAAATTACTCTAGTACCACTCAGTGAGGTAAAAATGCAGAGAAAAACCAGCAAAGAAATCAGCTTCACTCTGGACTTCCTTGTTGTGCACCCATGATTGCAATTAAAAGCAGCAGCTGATGCCTTCTGCCCACTCATCTTCTAACAGCATCCCTCACCAAAACCACATGCAGCCCCACAGTCTCAGAGCAGGGCTTGCAGCTCAGATGGCTGCTTTGTGCCAAACCCAAATCTGACTCTGTCAATTTACATTGAACATCTCCTAAGAGGAGCATGGTTAATGGGGAAAAAAGAAAGAGGGCCAAAAAACAGCTGAGAGTGCAAATGAGAACAAGCGCAAAACATGAGAAGCAGAGCTGAAACAGGACAGACAGAAATAGGTAGGAAGGACATAACAGCCACCTGAACAGAGTGCAAACAGGCAAGGGAGGGATGGCATCTGCTAAGTGGTAACAGCAGCACTTCCTGTTCCCATAAGTGGAAGAGGGTAGCTGAAATACTGCCCAAGGGGCTGCCTGAGGAACCCACCTGCACAACTTTTTTCCTGCACAATTCTCTTCCAATTTTCAAGTGAGTGCAGAGCTCTTTTTTGCTTTTAATATCACACATATCCTTCCTTGCCCAATGTCTGTATAGCCTCACCACCTCTATGCCACAATCTAGTTCATTTGATGCAGGGTCAAGTCTTACAGCTCTCTGCAATAGATGAGCTCCATTCTGCTGCACAAATTGAGCTCAAGATTTGGCCTTTATATTTGCACATATTCCAGCAAACCAATTCCCTGCTCTAGTGTAAGGATTAGAGTTCATATGGTCAGCATCTGGGACTACATGGAGCAGAAATAAATCCACCGCCAGTTGCAAGAAATAGTGAGAAAGAGTGCCAAACTATCATCAAGGGTCTGAAAGAAGGGCAGGATATGCCTGCTAATAGAGTCACACATAGAATTTCTTATTAAGTATTACAGTGAAGTGACTAGAAAGGAAGTAATAAACATGATATACGTATGGGAAGTGAAAGCAGAAACCAGGAAAAGCAATGGGAGGGAAAACAGCTCCAAAGACTTCAGTTTTGAAAGCTTCCTTGCTCCCTCGCTGCCTCTGAGATGCTAGGATTTGTTTGGATACCCCTCTGTGTTGCGCCAAGCTCAGCTAAAATAGATCCCATAAATTTCTGTCCATACATTACTCCGGATCCCCAGGCACTTTTTCAGCAACGCACACAGTTCAGTAACAAACCCGATACTGCCAGGTCATTTGCAAACCTATCCACAGCTGTATAACAAATAGATGTTCTGCTTCCAGAAAGGCCAAACAAGCCTGTGATTGCAATTGTTATGCAATTACTGTGATTGCAGCTTTGCTAGGCATTTTGCTGAAATGTCTCTGATAATCAGTGAGGAACAGAACTGACTTTTCACAAGTGCCAATATCATCCATTTGGACTTACAGTCTGTCTCTATCAACAAGGCAGGTAACGCTCTCTGCTCATATTCTGCCACCTGTGGTATTTTTTCATTCGCAGTCTGAACCAGAAAGACAAATCTGTTCCAACAATGCTGCAGAGCAACCAAATCTTTAAGGAAGAAATAACCTGGATGTAGGCCAGACTCCTCTAATTAGCCTATACAGAGCACACACTAAAAAAGCCACCTAATTAGACACATGGCCAAACTAAAGCTCACACCACTCAACACCACACAAAAACTCCGTCTTTCTCTGCTTACAGTCAGCACATTCATTTAAGTTGCAAAACGCACTTGATTTCAAAATACAAGCAGAAAATCTCTGTGAAAGAGAGTAGATATTTGCAAGATGCAGGTAAAAGAAGAGTTTGTCACATCCTTGGGAGACTCTCTTTAGCCAGCACTTTGCAAAATGTCTCTGCATGTTTGGTGGCTATTGTACTTGGGGAGTGGGGAGAAAACATAGAGTCCCTGGTGGTCCACCTGCTTCCTTTTAGGTACTGCTGCCAAGGGCTCTGGGATTGGTAATTACTTTATGCAGTCAGAGTCAGTTGTTGCCTGTTTCATGGTTTTCTCCTTCATGACTGGTGATTTGTACCTGTCAACATAATGCCATCAGCAGGTGCAGCCATGGTGAGTGCCAAACTGAACCTGGAACTGCGACAATGATTCCAGCAGCTCATTTCAGGGACTCAATTGTCTCATTTTTTTCTCACTGATCTGAAAATGCTCCCTGTTCCCAATCTGAAAAAAAATCTGCTGTTGTGGAAGTTTTTATGCACCGAGTATGAGACATACATTTCTCCCTTAAAAATCAATAACCCTGCTATGGGTTCTCTGGCCCTCAACAGAGGAAGAGCTACACAATTACATCAACTATTTAAATGGATACTTTCGTCAAGGGCATCAGTGAAAATTTAAGAGTTAAAGACGAAGTATTTACTTTTTTCAGTTGAAATTCATGCCAAGATTGGAACTGAGGTTTCAAATTCTTAAAGGATAGTGGTCAAATGCACCACTCTTTAGTGCTTCTTCCCATCATGACACACAGTGCAATTCTCACAAAAGTGAAAAGTTTCACTGCACTTCAGACGCCCACCTAGTCTTAAAGACATGATGTAGGAAAGGAGAAATATAGTAGCATTCATATATAGTTCTCAAACATCTATTGAAATAGTTTATTAAAAGTCCACAGCAAAAAAATAAATAGTAATGAGTTTTCTCATTTTCACAAAAGCTAATGATCTGGATATCTGACTCTTTTTGTCCTATTTTATTCTAGTTGGAGCCTTTGTAAATATTTTTTTTTACACTTTCATTGCCATCCTATCATTAGAAGCTTGCAAAAACACCGGAAAGAAAAAAATCAGGCTGAAATTCCAAACTATAACTGGACTGCAGGAGATAGGTCTTTAGGTGAACACTAATTATTTTGCAACTTGCAACAAAATTTATGAAGAATGTGAATGTCACATTATGAAGAATGTGAATGTTAACACCATGTTAAACAGTATAGTTGCTCAACGTTTTATGGTTACACACTGCAGGGGATTCCTATGAGAGACTGAAATTGTCCTAAGGATGGCAGCCATTCACCAGCTTCATTCAGTCAGTCCCTAACTGCCCTTTCCCTTTCAGATATCACAGTGTAAGTAGGAGGGCAAAGTCATCCTCTACACTGTTCTTCTCTCAGCCCTGTTTTTCCTATAAGGTAAGAGGGAAAGGAACTATGTCTGGCCCTGCCTCATCAATAGGGACATTAGACTGACAAAGGACTCCCTGAATTGGGAAGCCTGAGCATTACAAAGTCTTAAGTGCTCAGAAGGAAACCTGTAATGGTGATGGTTAACATCAATAGTGCTCTCTCTCCTACTGATCAGCTTCCCCTCCTTTGATATTCAGACACATCTCAAGCCCATTTTGCTAATTTGCAAGACCTGTTCCTTTCCACAAAATTCACCCCTTGACAGAACAGGAATGTGCCACTACACAAAACCCATGCAGAGTACCCTTCTACCTCTTTCTAGTCTGTTCTTCAACGCCATTGCTCTCCACAGAACTGAAAATCTGGCATCTAAAAGGGATGCAAATGCCTTTTTGCACAGGAAGAAATTTTTCCTGAGATAAGGAAAAATTGTTATGCGGTAACTACTTGAATTATGGTTTTCAGAAGTTTTGAGATATCAGAAGAGGTAATGTAAGCCAGAAGCCTTGAGGTTTGTCATTTCTTTAGCATCTGCAGCATGCCATGGTGACACAACAAAATTCACAATGCTAAAGAAAATTTCAGATACAGAAAAGTCTCTGCCTTTATTCATCTCTTACACTCCCCAAATTTGTCTACTCCTACTCCTTTATTATTGCCCTTTAATATTTGCCTCTGTTCATCCTCTAAAGCCTCTTGGAAACGCAGACTCTATTTATTTATTTATTTGAACATATTGTCTAGCTCCAAGGTAGCTGTAAAGAAGTAAATTTGGCTACTGCCAAATACAGATGGAACTGTTTAAAAATCTGAGGGTTGTGTGTTTTTTCCCTTGAAAGACTTAACAATGTAGCTGGTAGTGACATTCAGGATGATGAGCTAAGAAATATAGCAGCAGCAACCTCATTTTGTAGGTTAGAGGATTTGAGACAAGAATTCCAGAGCATTAAGAGATTACTGCTCACAGACAGGAAGACCTGTCCTGCGCTCTGCTCCATTTCAGCTCCTTCCTTCTCACTTGAAGTGTTCGAAGACGGGGGATCTGGTAGAGCACCAGCTCTTTGACCCCAGAAATTACTACTGAAAATCTCTACAGCAGTAGATGTTGTGCTTGGACCAAATTCAATCATAGCCATAGAACTTAAAACTACACATTGTTTGCAAGTTTAAACAGCTGGATAGTTTATTTTCTAAACCATTTTGCAACTTTGTGCGTAGGCTTGCAGTTTGGCAGTTCCATCTCTAGTAATAGCACTGGATTTACTTTAACTCATACCATGAGACACACTGTGGCAAAAATACCAGCCTGCAATCTCAGTAAGTCTGCAACTGGCTTCACTTAATGACTCCTAAACACACAAGCACTGTGACTATTTTTCAAGCACCACCAAATGGAATCTCATGAAACCATTACCCTTCATTCTCAAAGTGTTTCTGAAGCACATTGCTACAAGAAAATTCCATCATCTCAGAGACTTGCTCAGACCAAATTATTTAGCTATTGGCAGGCTTGGGAGGGCACCTATTTCCTTAGATAGGACATAGATATATGACACCTTTTTGAAAGAAGATGCTACCAGAATACAATCAGGATTACTTTCTTTTTAGTAGCATGTATTTTTAGCTAGTGTAAAGCAACAGGGTAGCTTCAGGATTCATCAAAGGCCTTTTTAGAATGCATTTTCACTGAACTCTGATTCCTTTTCAAGAGGCTCCTCTATGAATGCTGCATGAAACCTAAAAGGGAAAGAGAGGGCTGACACAGCTCCTTTTTTCCTTTTTCTCTGCCTAGCACAGAATCTCTAATCACAGTTTTAAAACAGCTGTAGCTGAATTTAGTGTTACTAAAAAGGCAATGGTAATGAAAAGAGCCATAGCCAAAGTGTGTGGGATAAGTCTGTGTAAAGTCCTGTTGCACTCAGCCTTATCCGATTTACTCATTACAATTCTTGATTTCTGCTGCCCAGTCAGAATTCAATAGCTTACCTTTCCAAAGCTCTGGAGACAGTCATACTAAAGGGTATTGTCTTCCTGTTGATTATCCCCTAGCTGCTGGTATACAACTGCTCTGTGTTAACTTTGAGGATTTGCTGTTTGAAATCACCTCAAGGGTATTTATTTTGGGCTTTGGGGTTCTTGTTCTTGCTTTCTGCATTTGCTCAGCTTCTGTTCCAGGTGTGTTCTAGTCCCTGATGGATGCCCTGTGGTACAGTCACTGTAATCAATAGATATGAAAACCCTCTCATGTCCTTCAGCCACTCCCATTCTGAAGACAAGGACTGCAGCAGGGAAATTCAAGGGTCTTGCCCCATATCTTAATTAATGTCATTAAAATGTAAATGTTTCTGACACCTATAGTTCAAGAGAGACATGTTGATTGGATCTATTTGTATAAGAGCTTCTTAATTCAAATTATCTTAATTCAGCTGCACTCTCACCCTTCTTATCTGTTTCATTTAGATTCCCTCCCAGCAAACTCTTTCTTTACATGGCACTCTGAGGGCTGGGACTCAGAGACAGCCCTAGAAGAAAATAAGTGACAGAAAGCATACCACTAGCAGTGGTAGAATAAAAAGGGGAAAGAAATACCAAACATGCAACCTCAAAATGCAATAGAGCCTATGTTTCTGTCATTGCCCTGCCTTGCCTCATTTGCTTATATATTTGTACCTCCTCATGCATTGCTCTTCTGCAGTTGAGAAAGACAAACTTTAGAAGAATAGATCTGATTCACTTCCACATACTTGAAAAACCATAAGCCCATGATGGTTCCTATGGCATTTCAAAATTAATAAAATTAAATATACTTGCCTGAGTCAAGGAGACTGTGCAACTTTGTATACAAACTTACTTTTTTTAAAAAAAAGGCTTTCTTTGTGTGACTGATCTGCAAATATTGTAGCAGTAGACCTTAAAGCTCAAATTCCAATAAAGGGCCGATGGGGTGCCAAGTGTTGCATTTTTTCCATGCTAGAACATTGAGCTGTCAACAGAAAGGGTGTTCTGAGTTTTAGAAATTCTAAGATCCTCAGTGGCACCTCTTTCTCTGCAAACGAGTTCTCTCAAGGACAGCGTAAGAGCCACTCTGGCATGTAAGGTTTTCTCTGCATTATGTTTTGAGTTGTTGTAAATCATTAACTGTCCCTGAAATATTTCTACAGTTGCTAGGCAGAGGCAGTTAATTTATAAAACATCCATGTTGCCAGGAAATCCAGATTTAGGCATTTAAAAAGAAAACCATTTGGAGCAAAGAGGGTAGGATGCAAAGAGAAAGGAGAAAAATCTAAAATATACTTAACACTACGTCTTTCTCCCAAAAAATAATTATATCTAGTGAATTTTTGAGGATCTTTATAATATCACATATGGTACACACTTAATTGGAGGCAGCTGAACTGACAAGAATAATAGTATTCCAAAGTTGCTGGGCATTCTGATGTGAAATCAGTAGACTTTTTTTTTCCTCATTTCATAGATAATTCTTATTATTTTTCCCTGTCATACTTTTGCAAACAATTTATCCTGCTTTTTATTTTCTATCTAACAATGGTCCTGGCAATTTTTTTTTAAGTAGCAGGCTAGCTGATTTACTTTGCAACGTGCCATGCTCTGCAGTACACCCAGCAGCTGATGCTGTACTTCATTCACTCGCCTGCACCTTGGAAAATTACACAGTTCTGAAAATGTGTGGCCTCCTTTTACTGGGCTTCTGAATTGCAGGTGTATCTCTCATCATACACTATGGAGACATGGAAAGCAGAGAATTAGCCTAAGACCTTGACTGAGAAGCTGCCATACACCTAGGGAAGAAAAGCCAGTTTCCCTGGATGCATGCTCCAAGTCTTTGCTTCTCATTTCTGAGATGTAAAAACTTTTGTTTGACAAACTCTATCTGGTTTATTTTCCTCCCCCCCTTTCCTCTATTATTGTTAAGAATGCCATGTGCAGCCAAAATTAAACTTCAGGACTCAGAAATTAGATGTCTCTCTCAATATGCCATCTTTTTAACTTCCCAGCTTTTCATGCTATACCATTACAATTGCATGCTTGACAGTTTTTTCATATTCATTTCATTTTACTGGATGTGTTCTTAAAAGAAAAATAATTATTGCTTGTCAAATGTAATTGAAAGGGAGAAGGTCTCCAACAATACCCTCCACCTCACTAAGTATGCAAATAAGTTATTTATAAATATGCCTACAATTACTTTTACCAGGGAAAATATTATTCTTTAATTCTCTAATGACTGATGACAAAGTATTCCATGAGCCCTTTCCCTGTGATTTTTATCTGACTACAAAGTCAGATGGTTAGATCTGCACTGCACTTCAATGCAGATACGTGCAGGTCTTTGTGAATAGCACCAGCCAGCATCATTTTAATCTCATAATTTAGAAATGGCCTTCCAATTCCCTGAGTAGAGATGATTTTGAGGCACCAGTGTCCTGGAGTATTTCTCATGATTCCTATGGTGGCAGCAGTAACTGGGAAATACAAGTTGCTTGAAATAGTTTAAAATTAATTAAAGTATTGTTTAACTTATATTAAGGTCATTGCCAGTTCACTCAGTGCAGATTTTAGATGTCAACACTTCTCCTCCCATATGAACTGACAAACAGATGAACATAACTGGAACAGAAATACAGAAAGACTTCAGATGTGTTGGTCTGTTGACCCAATATGTTACATTCCCTCTGCATCACCAGTCTGATGCTCAGATCTGCTTCATATCTGCTTTACACTTTTCGTCTGTAGCCTTCGTAGGCCTAAAATTAGCCTATTAAAAAACTGCTTTTTCTGGAAAAACTTAGAGATATGAAAAAATTTAGGTTGAAATATTGTTTTGGCCCAAAACCAAAATATTCTGGTTTGGAAAAGTTGCACCTGAGACCCTGCACACCTGCCAGAGACATGCTACCCACCAGGATGGCCAGGCTCCCTTCCTGCATCACACACTTGCAAAGCACAGGGGTCATCCTTTCTCATGGGATGAAGTGATCTACTGTGACAACTCCTTCCCATGGGACATGATGAAAGCTACATGGAGGTTGAAGGAGAGCACTTCTTGACATGGAGAGCTGTTCCCCCCACCTCCCACTACGGTTTCTCCTTAGAAAAATATATATATATAAAATGTTAACAGATTATTTTTTCTGTGAGAGGAAAGAAAATACATGGCAAAAAATGTTTCATTGTAAAACTTTTCCTATTGTCCTGCCTCAACCCCAGTCCTGATTAAATTGACACATACAAAGTAGCACTCTATATTATCAGGTATTTTGAATAAGCCATTTTTATTTCATTCATCTTTTTCTTACTTTTCCTCAGGAGCAGAGATTTTTGAACTGCTATTAAACATTATTTCTGGCTGGAAAATGGGAAGAAAGGTTGATTTTTATTCCAGCTGGGCAAAATCTTTTAATTTACAGAACCTCCCAAGCCACTCTAATCAATTAGAGAATACATTTATGTTTTGTTTTGATCATCAACTAATTTTGATTCTTCCAGTTTGTTGATTAAGCTTTGATTAAGCATCTGCCTGTGACAACATCTAGCTTTTAAGTGGTGTCATATTGTGAAGAATCCATTCAAAATACTTACTTTCCCAACTTTTCACGACACTGATTTTGAAAACAATAGCATAAAGAACAGTAAAGAAAGAGAGTGATCAACAGCTAGTAAACAAATCCTATTCACAACCAAGAGCCTATTTACAGTATTGTGAATATTTCTATTTGTCTTGGTAAATCTATGGGTTCTGCTGAGGGATTAGTGAATGGAGAAATAAGCAACTGCCTAGCATACTAATACAGAAAAGCTCCACAGGGCACTCCACCTTTTCTGTACTACAGACCAAAACAGATTTTTTCGAACAATGGCACCGTTAAGAAAATGCTGACTGAATTAGCACTTTAGCCAGATATATTTTCATCAAAGAACATTCTGATTAAGCAAGCTTATCTCTATAAAAAGGCTGTATTTTAAAGGAAGACAAATTAGTTTGGATAACGCAAGGACTGATCCATGCCTTCCCTAGCATGAATGAAACATTAAGCACTTCTTTTTTCCCTGCTCTACTTTAATCACATCTTCATTTAGTTGCATCCCTGATTTGTGACCTCCTTTTTGCCTCTGCATTTCCTTTTTTCTCACAGAAAAGAAATAGTAAGGATAGGAGCATGAGAGATGTCTGATGGATAGATCCAGAAGAACTGACACGAACCTCTGGACATAGCAGGGCCCTGGCTGGCACCCTGCTGCCCATGATGTGTTGAAGACCAGCAGGACCAGACCCAGGATCCCACAGCAAGTGTTCCCTTCTCCTCACTATCCTTTTCTGAGCTGGAAGTGAATGCTCAAATTCTCTGAGAGCAAGAAATGTGACACCAGAGACCCAAGTTGGGGTGAATGAATCTGGTCTTTCACTGAAGTGGAATAGATACCAGAGGGCAGTGAGAGCAGCAGATTGGGTCCTAGTTTGGAATATGGTCACACACACAAGGACAGGGCTGAGCTCTTGAAAGGATTTCTTGATAGCATCAAAAGGACTGGGCAGACACAGGGTGATTGCACAGGACAGGAATGTGCTGCTGCCCAGTTGTTAAGTCACAGCTGCACTGAAATTCTAAATGAGGGGGGGAAAAGGTAGAGGAGGATACTCTTGGAAAATTAAAATGTACCCTAGATTTAGAGGCACTTTGCTTTCAGATGGCAGAGCCACACTAGAATGGAAACACCTCAGGAAGAAGAGTGGATGATTGTTAAAATCCTCAGACCGCAATGCGTTCTTGTTACACTCTTTGTTCATGGGGATATATACACCCAGTCCCCAACACAACCCAACAGACTCCTCTTTCCTGCCTCTTCTACAGTTTTCAGTTTTCCCTTTCAATTCACTCAGATTCAAAGATAGGTTATGCCTACAGCTACATGGAACATCATTGTGCTGCTGGGTGGAAGGAGTTCTGCAGTTTATCTTTCCTTAACACTCTCCAGCAAGTAAGAAAATAACTTTCTAACAACCATAAAAGACAGCAGTCTTCATGTAACAATCATGATGACAAGAAAATGTTCTAGACCTTACCTAACTAATGGACATTTTCCTTATTTCTTTAAATGAAGAGAAGGGGGAATGGCTTCAAACTGAAAGAGGGCAGGTTTAAATTAGGTAATAGCAAGAAATTCTTCACTTTGAGGGTGGTGAGGTACTGGAACAGGCTGCCAGGAGAAGTTGTGGTTGCCCTGTACCTGAGAGTGTTCAAGGCCAGATTTGATGGTCATGCCAGTTGTGAGTACAACACACCCCTACTTAAGAACCACGACTGATGAAGAGCTAATTCAAGACGGACTGAGTGAAAAAGAAGACAACTAAGAGCTGTAAATACTTCCTCATTCAAGAACTGTTGCTTAAATGTAAACTACTAGTTAGCAGTTCAAGAGAGGCTGGACTGTATTTTCCACCACTGCTTGGATTTCCTAGTCTTTTACATTAAAAACCCTGGCTTTCAGGGAACCAAGCCTTCTGCAACTAAACTATTTTGCTCTAAAGGCTGCCTAGAGACTATTACACATGCTCAGGTAACAATGACAGATTTCAGTCTACTGTGGTTAAAATGTTTCACTTCAAACATGTTTTTAGACAGAATGCCAATATCTGCCATAATCAACTTCAAGCTCGTGCTGAGCAGCGTTCTTGTCTCTGCTAGTCCTCCTGCAGGCTATGTCAGACAGTTCTCACAAGAATCAACCCTTCAAATTTTAAGTAGTAGTTACCATATGAGAGACTAGAGACAGTAAGCAAGTTCTTGGGTGTATTCACACCACTGAGGGCACTTTGGGTGTGCTTACCTGTTAGTTTGAAGCCATGCATTTGTAAAACAACAAAGTCTAAACTATCAGTCCAATTAAATGTTCAAGAGCAACATCCAGTTCAAACAAGACACGCTACACTGAATAATCAATTCCACTTGCCAGTCTTGATGTTTCCATGAAAACATTCTTATATTCTGCTACATCTCATATTTTATGTTACATTATATATTTTACATGCCATGTGAGAAATCCAGTGAAATTACATAATGTGCAAAAGACCAAGTATCTTCTCATTATAAGTATTTTGCCTATAAAAAGACATTATAACTCGAATAGGCTAGAGCTGGAAATTTTTTCATGTCTTTACAAGTAGAATAAAAGTTCATAGTGCCATCTGACAGCATCTTTTATCCTGAGGCCATTTAAATAGGGGACCTCCAATAGAACAATGAGGGAAGTTTCACTTCAGAAAGACAGAGCTTTGAGGGAAACACTGGATCCCTTTATGGATACTGGCAGGACAGCTTTAATCATGGGAAGCTGTCTAGTTGATCTCAAGTTATACTGTGGAGACTCTCCTCTTTTTACAGCTATCCAGGGGAACGACTCATAAAGTGCCTCCACAGGCCTAATTCTATGATGTGGATTTTGACAGTTGCTGTTCATAGTCATGAAAGTAAAAGCTCCATAAAATATGAAGGAAGCGGAGTGTAAATTGAATCCAAATCGGCTCCAGCACAGTAATCCCAAAAGCATTTCTTCAAATCAAGTTTTCTTTTCAATCCCTTCAATAGTTTGGTCTTGCCTTCTACTATGCAATTTTGCTGATCAAGCACTCTTAAAATCAGCCAGTTGAACAGAGCAGGTTCCTACCTTCTAAAGATGAAACAGAATAGAAATTGGAGATGACTAACAATCAGTTACTCATCTTTGCTGTAATTATGGTATTCAGCCAGTAGCTCTTATAGAGGTAGGTTAGAATTTATTGCTCATCTGAGATAACTGCTTCTTTTACATGAACTTTCTGAGGCTGTACTGGCCATCTCTAAGGCATAGTAAATTAATACACCCATATACAGAGCATTACAGCTTCCCAGGTGCCCATCTAAGTATATAAACACGTCAAAAGCTGGGCAATTCATGGAACTGTTTATCTGAAACCCATGCTTTTAACCCAGTATAAAATAGTATACTGGTTCTACCTTAAATGGTGGGAAAACAAGCTTGTCCACGATTCCATCACAGAGGTGATGATGACAGTTGTAAAGAAAAAAAAAACAAAAACCAAATAGATTAAAGAAGAAAAGGTCTGATTCTGTTACTGTGACACTGAATTATGGTGGTATCATTAAGAAAAGGTAATAATTCCAAGCATCATGAAAGGAGAGCAAAAACCGACTATCAACTGGTGGAGAAAACAGAAAATTAATATCTTAATTCACCAGCACACTCTGCATAATTTCACTGGAACTGCACTTACTGCTTCAGCAGAAGCTGCTGCTATGCACACAGCAGATGCCAAGTCTACTAGTTGACTGTTGTTCTATAGATGGTAAAAGAGTTATTGGAAGAACTGACAAAGTACTGAGAAGATGCACAGCAAGATCCAGTGAAAGTCATAAAGCCTCATCACTAAATCATCCTGAACCCACTAGAAATATGCAGAAGGCTTTCAAAAGAGATCTTGCAGTTTTGGCAGGTTGTCTGTCCCCGTTTCTTCTCAGCAGTCTCCACTGTGTCACAGACACTCCTGCTGCTGGGCTCCCCTGCCTGTCTGCCTCTGGGCACTGGAAGCTGCTCCCCAATGGCTCTAAGGGCAGAAGAGTGTCCCTTCCTCTCCAAGGAGCCTCTTGTCTCACATTCATTTCCTTTTTGAAGAACATAACATATAAATAAATAAAATACATATTGAGCACCATGATGTGGAAAAAACTCTTC
This sequence comes from Manacus vitellinus, assembly GCF_001715985.3. Classification (NCBI taxonomy): domain Eukaryota; kingdom Metazoa; phylum Chordata; class Aves; order Passeriformes; family Pipridae; genus Manacus; species Manacus vitellinus. Next base: position 2,113,211 of record NW_021940645.1, on the reverse strand, counting down.
AATATAAAAACATTTTTCCGTATCTTTTCCCACATTTCCTTTTATCTCAGAAATTCTTTAAATTTCTAAATAATTTAATTATTTTGTGGCAATTTTGATTAAGTCAATAAAACTCATTCTAGAAATTAGGTGCAGAAGAGACCACCATTTTTGTGGACTGGTTCTTTGCTCCTTGCTAATGGCAGGCTCATGCAGAGATGGATGACAGGAGGGAAACTTAACCAAATAGCTAATTATTAGTATTCAAAATTTTCTTATATTTGCCACAGAGACCTGATTTGGCATTTTTACATCTTCATTAAACAACCATTTAGGAAGAAAAAAAGATTTAATATTTTCCATAACCAGTCTGACCAATGGATCATAACACTGAAATTTGTTTTGGTTCACCACCATTCAAGGTAGGCATGCTTTGGTCATTAGACTCAATTTCTAAGCTATCATCTGCTAAATGCATACATTAGAACCATCTGCAGAAATGCTGTCTCCTTAATGATGGAGAGTTGGGAGTATTACAGTGGGAGACATGGCTTAGGAAGCAGGGAGAGCAAAGTCTGAATGGAAATGGGCTTCAAGCTTGTTTCTGCTGCTGTGTAATAATAGTATACACTGCTATTACTGAATAAGGCTGTTAAACATGAAAATGATTGCTACAGTGCAAGGCTTAAAACCCTGTCTTTGAGGCAGAAGGGTCGGAACACAACTGTTCTTGGGACACAGAGAAGCCACTGCTCATGGGAGGAGGTACATTACTAGAGCAACTGGGATAGTTGGAAATAATAAGTCCATTTCCACTGTACATTATAATTTCTCAGGTGGAATAATGTCCTTAAATCATGTCCTTTCTCATTCTTTTCTTTTTTTTTTCCAGTTTTTAGGCTGTCATTTTAATGTACTTTTCCCTCCTCTGCCTTAAAACAGGGCTTCTGGCCTGAAGTCTCCAAAATATGGTCTTACAGTCATCTAACAACTAAATATACCAATCATGTCTGAGTTCAAGAAGCATGTGGACAATGCTCTCAGGCACATGGCATGATTTTGGGGTGTCCTGCACAGTGCCAGGAGTTGAACTTGATGATCCTGATGGGTTCCTTCCAACTCAGAATATTCTATGATTTTATAAATAAACTACCAGATTTAGAATTATATGACTGTAACCCATGACTTTTAGAACATCTATAAGATTTGGATGATTACCTCCAGAGATCCCTTCCAACTTCATCTTTTTTATGATTCTATGGTTGTAACTTACAATCTTAAAAATTCACAAATCAAGACATTCTGTCTGCTGAGAAATGAGAGAATGCTAGCAAATCTAAAGAATTCATTGTTTTTGCCATTTCTGTTTAGGGCTCTCAACACTACTGTTGAGGGAATTTCCCACAACTGGAAGGAGCAGAAGCCTGGCAATCAGAAAGAAGTCAATTAATCATCTTGGTTTTGTGCTCAGTCCTTAAGATCTTCCAGTTTTTCTCTCCCTTCAAAACTGAACCGTGTCAGAGAAATACACTGTGGAAGGGTGGTTGGAAGAAAGGATGGCTTACTTGAATTAAACTGAGAAACCATGCACTGGCTTTCAGTGCAAAAAAATTCAGCCCTTTATTGATGGAAACTTACTTGGGGATCACTAAATATGTAATGACCAGAATCAGAGTATTTTGGACCAGGGCCATCTTGTTCCCTACTGTTGGTACAATCCTTTGAGCAGATTGCTGGATGACTGCTGTTCACAGCAAACACTGAAAAACAACTTCTCAGCTTTACCTTTTGTATGCTCAGGAAGCTCATAAACTCCAGCACAGGACAAGCAATGAGAATTGGTTATGTATGGGGGGGGTTGATGAGGGAAAAATGTGGTGCCTCTTCTCTTTTTTTTCTGGATTAATCTTAAAAAACAAAGCTTTTCCATTGTTGTTTGTTTTTCTCTTGGAGGAGTCATTAAAACTGATTGCTCTAGCTGATTTACAAGAACTCAGGTTAAAAAAATAAAGAATTAAAATGCTTACTGAGAGGATAATGCAATTTGCTTTGCTAGTTATATCATTGCAGGTGGGCACATCTCTAAGTCTGAGCATTCCCATAGAAAATATCCTCAAAGCATCATGTTAATAGACAATAGAAAACAGTCAGAACAGTTTCTGCAGAAAGGATAATTCCTGGAGGCAGAATATTTCCTAGAGAAATGAACTAAATTAACTTTTTAAATTAACACTGTGCAACTTATGCAGATATTACAGACTAACAAACCCCTTTACCTCCAGTTAAAAATAGTTTGCTGCTTACAGGAAGAACAACTAGATTAACCCTCTATCCCGTCAGGTAATTTTATTACTCAAAAGTCATCAAATACAACACAAAAGAAACTGTATCATCTGAGATGAGAACTCCTATCCCATTCCTCAACTTAATACAAGTGTGCATAATTCCATTTCCTTTAAAACTGACAACGCTTCATGGTAAATCAGAACCATGCACACCTCTACAACACCTCTAACATCTCTAAAACCACCCTTATTACTTTAAAGAAAATGATCTAGCAGTCAGCACACCTCCACTGCAAGTGCCTGATGGGAAGGTAGCAGAGAATACTTGACCTGCCTGACTAGAGCCGTGCAGTGTGTGAAAAAGTTTTTGATCACAGCTGTATTTTCAGCACTTGGTACCCCCTTCAAATACTCCTTCCCATGGTGCTCAAACACAGCAATCCCATCTTGCTCTTTGGGATTAGGCAGCCCCATGGCAATGAAGAGGCTGGTCATACATAGACCTCCTTTCCTTAATACCTTGCACCAACCACTTTCTCAAGGTGTGTTGTGTAGGAAGTATTTCTGTGTATAATTTGATATCTTGGGTTCAGATTCCCTGGAGTCCCTGGTTAGTGCTGTCCAAGTTTTCTTTACCTTTAGCACAGGACTGCATGTGGCTGACAGAACACACTCACATACATCACTTACACTAAGTACTTTTGGAGCCCCCTGTTACTGCCATGATGTGGGAGCTAGAGTGAGCCAGTCTGTCTCAAACTGGAGTATGAAAGTCACCCTGCTGTGGATGCTTGGTAGTCCTTCCCCTTTCTTTAGTTTATTATTTCTAAATACTGGAAGGGGGTAAGAAAGACTCAAGTGGATCACCTGGTGCATCCACCCACCCCAAATCAACTGAAGCATTTCTGACAGATGGTTCTGTAACCACTCTAAAAACCTCCAGTGAGTAAGCTTCCCCAGCCTCTACATACACTCTATTCTAGTCCTTAATTAACTTTGTCCGTGGACCATTCTTTCTACAAGGCTCCTCCTAAATCTCCTTTTGTTCCACTTTAAGCATATTAGTTTTTGTCTCACAATTTGAACAGAACAGTTTGTTCCTTTTCCTCCTTGCAGAAAATTTTAAAATATTTTAAAAGCCTGCTGCATGCCTCAGCTGTCTTGTCTTTGGGCTAAAATCCAGTTCCTTCCATTTTTCCTCGCAGGCTAGTAGAGTATCAGACAAAGTGGATAAGAGGACAAGACAGAAAGTATGAGTTTGCCTTCTCTACCACTACCTGGAATTTCAGTTTGAAGAAGTTAAAGCAGAGTTAAAGAAGAGTCAAGACACTTTCCATACAGAAATTGAATTATACTCATAGGTGAAAGCTTCTTCTACTTTGGCACTTTCAGGAGTCTTATCGAACAAACAAACCATCAGTGTGGAAAAGACAGAGTTCAGAAAGGCTACTGGCAACTGCAAGTACCTCTGAAACAAACTATGAAAGAGAATAAGGAAAAGTTTTTTCTCACATCTTCTAATCAACCCAAAGATTCACATTTACATAGTAGCAAACCTTTCTATTTGGAGAGTTTCTTTTTACACCATGGCAAATATTTCCCAAGTCACCAGGGTTGCTGGGCTGACAATCTCAGCAATCAGTGGGTCCAGCTGAGGTCTTTTCTTTGTCAGTGCACAGGGGAGTGTTAACACTTTCTCTGCCATTTGCTGTACCAGCACACCTGGTGCTATTAAAGTGATCCTTGTATTCCTGATTGCTTCAAAATTTATCATGGGCATTCCAGATTGAGAAAACAGCATGTATGTATTAGAATTCTTACTGACAAATTCAGTACTTTCTACAGGATCTGTGTTTCAGAAAGTGAACTGCAAACAGAAGCTGAGCCATAGCTCTGACATCGAAGTTATGCATTTAGCAATACAGGGCATCATAAAGAATATGGGCTGCATTCTTGCTCACAGAGAACTGTAGAATATGTAAGGCTGAGTACAAATGGGGAATGCAATTGCTCCCTAAGTTAAGAAAGTAATCTCAAAATTAAATCTGCAGTTGGATGTACGTGGGAAGCCTCTTATGCTCCTTTGCTAAGGGTCCTAAGGAAGGAGAGTGTTATCATGATGTGTTTAAAACAGTCTAGAGAAAAAAGCACAGCTTCACGACATCTGTTAGAGACCAGAAATGTTTTGTTGCATTTTCAGATAAAACAAGTTAGAAAATCCATAGCTATTTAGTTAAGTATGGAATTAAAAAAAAAAAAAATCAAATGCACCCTATTTTTCTCTCTATAAGTTGACAATAATTTCTCTAACTTTTAAAAAAATTTACAAGGTAAAGAAGATGATTTTTAATGGATGGAAAACAGTGAATACGTAGCAGAGCAGCCAAACCTCAGAAGAACCCTTCTGATAATTGGGCTTGCTCTAATTACATAGATGAGAAGTCAGCAAATAGTATTTCATATGCAGTCTTTGAGAATAAAAATGCAGTGCACAGCTCTAAATAATAGAATTCTAGTACCAAAAGAAACATATTAATCCTTCCAGCCCCAGTCCGCTTACTCTATTTTTTAAATGTATGACTGAAAAAAATACTGATCTTACTGACTGATGATAGTCAGTTAAACTAGTAAAGATTAAGAAAATCCAGCTTTTAGACCACAAGCCTCCAAATGATGTGTTGAATCTCTGTTGCAGTTACAGCTGGGGGTACACTGGATCTCTTCTTCAGCAAGGGGAGAGGACTCTGAAGTAGAGAGGAAACAAAGAATTCACCTAAGGTCACCCAGAGACAGGGGCAGAGCCATGATGCCTGAGTTTCAAGCCTGTGCTCCTTTGACTACTACTATCAGCAACACTAACATCAGTGCAGTCTGCTGTTGTGCCAGCTAACACCCACTCTAGTATCACTACAAACAGTTCATGTGATCTAAAGAGAGCAAGAAGATTAATTTATGTCGTCAGTATATGTAACAGTGTAAACAAAGTAGCTGTAAAACAAACACAAAGCAACACCTTACATTCCATATTGGTCTTAAGTGTCTTGCTTTATAACCAGTGCTTAATTCAGTGTTACTGAGTTCAAGGTAATTACCTTTAAGGCACAGATATCTGTCAGAGGGAGTCCCTGCTTGACCCTTGAGGGATGACATTGACAGAGAGTTGGCATTTCAGGACAGTCCATGCAGCACTTTCACTCTGCACAAGTGGGAAAAAAAAGAGAAAAAAGAAAGTAATTATGATTGCCAAAGACAACAAAGCTCCTTCTGCCTTCATCCATATTCTATGAGCATTCCCCCCTTCACCCCTCACCTTCCACATTATTAACCATGTATTTAACAACAGAATAAAAGCTAGCACAGAAACCACTCATCTAAGGCAGACGGGAAATGTCAGGTTGAAATCACAGGTTGCAGTGTGAAAATATGAAAGAACTCATGGCCTTTACAATTTTTTGGTCTGATTTGCAAATGAAGTGTGGATACCTATGGGAAACATTCATTCTCCAAATGGCTTTGGGTAGCATAACTCTAAACAAATACATAAGCAAGCCCTTTTACTCTTAAAAATTTGGTAGTTGCATTCACATTATAATTGCTAAGTGATATTTGTGTTCAAAACAACACATTAATCATAAGAGACATGACCTTTAGAAAGATAACATTCTTGCTCTTTTTATTTTGTTTGGTTTTACCCTGGGACAAGATGCTGCAAAAGTTAAGGTAGGTCACACTTAATACAAATGGAAAAAAGGAGAGAGTCATTCAAATCATGCCAGCTAAAATTTTATGTAAAAAATATCTAGCTATAGGAAATTATTTTCTACAAGGTTCAGCAGAGCACTGGTGGTCTCTAGTCCAACTAAAGCTTAGTCTAGCTACTGCTGTAAGAGACAAAAAAAAAATGTTTCTATAAATATATTAGCAACAAAATGAGTGCTAAGGAGAATCTTCATCCTATTCTGGATGCAGGAGGTACTCAATGCATTCTTTGCCTCAGTCTTTAACAGTAAGATCAGTTGTTCAGGTACCCAGCTCTTTAAGCTGGAAAACAGGGATGGGGTGTAGAATGAAGCCCCCATAAATCCAAGGGGAAAAGGTCAACAACCTGCTACAAGTGACAGGATGAGAGAAAATGGCCTCAAGTTCCACCAGGGTAAGGTTTGGTTGGATATTAGGAAGAGCCTCTTCATCAAAAGGGTTATCAAGTATTGGAATTGGTTGTCCAGGGAAGTAGTTGTGAGGTATTTAAAAGATATGTAGATGTGGCACTTAGGGACATGGTTTAGTGGTGGTTTTGATAGTTCCAGGTTAATGGTTGAACTTAATGATCTTAGAGGTCTTTTCCAACTTAAACAATTCTATGATTCTAATTGCTAGATAACATTTTCACACACTAATTTCACATATAACCAACATCAATTTTCAAATAAATAACACTGATGTCAGAAGGAAGGCAGAATCTGCAAGTGAGGTCAGAGTATCTGAGACAGAAAAAAAATTGTATACAAATTAAAAGCAATAACTTTCAGTACAGGTTCTTTTTTTTTCCTTGTTGTTTGAAGTTTTTTACCTGGACAAAAGAGACACACCCTAAGCTGTGAAGGCCTCATTGTTCCAATATATCTACTGAAACATATCTGCTTTACTCCCTTCAAGAATCTATATTGTAAAGGTCATTTCAATGAAAGCCATCATGAAAATGGCTGAAGAAAGTATGCACTCTTTTACACTTGGGCACATGCACGAACACATTCATAATTCATTAAAACTTGCAAGAAAACAGATTAGAAAGAAATAAAAAAAATCAAAGTTTATCCTTATCAATCATCCAAGCTTTTTAGTGTGAAGGGTCTTGGATCAGTACCCTGCATTTGCAAATCCCATCCACTGTAATACAATTATGTGATCTGTCGGAAATGAAATTGCATGTCATGAAATACTGCACAACTCCATAAATAATTAGTGTTTTCATTTCCAAAGCAAATTGATAAAACTGGTATTTGGCTTAGTTCTTTCAGTTCAAGGAGCTCTGTTAGACCTCTGTTGTTAATTCGGTCTTCCACAGTTGGACTGATAAAAGCTGAGATTTTCAAACTGAACCCCTTGGCCAGCATGAAGGGCACGTTTAATTTAGAGCAGTTACAGGAGGTTCAGGGTCAGCACAAATGCCTTTTAGAATACGACAAATAGCATGAGGATTTCTTTTTCCCGGGATCTATTCAAACTAACAATTCTTCTGTTTAATTCACTGAGAGGAAAGACAGCTTCTGGTTGTGTGGAACACTGAGTGGAACTTTCTGCCAGTGTATTTTAGCAGTCCTGAAACAGGTGTCATTTGCAACAAAGGCATTCCATTTTTTTGTGATACCAATATATCCTTCCAGAGAAACCCCAATGGAGGACAGACCTCAGTGATCAATTGATTCTGAAAGCAGATCTTGTCCTTGTGTTTGAAAACTGTAATTCTATGGCAGATATCAGTGCATCTCAGTCCCACATCAACCTAACTTAAGGTCAGATATTTCTGAAAAGTGTGAATTCACCTCACAGGAATTAAAAATAGAATCAATCCATGGGCAGGGACACTTCCACTAGGCCAGGAATCGTAAGTGACTCATCTGATCCTTAAGTCTTGAAATTCTGGCCAGACTGATGATTATGTCAGCTGAGCAAGACTGGCTGCTTGCTAGAAACATGACAATTTAAAACTAAGCAATTGTCTATTTTGGCCTAACCTTTGTTTCTGGAGAATGACATATAAATTAGGAATAGAACTGCTCAAAAATCAAAACCATCCTGCAGGGAGTATCATATTCTTTCAGATGGAAAAAATGACTCGGCTTATTTCAGTCTTGTTTGCTAGGAAAGTAATTCGAAAATCACCCAGATTAAACCTTCAACAATTTGAGCTGTCTACATTTCTATTAATACCCTGAATTGTTTGGGGGCACAGAATAATGAGAATGATATGATAGCTTCAATTTGATATTGTACATTGTCAAAGTTGGCAGGTCTTTCCAAAGAATCTTGAGGACAACTATAATAGGGTGTGGAGGATTTGGACACCAAGAGGCTTGCTGTTTGGTCACAGTCACACTTCTGGGCTGGAATAAGAGACTAGTGGATAGATAAGAGTCCTCAACTGTAAAAAGACTGTGATTCTGAGGCAACAAAGTACAGTCTGGAGTGTCTTGTTATGATCATAAACATTGTCTGGTGGCATCATAAAAAGAAAAAAAAAAGATCTTTCAGAAGTCCACAATAAAATCCAAACATACGGTCATTTATAGCTGTGCAGATAGAGATTTTCATACACTAGCAAGTCAGGCAGATTCATCCAGTATCCAAAAAATGCCCCATAGTCTCACAGAAGAAGGAAAAAGTGTAAAGGGAATGTATGGTCCAGGGTAGAGACAAGAGGAATTTTATTCTGCTCCTGATATTTTGTGTAGTGTCAGTACTAGTGGAGGCTGAGAAGGCACAGTAAGTTGCAATTCACATTGTACATAAGGGAGGGAGTATCTTCAAAAAAAGACAAAAATGGACTAAAAATATACAAGAAAGCACACTTATCAGATAAAGTTGTCATGATACTGGGTTTTCCTCTAATAGACTAATTTAAGTTTAAATTCTAGTTCTTTTTATTTATCTTTCACGTGGCAAATGAAAATAGCAAAAACATGAAGTTTACTCTCTACTGGAAACTGAATGAAGATTTTTATAATTTTTCATTAATAATCACATATGACACTCTGGTAAAGTAATAAAAAAAGGTACAGTCCTATATTCCAAGAAGTCATCCAGTTAATTATACAAATATGTTATTATTAATATGTGGTATCAGACACAAGCTTAAATATTTTTCACTCAACACTTCAGTGTGTATTAATATGTAATTGCTTTTCAGCAATGGAGGTACAAAACCCCTGCCAATGCAATGTATATGCAATGGTGAATGTGCAGAGGCTGGTCACTCAGAAAACACCAATGGGAAGGAATTTCTGTGAGACTGCCTTCCCTTGGGAAGCAGTGTTGTCTCAGCACCTGCCCAAGCCCTCAGCTTTAGCCCCTTCAGTGGCATGGGCTCAGCAATCTAAAAAAACTCTTCTGCAGCTCCAAGACAGAGCACGTAGTCACTAATCAAGGCATAGGTATTACAGGTAATAATCAGATATTCATCTACACAGGAGTCAGAGCTTTCCTGTGAACACTTCAGGACACAGGGATGAAAGGGGAAAGAAACCCAAAACTTCATCGCAAACTTTATCATTACGAACTTCATCACTTTTACTGCTCAGGAAAAGAGGATTTTAACCCTACTTTTCTGATAGAATATATACTTAAACAAAGAGGAAGCCCTTGGATATGCTAAAAGAAAGCTGAGCTCATGTACCTGCATGCAGAAAAGGCAAGTGAACAAAGCAGAAATAGCACATATTAATGACCGTATGAGGTGTTCTTCAGGAAGAGGCACTGTGGTGTTGACTGCAGTATTTACACGCCTATGTAGGTTACACTGTTCTAAAATAGAAATGCTCATGTAGTAGGAGAATTCATATCCTGAGAAAGGTGACACAGAAATGTCTGCCTGTGATTTATTGATTTGTAATACCAAGTAAGGTCAGCTCAGCAGCAAACAGATATCTAATAGTAATTATGTCCATTAGGAATACACATAGAAATTTCTGGTTACCAGATAGAAAGCATAATTTTTTTGGTTCACAGAAAGTGGATGACTATGGTCAGCACAGAACCATATTTTATGATTAAAAACAACTCTTCAAACAGTTCTTCAAGTTATATAGATCACCTGAATACATATGAATTGGGAACAGAGCCAGTATTGCCCTCAGTCTAACTTGTATGCTTGATTAACTCAGAAGAGTTTGCAAATATGTCCCATCATTATTACTCTCTGTCTGTCCTAGTAAATAGCTTTCAAAAAAAATAGAGAGGGGGAAAAAACCCAGGAAACCAAACAAACTCCCAGACAAACAGGAAATACTGTGACTATGCCTCTCTAAAGCCTATGCCCCTACTGTCTGCTGAGAGCACAATGCAAACCAGATTTTCTTTCAACATCTGAGCCTTGGCTGACTGTCTTGTTAGTTGCCCACCAGGAATGCTGAGCAGGATACCAGAAGGTTGTTCGTGATGGAGCTCTGTCCATTTGGAAGATGGGCAAGAAGCCGAGAAAGTTGTGTGCCAGCCACACCAAAAGCTTTCAATTTCACAGCTCTTCTACATTTTCAGAGACTTGGTAAGAGTTTAAAGAGCATCAGGAGCATGTTGTGAGGTTCAACAGCAGTTCAGATGTAGCAGCAGTGATCTACATTCACCATGGCACATAACTCATCCTTTGAGTTTTAAAAAAGAGCACTGAAACACCCCCGGTTCCAAACACAGAAAAAGTATAAAACTCAGTGTGCCATGAGAACCAAAGCACTGTCAAGGAGATCAGCAAATCTAAATGAGATTTTAATGTTAATAAGTACTGACTGACCTTTCCCATTAACTAGCTCACATGTCTACAGCAGACAATGGAGTATCCATAGTGCACTGGCAATAGGTTAAGTGGACATACTCATCCTTTAGAAAGAATTAATAGTCCCCATTTATAAATACAACCGTTTTCCAGAAAGACAATTTTCAGCAATGTTCTTGAGGTCTCTATCAGCCCAGATCTGAACAATACCACTGCAAAAGCATCATGCTTATGTGGAAAAAAGAAAACCATGAGACTTGAGTAGAACTGGACAAAGTTACCACAGAACTGAGATGCTAGACTGTTGCTGAGGGGTTGTTTGCATCAAAAATATTTGTAGCTCTCTTAAGTGGTTCCAAGAATAATCAGTGATTCTGGAGACCGGGGTTCACTCCCCTGCTTTGTAGTCTGATGAGGTGACTTCATCTAGCCTTGCCTAAAAGCCTGTAAAATGGGAATGTTGTTCCTTATGTCTCAGGAAGAAATCAAGGTAAGTACATTAGGCAATTCATTGCACAAGCAGTAGGACAAATAAAGCCTCTGTGTGCATACATTTTCCCCTTTCCCTCACCTTCTACAAGGCATCCATCTTTTTTTGTGCATCTCCATGACATCTGTGCTAGACAAAAACAGGATGTGTAATACCTAGTTCGAGTAACAGTTGACCAGTCAATGCCTTCTTCCTGACTGGAACACCAGCTTCCATGCAGCACCCACAACAGCTCAGTTCTGCCAATTGTTCTTGATCAACAAAGACTTGTGCCTTTCTACTCTATCCAGCCTTTATTTTTCACAGAAAAAGTAAGAATGTAGCTTTATCTACAACTTCTACCCTCTTTCAAACATCTCAGGAGTTCAAAACGTCCTGGTAAGTGACCATGTACAGTTCACTCAGAAAAAAAAAAAAAAAAATCAGCTCAAAGACAAATGGGAATTGCTTTAGGAGGGTGTAATTACATCAACACAAGAGGTACACCTTTTAATTATGAGGATTTTTCATCCTATGTAATGGTAAGGGGATTTCTCAGGTATTTTCTCCACAAACTGACCAAATTCTTGCCAATGAAATAATTATAACCTGCACTGATTTTACCATTAAGCTAAGGAAGTAATATATATTGGAAATCCTAGGGCAGAAATTTTATTCGATAATGTTGCAGCAGTTTACCTCATGCAAGGTAAAGAAACATTTAAGACACAGAAAAGGCCCAGCAACATGAAGATGTTGTGTATTTAAAAACCATATATCAATCTGATGCAACTTGAGCCCTTTACAACATAAGCATTACTCTACTGGAGTCAAACTAGAGATTAACATTTCTTCTGATTTATTAAATTTCACTGTAATTGCAAACAGAACAGTTTCTGATGTCCTCATGGTCTAATCCATTCTAGCAAAAATAAAAAGCTCAATTCCTCATTTTTCAGTCACAGGGGTTTGAAATATCAAGCCTAAATGAAACTTGTACTAAGATTCCAAGATACATATTCAACTTGGCAGTAAACTTTAGAGAATTAATTTTTAATTATAGAACTATATTTCCAACTTAATCATTTAAATTGAGTCCAACCATTAGCCCAACACTACCAGGTCCAACACTCAACCATGTCCATAAGCACTACATCTACACATGGTTTTAATAAGTTTAAGATTTAATAATTTAATATAAGAAAGTTTTTGTTTAATCACAGTATGAGATTCCCACTCTGACATTATTATCCTTTGAAGCTAATATTACCTCAAAGTACTGTCCCTTAAATCAGCAGCAGAAGAATTAATCTGACAGGGTGGGCAGGTTAGTTACAAACAGATAAGAGTACAGGGATACAAATGAAAAATGAAAGAGAAGGATGCAGTGCTTATGGGGTGCACGCTTTCAAATGGGAGAGCATTATCTGCCTCAGGCATCAGATGTGTTCTGATCATTGTAGCCTGAGGTCACATTGCAGGAAAAGGTTCTCAGTCAGGTAGAGTATTTTCCTCATGGACCTGGTCTGATGTGTCCCCATTCACTTGTACATTTTGTGATGTTGGTTCTTTTGTGGTCATAAGTGAGGCCATCTGTAAAATCTGCAAGGAATCTCAGGGTCTCATGAACTTACACAACTGCACAGATTATAAAATGTACAAGGCCTGTTCTTCTCTTCTAAGAAAATATAACTTCAGCCAGTTTAATTGTGACAACATGGCACCTCAGATTGACTCTGGAAATCTCCTTTACAGAGGGTATACCAAAAGGATTTCTTTGTGAACGCTTGTGGGAGTGGGAAATCACCTGAACAGCACTGGGAAAGAAACCATTTGGATCCTGCATGAAGACTGCAGTGGGAATTCAGTTTAAGTATGCTCTCTTAAGCAAGGAATAGTTTTCCTAATATTGGCATTCTGCATCTTTTTCAGTCCACTGCAAGAAAAAATTAATTCCGAAACCGGTTTTAATTGCATTACATAAAATGCGTGCATTATTACTTAATTCCTTTAAATACAACTGTCAGCTCTCCTGTTCTTACTCTTTATGACACTCTCTGAAAGGCACAAAAAAAGCCTGTAACACACTGAAATAAAGGTCAGCAGTTTATTATATCACTTTGTCTCTGTACTGCTCTTTCATCCAAAGTATCCCTTAAGGATGTTCTTTGCTACTGTTTACCTGCTACTCAGTCAATAATAAGAAGAGTGTCTGTATATAAGGTGATCACCCGACCATAGCTTAGCTGCTATTAGTAATCTGAAGTGAACACAGAGATTCACCATTTTCAACACAAAGCCAAGTTTTCAGATAGCACTGAGGAAATTATTTGAGTATGAGGGGTATAAGACCCTACACCAGAGATCATAAAGAAACTACAAACACCGCAACTACTAGAACAGAATATTTGCTTGCTGGAAATACTTGGCTTCTTCACGGAATCTCAGAATGGCTCCTGTTGGCAGGGAACTTTGGAAATCCTTCAGGCCAATCTCCCCCACTAAAAGCAAGGTCTCTAACTGCAGGTCACTCAGGACTGCATCTACTCAGGTTTTGAGTAACTCTGAGGATGGAGACTCTACAACCTCTCTGGGCAACCTGTTCCAGTGACGGATCATGCCTGCACCAGAAAGTTCTTTTTATGTTTAAACAGAATTTCCTGTAGTTGACTTTCTGCACCCTGAGATCAGAATCATGTCAGTATGAATCTTGTCATTTTACATTTTAAAAAGTCTTTTAAACTAATTAAGACACAGGCAACTTGTGCAACAGATAGAAGACAACTGACATCTTGGGATCACTAGCATTAAAGTAACAGTTTTCTGAGATATATTTTGGTGAACAATTTTAGTGGGTTGACACAAGAACCAGAGAAGATAAGCTCATTTGGTTCATGGTGTGTAGGGAGGCAGTTTTTATTTAGCAGGATAAAGAGAAATTGCTGGCAGAAGCAAATTAGGTTTGATTATTGTCTACATTTGTCTAACACATAACAAAAGCCACAAGACCTTCAAACCATATACAACTGTTCACAGGCAGCTCTGTGAAGGGTCATGGAATAGTCAGAAACAGTGTGACAAATGCATTAGAAAACTGTTCCATCACTTTATAAAGATGCTTCACCTAGGGTTCTTCGCTTTAGATCTTAATTGTATTTCATGCCGAAAAATACATCAAAAGTCAACTGCTTTTTTGAAAACAGCGGTGAATTTTGTATAGGAAGGAAAGAAAAACCATTAACTTTATAAGAAGAGACCTTGAACCTGATCCGGAAAACAATTCCTTACTGAAAAAATAATTGTGCTGATCCTACCAAAAAATTACGCAAGTGCTTCACCTTGTGTGCACCCACGCAAGTCCATGGATGACAACCTCTTTCCTGACCTCACTGTGCAGAAGTGTTTACAGGCTGTCTCAGTACCTATAGGCTGTGATAACCTAATATCACAGTGTGTTTGCACACTCAAAAGAATCTACTGATTGCTTTTGTTGTCTTTGCGTGACATAGAGTCATAATTTAAATAACTTCAGGGTGTATGTCTCATGTGTTTCCTCCTAGAACATCATAATCAAGAATATAAAATAATCCAGACAAGTATCCCTTCAGTAATATGCACTTTTCCATAAAATGATAGGAAAGCACATAGAAATGCAAGAACTTAACCACTTTGAAATGGTCTGGGAGAAGAACAGATATCAATTTAAACCTCTGTGGTCTATTCAGACTCTCTATTGATCTCAGAAACTCGTGCTATTTCAGCTATTGTACATCTTTGAAACATTAAACTCTGAAACTTCTTTTTATGTGCTTGGAAAACATGGAGTATCATAAACATTACAAAAATTTAAGTACTTGATCATTATCGTCTTGCCATTAAGAATTTTATATAGAAGCCATAATTATTTTTCTTTGCTTAACCCTTCTCTCATTTCTCCTGTTCCTCATTGAGACACTCAGAGTGTCACCTACTCACCCTACTCTCCCTTGTCTGCTACTCCTCCTTTTTTTTTTGGCAAGACAGGTGCATTTTAATAAATCTTTTAATTTTTATATGTAACCTCATAACCGTGATGTTTTCCAATAGCTTACTGTTCCTAAAATCCCTCAGTTTTTGTGTTCACAGCTTTCTGATAAAGCAATACCCTGGAAAAAATGCAGTTTTCCAGACACAGCCATACTGGAGCCAAGTGAACATAAATTATTAATTCCTATTCCATAATACATGCATCCACAGTTCTACTCATAATCTTTCTGGCCGTTTTTGCTGCTTTATTTCAGCTTTCAATTCCCCCTCCCTTATCTAATAACTCTCCATCCACACAACTGGTTTACAGATTTCTCCAGTGTCACTGTTGATTGTTTGGATTATTTTTCTTAAAACTATTTGTTTCATTTTTCTGAGTTGAAAATCACTTTCTTGCATTCTAACCTTTCTATCACCTCTCTAACATCTTTAACCACATCTTCTAAAAATCAACAGGAGCCTTTCTGCAAACTCTTCAGGCATTATGTCTGATTTAATTCCATCTGCACCCACTCCTCATGCAACCATGCACGATCAATACCATCAGACAATCGTATGATCACAAATTATCTCTCGTGTGGGACTGTCATGTAGGTAATTGCTCTCCAGCACAGTGGTCTCTAAACTGTTTTTTGATCTGACACTGCTATCAGCAAACAGTTTTGAGTATGCAACCCATATATATATATTTATGAATATTATACACATACTATTTTATTAACATATTATTATTATAAAAATGGAAATCAAAAGCGAATGGGATAAAGATGAAATAAGCACTATTTTGAAAAATATTTTACTAATGATACATAAAATAGATTCTTCCACACCCCAGTGGATAGTCATATGTGCACCCCACTTTGGAGTCCATTGCTCTAGTCCTTGTCCAAGATACATTTCCATGTATCTCTCTGGAGAAGTGAGAAAACAATGCTTAATATCTCATCTGTTTAAACATTAATAAGAGTTTGTGACAAACTGAGTTAAAAGAGACTTGCTCAATTTAACCTCATTTACCTAGCACTACTGCTGGTTCATTATTCCTCTTTTTACCCTTTCTTCCTTTACAACAGTTGAAAAGAGGTCTTTATATTTCCTCATGTTGAACTGAATAAATTGAGATGCTGAACTTGATATTTTTCTTTTCAGCACACGGTAACATTGATTATTTATAAATGAAGAAAAGATGGTTTAGGTAAAGATGAATAATCATTGCTAATAGAAGAAATGAGGTGTGTTCAGGAAGTTTCTCTTTTAATCATGTTTCCTTCCAATAAGTCCATAATAATTCAAACTACAACATATGAGACACTTTGGTATATTTAATTTTTTATAGTAGCTCCCATTTTGGTGAAGTTCTTTTTAAAAAAAGATTTATTCAGGGGTGTTTGTTTTGGGTTTGTTTTTTTTTTTTTTTTTAATCTGACATAGACCAAAAAAGGATGGTAACAAAATTACCTCTCTGCAGCAAACATGATCAAACTGTATCTAAAAATATTATAAACTGCAGTGGCACCGATTTCAGGCTTTCCACCTTAAACATTAAGACTTTTGGATTACAGACTGTATTTGTTTTCAGACAATGCACATTTTGAATGAAATGCTGTTCTCATGGGTCACCACTGACACCACACCAGAACTTAGAGCTAAGTCAGTGATGCTTTTAACTTTATCCCTAATACTCTATAACATTTTGTAGGAAATATGCATTATAGGTACCAGACACAGTTGATTTCCAAAGAAAGGAAGAAAGGACAGCTTCACTGTTTAGTGTATCTATCGAATAACATTATGCATTTATATCCCATTTTGGTTAATCTATTAATTTTTGATTGGTATGATTAATGTACAGCTATATTCATATAGAGCAAACTTCTGTAGGGGAAAAAAATCCCCTACCAAACCCACCACCTCAAAATAAAAAAAGGCATGCTGGAAACTCAAGCAAAAGACAAACACAGTCCAAATAATAAAATAAAGAAAACAAGTTGTGCTTTAATTAAACCACCATTAAAAATATTTTGGGGTGCATTTCATTATAAAGAAAATACCTGTCAGGCATTCATAAATCTTCCTGCTTTTCAACACTAAAAGGAAAGGAGGCACAAAATAAGTTTTGTTCACCAGCTCTTCATGAGACTATTTTTTTCTTATGATAAACAAGCCAACTAAGGCTTTTGATCTATCTTTCTGTTTGGCTGCCATTGCAAATGTCCTTCTGTGTTCCTAATAGCCTTCAAATAATTTCTCTGGGTTAGACAAAAATTACACTTGAAGTTTTCTCATAAAGCTGTACACTTTGTGTGTTTTCCTCTGTATACCTTTTATTGCCTGTTGAGCCTATCACATAAGGACTCATTCCTATGGGCTCACTCCAAGATATAAATCCTGAGAAGACCACAGAACTACATTTGGGGCTATTGTCTGTACAGGCAGGTCTACTTCCAGGACAGGAGCTTTCTCCTAAAGAATGTAGGAGTTATTCAGATCAAGGTGTGACTGATGTAAATCAACAGGGATAGTGATGGCCCCTGGAAAGCTGAAGTGTTGGTAAGCTCACTGACCTTCAACCCTTTTTGTCCCAAAATCACTGTGGAGCCTCACAGCTAAAATTCAATTCCTTTTCAACTTAGACAAGCTTTGGATCCATTTTTCAAGTGGGTGAAGCAAAGTGTACATGTCTAAGTGGTGCTGGTAGTTGTGGTGAACAAACCTTGAGCCTATTTTAGTTTGAACATCAGTGGAAATACAATGCTACCAAAGATAGACCCCAAAATCTTTATATGTGTTACTGTCCGAGTAGAACAAGTCCTTTGGCCTGGCAAATTCCTGGCTAAATTTGCAGGACCTGTAGTATACAACCTGACCTGACCTGCTGTTTATTGAGAGGCTACAAATACAGGGTGTCATTTCTAGGTAGTAATTTTTCAGAGCAACTGCATTGTCTAAGCAGTAGAAGAAAACAGGAAGAAAAAACATGTCACAGTAAAGCACTGTGACAGGTTCTGGCAAATGCTGCCTCTTCCATGCCACGGCCACATTTCAGCCAGACTCCTGCTATGTCAACATCATATTAACACATAACAAAAGCTTTATTCCATTAACAGTGACACTGGCCTAAAGAACAACTTGGCCAGAACACTTGAATCCTCACCAAAGGCACCTTCCTTTGCTGGTCTGTGGTAAACAGTGATATGGTACCATGGAAAATTCACACCCTAAGGAAGATTCTATGTTGCACAGCAATTTTCTTTTTTTTTTTCTAAAACACACGCTGTTTTATTTGGACCATTAACTCCATTATAGAAAGTAGAAGTTAAATTCTTTCTGTCATACTTAAGTCCATTACAATTCTGTTGATAATCACTTAGAGGGTATTTCATTATATTTGAATGTGTTTCTCTAGTGAAAGTGAATAATAATGCCCAGAGATATTTTCTAAGCAATCAAGAGTTAACTGTAGCATAGTTTCTACCTAATACTGGAAAACACACTTTCACCTTGAATTTAATTTAATCCTTTAAAAAAGTGATTCTAGGACTATGTTTTTAAACTCAAGGCATTTCGTGAGCAAGACATTTGCAGGAAAAAGTGATAAACAACTGCCCATGGACACCTGAGTAAGCTCTGTTTATTTTATTTCGGTGTATGATTTCATAATTATGAGACCACTCCATACACTTTAACACAATATTTCTCAAACATCTTTCATAGAGAATTTAATTTGCATGCTGGAGAAGATTTTAAAGATCATGAATGTGAAAATGCAGGATCAGTAGGTTTTTAAGGGCTCGTGTGAAGATCATCTTTGGGTCAAGCAACCATGACAGCCTTTTCTTCCCCTGCAAGGAAAACTACTTTGGGACCTTGACTAAATTTATTCAGATTGAGTTCCACAGCAAAACTCAAAAGCACAATTATTTAGTGCTTCCCTCCTATCTTTGCAATTTTTAAATAGCCACTGTAACTGTCATGAGTGTGTGCACAGGTAAAACTTTAGGATAACCTAAAGACAGGATAATCACTTGTAAAATACTTAGGCTGGCTGCATGAAACAAGGTTACTGCTTTCCAGAGAAATCAGTGGGAATTTTGCCACTGACTTCATCTGAAGCTCGTCATTACGTGCCTATCAGTGTGTAACCTCACGATGGCTTTTGACTGGGAGAGCTTGGAGCTTTGGCAGCAGGCCAGGTGGGACTGCCCTGCTGCTGCCTGCAATGATGTCACCTGGTTACTTCAGTAAGTATAAGCAAAATTGTTGGGTTATGTGCCCTGCCAGTGATTTGTTTATCGTTAGCTGGAGGCAGGCTTCCCTCATAAGGTTTTCACAGAACTTCTTCAATTGAGAATAAAAGGTGTTGATGACTAATAATTTGTAGCCAATTTCCCAGATAAATCTGCTAACAGAGGGTCACTGTGTGCTCAGGGACACACCTCACGGCACCTCAACCTCTGCAATGATGAACTCAAACACAAAACCAATGACAGAAACAGCACAAATCTACAAACTGATCTGTCTACATTCATGTATCAATCATGACTGTGGCATAAATATTCTGAGCATGAATCTGTCACCACAGCTTCTAGATGATTCCTTTCTTTTTGATGGGTTGAACCACAATTCTGGAATTGAACATCCCTGAACTCGATATTAAAAATTCACATCAATATTTTTGTAATACGAGACACTACTTTTTCTTGAGCTGTAAATCTATGCTTTGGGGCAGAAGATACATTCTGAATACCTGCCAATGTCTAATTTACTTTCTTTCTTCCTATAAATGAATATTTAGATCAGCCTAAGGCAGCCTTTGGACTGTGGGATGCTGCTTTGTTACCTGTTAAAAGGAAAGCTCCTAACTACAGAGAACAGTGGAGGAAAAGGTTTTCCTTCAGGGACAAACATTAGCTTCTGTCACTAAAAGGTGTTTGCTTATGAGGCTTACAAGGTAAAATACTTCCTTTTTCATAGGTCACCTATTACTTGTATGACAATAAGCAGGGATGGGTGAAAAATAGTTCTAAATGTAAATGAAAATTTCATATACAAAATCTTTATTCAAATAAGTCCACATTCTGAAAGTGGACTTAGCTTATTAACTAATTCTCTCTCCCTTTTTCTGTTAACTGCAGTTTTCAGAAGGAAAACTCTCTATGTGCACAAGCTACAAAAAAACTTGGAATATTTTTATCACTGTACCCAGGAAAACAAAGAAATACATTAGGTATTAATCCAAATATTTCATGCTTGCCTGAGTGGTGAGTGCAAATCTGATTTTTTTTTTTAAAGTGTACACTCTCCCACCAAAAAGTAATTATGCTTTTTGGAAAATAAAAATACCATTGAAGAATAAGAACTGCAAATGGAGAGGTGAAAAAGAGGCAGGATGGGGGGCTCTGATACCACTTCAAATTCTTAGGTAGTGTAAATCAGAATGAAGGACATGGCTTCCAGTGAAACTATGCTCTATACACTTTCTGCAAATGTGGATAAATATACTGCATTATTCTTTTTGCTTTTCATTTATTTAGCTATAGGAACTTATTCACCCCCTGTTTTCTTGGCAGATAAGTGCTCTTATTATTGCTGTTTTAAAAGTTGGTCCAGCCAGTAAGAGGAACTAAGATCTCTTCTTAAGTAACTAAGATCTCAGATGCAGGTTAAGGGAAAGTGTACAGCTGAGGTTGTAAGTATCAGCTACAGAAGTTTGAAAGAATGAAACACTGATGACCTCCTTCCAAACAGCTGAATTCCAGATCCTCTGCTTGGTATTTAAACTCCAGACATCATCAGACCCAAGCAGCTGCATAGAGCTAAAATCTTCAGGCTTCCTTGAAGAGGAAGATCTCAGCCTTTCCACCACAGAACACAAGATGCAGTTAAATTAGCTGGGATTCTGCTTGATTTATAAGGCTCACATAATTCTGACACCAAAGAACCTCCACCATGCTCCAGAATATCAGCAATGCTCCTTCCATGAACCATTGTTTGGTGTTCTCATAAATGTCACGGTTTGCACAGGAGAGACTCAGAACCAGAGGAAAATTACAAACAAATTATCCTTCAAACTGAGCTTGTCTTCTCCAGGCTCGATTTCATCTACATCCAAGGAAGACTGTGGTTTGACTGATGATGTAAACCATATTGCCCAAATCCTTAACCTCACTAGGTCTCTTAATTCAAAGTAACAAATGCTGCCTTGCACCCTCCCAATTCATGTGTGAATTTTGTAATTACCACCATTTTTTTAAAAAAAGTGCTTCTTGCCACACTGAGTATTAAAAGCTGAATCCTAAAAAAATGATATGAGAGGAAATGTTTATTGAAGGATTAAAAAGGGCAGCTGTAGGACTGTTCATTAAATTTGCTCCATACTTCATCATCCTCCCCAACAGGCAAAGTCCAGTGCACTCAGGAGATATGTAGGCACTTAAACACATCAGAATGACATCTTTCATTTAATGAACATTTACTTCCTTCTAAATGTCACTCTTGGAGGGAGTAACCAGAAAAAATGTCACAGAAGATAACATCCCTCACGGACGTGAGGCAATAAAACCATCACTAGGTCCATGTGGCAGATCATTATTCAGAACATCAAGGAAGCCCTTCACATACTTCTCTGTCTGTGAAACAGTGCCAACAGTCCCCAAAGTCAGCAACTGTTCAGCGTGCAATGATGGATTATTTTCTTTACATTATTTTTAATAATTCTGTTTTTTAATCTCTGGTTTGAGAGATCATTTAATTTCTTTGTTTCTATTTCCTTACATTTCAAAGAATTAACTACCCCAAAAGGGTGGATTTGGAATTATATAAAGGTTAGACAGATCAATATTCACTAAAAATGTGAAGCATCACCTGAGTGCTCAACAGCATCCCTAATATTAGCTACAGATGAGCTGTACACTACACTCAGTGCCCCTGGTAAGCTGTTAGAAATAGGTATTTACCTTTCCAGTACAGCTGCAGTTCAAGTCAGTTTTACCAAGTTTTCAGACAGAAGTGTCTGAATTGAAAAGTTCTGCACAGCTCACAATGAGAAATGAAACTAGACTTTTGTGTCTGCTTCAAACCTAGTGATATCCCAATGGGAGGCTTGTCAGAAAAGCTGATTAGGATAAATGCCCATAAATCATGACTAACCTGGTTGAATTAGCTCTTGCCTGCAGGCTTGTAAAAAGACAGAATTTTATCTGCTTCTCAAAGAGCCAGCCTAGGAGGCATATAATATCAGCTTAATAAATCTGTGCTGAAGCATGTGACAGAATAATGACAGTAGGATAATTATCACCATAAAATTAGAAGTGCAAACTTCCCTCCCTCCTCGCTATAAGAGAAATAGTTGACTTTTTCTGTTATGTTTGTCAAAGATTTTAAACTCTACACCTGATAATATACCACTTGGCAATAGAGCTCAATAGATGAGCAGTTAAGGTAACTATGTCTTTAAGAGGAAAAAGTTGTGAAATAGTCGTTGCCATTTTGATACAGTTATGTATTTAATTAATTACTGTTACTTGCAAGTTGTAGATAAAAAAATGGAAAAGGTAAGGATTTGGCATTCCCAAGTGCTAAAAGTGCTGGCTGGTGTCATTCCTAGGGTACTTTCAATTATCTTTGAAATGTCACGGTGATCAGGGGAGACACCTCAGGACAGGAAGAAATCAAATGTCATTCCTATCTTCAAGAATGGTGAGGAGGAGGATCTTGGGACCTATAGGATAGTTAATCACAACTCAATCCCTGGTGGAGCAAATAATCCTGGAAACTACTTTCAAATGTTTAAGACCAAGAAAGCAACTGGGAGTAGTCAGCATGGATTTCTGAAAGGGAAATCGTAACAGCTGATTAAGGTGATAGCCTTCTGCAATTAAATGATTGGCTCAGTAGCTGATGTTGTCTATATGGACTTCAGCAAGACTTTCATCACGTTCTTCAATAGCATTCTCATTGACAAACTGATGAAAAGTGGCAGAAATGCCAGGCTTAAAGGGTTGCAATCAGTGACATAACCGATGGCCAGTCATTAGTGGTTCACCCCAGGGGTCGATACCTGATAACTAGTGAACACTGCCTAACATCTTCATTAACAACCCTGATAATAGGAAAAAGCACATCCTCAGCAAGCTTACAGATGCTACAAAACTGCAAGGAATGTGTGGCAGAGCAATGGTTGTGCTGCCATTTAGAGTGACATTGGTAAGACAGAAAACTGAGCAAACGGGAATGTCATGAAATTCAGCTAAGGGAAATGAAGGGACCTGCACCTATGGTCCTGAGAAACTTGCTGTAGCTGAACCTGCTCTGAGCAGAGGGCTTGGAGCAGGCAAGTTCCAGATGTACCTGGAATTTCAGCAATCCTGTGACTCTATATTTAGCAGACAGTGGGAGACAGATGAAGGAAAGTGACTGTATAGACTCTGTGGTGCTGACTCTATGAATAATTGCACTGTAACCAAAGAGGATGCTTGGAAAGAGTAGTGTTGTTCAGGATAAGCAAGAGTGGTCCTATTGTTTCAAGAATTATATTCAAGCATCCTCAAGCTTGGTAAAGTCATCATCATCAGAAAGTACTTAAAATACTGATGTGTGTTCCTTTTTATTTTTTTTTAATGATGGTACTATTTAGGTCATTTGTTTGCCAAACATGTTATCCCCAAAAGTGACAGTATGTTGTGAATCACGGCCCTGAAAACTTATTTCAGATATTAAAATTTGGAAAATTATGTTTAGACTCTAACAATCTCTCTCTCTTATAGTCCTCAGAATTAAAGCATCAGATGATGAATGGTTGCATTATGACTAACATTTTTTTTGCTCATATGCTTTACAAGGAATCTAATATTCCCTTAATGCAGGCAACATATGTGCATAGGAGACATCAGACAAATATCATCTCTCTGCATTAATAAATTAACAAGAAAAGCAAGGTATGCTGTATCTTTCAGGCTGTTCTAGGAATAATGGGAGAAAAAAGGAAATACTTTATATTAACTGAAAAAACCCCAGCCTAACATCGTTAGTAGACAAGCCAAACCTACTGGAAAATATAATTAAATCACACAACTAAAAGTAAATGCCTTCAGAATACTCACAAAGGTGGTACATCAATGGCAAAGTAATCCAGAGTAGAGGAGCCTTTTTGCCTTAAGCATGCAATTCAAAATAAAATGAACCTAATTTACTTATTTTTTGTTTTAAACAATATCTCTTGCTCAGAGACAATCACTGACGGTTAAAACATTAAACCACCGTGGCCACGGTACTTAGGCAATTATCCCAGTGCCACAATATGGATGGGGGCCAAATTCCTTCAGTATTTGCTTTTTTCAACATCATGAATGGAGCAAAGAGTCCTCAGAGCAGTAGCATGGTCTGTTACTCTGTTCTTCACCTCAAAGAACACTGACTGACATCATTAATACCCAGCCTCAGAACAAGAAATAATAGGATGAGATTAACAGACAAGAGTGTAACATAGAACTTGCTCCTGTTAAGTGTCATATAGTTTTTTGGTTGTTGTTCTGAAAAGGGTTTAAAGGAGAAGGGAAGGGCAAGGAAAGGTTATAGTGTGATCTTTGTCAGACAGAGAACATGATTTGCACACATAGCAAGAGAAGTCATAAAGATGAAATTGCAGCACTTGGATATTTGTCAGTAAAACATTACTCCCAGCAATGCAGGAGCAATTAAAACAGAGCTGCATGGATGAATTCGCTAAATCCTTCTAAGTCTGTTCTCAGTGGCATGGAGCCAGTACTTAGCTCCTGAGAGCAAGTCAAGTGAAATGCATTTTTTGTTTGTAGATGGTGACCAAATCACCCGCTGGAAAGCCAAATTCTGGGAGAAACCAGGAATCTCATGTGAGGAACTGAGTAATGCAATTCGAAAATGCCAGGGTCTGAGCAGAGCTATGAGGACAATATCTATCCCTTCCAAGTCAGTAGCAAAATTCATTCCTGCTTCAGTGGTAAGAGGCATTGGTACACAAGTCACACAAAGTAGTGAAGTGTAAGCCATGCAGGAACTTTTAATAAATTTTTCTACTAGTATTAGGGGGTTTTTAGCCTTCTATTTGTCTTCATTTAAAGCTCATGGAACCATTATAAATCCAAGGTGTTAAACAGGCAATAAAAATATGATAAAAATCTTGAAGCAACAGAAATAAAATGGGTTCTATTCTAAAAATATTACCAGTACATTTTCTGAATATATGCGGTCAAGAGTGTAGTAAGACAAAGTGACTCAAAAAATGTAATAGCTTATTAGAAGCTAAAATACAATAAAAGTATGATATTTAATCTTAATTACAGCAGCTGCTTTTAAATGTATTTTCTTCCTGTTTGATCAAAAGCATCTATAGAAAAAAATGAATTATGATCTAACCCAAAATAGCCAATTATAACATCTAAGCTGCAGCCATTTTGTTCCATATCACAATTTTTTGAAAGCTCTCCCCAGCCTAGATCTAGATTACATTTGAAATGTAAAGTTTTTTGATTAAAGCAGGTGATTGTTAACCTCCCACTGCTATCTGTGAGTGTTCATCTTATTTAGGATGCCAAAAGAAAGGGAGCTGCTGATGCCTCTAAAATCTGCAGAAAACTGCACTTTTAAAAATATAATTAGATAGGGGAGAGAAAGAAGAAGGCACTGAAGACAAATGTATAAGTGACAAGTGAAATAAACTAAAAAAATCAGATTTTCCATTAGAAAAGGTAAGGACAAAGGGGTAGGTTGTCTTTGCGGGTAACTCCCTTAAGTCTCGTATAAAAAACAGGTCTAACATTTTGCCCAGCTTACACTGAAGCCCATGCCCAAACCAAACCTTGCTCAAGGGCATAGGCAAGACCATTTTTACAACTTCATTGCATAAACCTCATTCTTTGAAGCTACTTTCTGCTGGACTGCTACAGGCTGAAAACAGGAGGTAAGTTAGAGGCATACATTCCTTCAGCCTCTCCCCTCCGCCCGCGCACCTGCTATTACCAGGGATAAGACTAACACTGATCACATGCTGCAGAAGTCATGAAGTTCTGCCTGCACAACCCCTCCCAGCTGTGGAACACCCCCTGAACACTGGTGCCTCTTTGCTGTTCAAGGACCACACGTGTCACCTTTTGTCCTCACACTTGCTGTTGGACGTGCTGGCTTTGTTGCTCACTGGACAAAACACAGCATAACTGAACAGCACCACATATTAAATTCACGACAGGTGGATACCACAACACTGTTTAGGAAGCTTCAGGAAGTATCTCTAAAAAGATAGCTACCCAGTTAAGAGATTTCAGGAAACATTTTTGAACGTGGAGTGTAATTGAAGCATGGAATGCACAGCCACACACACACAGGCATCTGAGGCAAGTATCTCCCTCACACCAAAACTGACATGTTGCTTAATTACAAGCTAGAGAAAATAAAGTTAAAACAGCTCTCTGTATCCTAGAAAGAACACAGCCTTCAGTTGGTTCAATGTCTTTTTTTTTTTTTTAACAGCTAATTCTCAGAGACTTCATAGTTGCAGATAGCTTACATAAGTGAGTTCAAAATACCTATTCCCAAGCATAATTTTAATAAAGTACTTCTTGAAAAAAAAAAAAAAGGGGAGGGCTTGTCTTTGGAAAGAGAAGTTGTCAGAGTACAACAGTTTTCAGAAGCCAGTAGTTTGTCCTCAAAGGAGAGGAGATGGAGCTATTCAATGGTCTTGTACTCTAAAGAAATGATATTCAGTCGTATTTTAGGATATATAGAGATATAAAAGAGACATAAAAGTAGATTATTCATACTACAAAGTAAAATCACAGAAGATTGAGATAATTTGTTACCCTTGATAAATTATATAGTCCAGAACACTTCAGATTTGCTGGTGTGATGCCAGAGAGTATTTATTTGTGTGATGTTTTGAGAAACAGGAATTTTTGGGGATATAATACAGTCTCATTCTTTGCCCTGTTTATCTAATTGAATTTAATTGATTAGCCTTGTGTATCAGTGATATGCTCTGTATTTATTCCCATTGCAAATGTAACTCACTTATATGCAGACTATGTAAAATGTGCAAAGCTAAACAATTTGGCTTATTCTTTATGTTTGGCTTTAATAATCTACCACTGCTCTGCTCCAGATTGCTCAGCAATGTGTATATTTAGAAGCTAAGTGGCATGAAGGGGGTCATAAAATTGCCTTGACTTAGTCAACACATATTCTCCCTAGCCCAGGAAATTCCCTCTGCAAATACTTTTATATGGAGCTATGCCCTTATTTCTATTCTGCTCTCCTCTCAGATGGGGTTGATGTCTCATATTGGTTAGGAAGGCAGCAGACTTCAACCTAAAATCATCTTCCCATGACAGAAGGCCAATTAATAATACTAAGCCAGAGTTGAAACATAAGCCTAGCTGGGCCTTTAGCCTTTAGGACCCCTCACTGATTAAACATTGCCAATATTTTTTTGGTCCTGGCTGCATCGTAACTTTTTTCAGATTATCCTTTATCTTCCAAATGCTAAAGGAGCACAGGCTCATGTATGCATGTAGTAAATCAAACAGCCAGTCAAGAGTTGAGAACAATGTGAGAAACAGTGAAATGATGTGGTGGTTTAGCCCCAGCCAGCAGCCAAGCCCCACTCTGCCACCAGTGGGATTGGGAAGAGAATCAGAAGGGTAAAAGATAAAAAATTCCAGGGCTGAGATAAAGACAGTTTAATATGGAAAGCAAAAGCCACACATGCAAGCAATGCAAAACAAGGAATTCATTCAGCACTTCTCATGGGCAGGCAGGTCAGCAATCCCCAGAAGAGCAGGGCTTCATCACATGTAATGGTTACTGGAGAAGACAATCCCCACCACTCCAAGTGTTCCCTCCCTTCCTCCTTTTTACCCCAACTTTATATACTGAGTATGATGTCATATGGTATGGAAAATCCCTTTGGTCAGCTGGGATCACCTGCCCTGACTCTATCTCCTCCCAGGTTTCCATGCACCCCTAACTTCCTTGCCAGTGTGGCAGAAAGGCAGAAAAGGCCTTGACTCTGTGTGGGCACTGCTCAGCAATAACAAAAACATCACATCATCAACACTGTGTTCAGCACAAATCCAAAACACAGCCCCACACCAGCCACCTCAAAGAAAATCAACTCTAGCCCAGCTAAATCCAGCACATCTGAATACATACCCGTAATTATTTTAGAAAATATTTAAAGATAGTTATGTGAAAAAGTAAGAAAGAAAATGGGATCATTAGAGACTAAATAGATATATGGCATTACTCAAAGTAGATTAATGAATCTGAAGTAATTTTGGCTCCCCAGTGGATATCACCTATTTTACCATTCACATTCTGAGATATCAGGTATGTAGCTGCTATTGTGTGGACAGAGATTTGTACCTTACTTTTGGGGCAAATCCTAGCATCTACAATGTACATTCATGACAATACATTTACTATAAGAACCCCTGCCCTTTGCAGTAGTGGCTATTTGTTTTCCTAACCATTTAAACATCACTTGACTCTACCATCTAGTATTTCACAAGGGACTGCATTAGGCCAGCAGGCTATGCTGGCATATTTCTGGTTTAAGGTGTTAGATATCCATTTAATAAATATTTTAGGAACCCAGGAAGTGTACCACTGCTGTTTCATAATCTGAAAATTTCCTTACTTAACACAGTTAGGAAACCATAACATTCATTTCTTTCAGCCACAACATTCATTTCTTCAGGCATAGAACAACTCCAATGGCACTGAATTTCAAATTCGTCAGAGATGGAAGTGTACCTCAGAGACTAAAAAGTGCTGCGTGTAGCTGAGAAAATTTATCATCAAAAGCCCTTTTACCACGTGATGCTACGCAAACTTCGTGTTAGCCACGTGGCTGCTGGAGTAATGCAGCTGGCTTTATTGATAGCATGCATTCAAAAATCAACATGTCAGCACTCTCTTTTCAGCTCCCCAGACTTCAGGGGAGCCTTTACATCAATCTGGAAAGTGGAGTTTTCTCAGTGACAGAACACTGGCAGTAAATTATATAAATATACAGTGGTACAGTACAGCTGGAGCAAAGATAGAGAAGACCCTCCCGCTCTGGCTTAAAATCCCAGTATGCCATGTTAGTCAAAAATACCAAGTAGACACAGCACAGCAGCAGGAATATTGGGAAGCACTACAGAAGTAACAGGAGCAGATATATGTAAACCTCTTGAGCAATGTCTCCATCCCAAGCCTGCTTGTTAAGACACCACATCAGAAATGGCAGTTGTAGCCCCTGAACACATTATTCACCAAGCTGAGTTTGCCCCACTCATTGGTAGTCATTTCTGTTACAAGTTATTTGTCATGGTCTCTAAAACACACTAGAACTACGATTGCATATAGTTTGCTCTTTGTCATGTGTGTTTGAAAAATATTTGCTGAACTTGATCTTTTGCACATGGTTCAGCAAAACAAGCTTAATGCATCAATTAGTACTGTGAAAACTACCAGTGTTTATACTAACATTGACTGCTTACAGAAATTACTGCTTTCCCTCTCTGAAAACCAGCACCAACCTCTAGAGGAAGTACTTTTACTACAGTTGAACACATTTGTGCACATACAAAGCCTCCCAAACATGACTTTATTCCTTCAGCATAAATCAGAACCCCTTTTGCAGCTGATTCTGAGCAGTTCATGATCTATGACTGTGGTTGCCCCAAAGTTCTACACAATTTTCAATCTAAAACTTAAAAAAATTTTTCTTCCCAAAATAATTCCTCCTGTGTGCCAAGAGACAATTTTCCTTGTGAGGTAGTGTATAAACAACTGAAATCATTTTCAAAGACACCTATTTTAGCTAGAAACCTAGCATTTAAGATTGGTCCATATATTGTCCCACTGATCAATGTAGCAATTTTGACAAGGCCATAAGGAAATATTTGCAAAGACAGGAAGACATGAAAATACAATATATTGGAGCTATGAAACAAACACACACACACACACACACACACACACACACAAAAACATACCATGCGTATAAATTTTGGCAGTCCTGGGATTTTGGTGGATTATGGTTGCTTTTATCCTAGAGAAAAAAAGCCAGCATTGAAAATAAGGCCCTGAGAATCATGAGGTGAAAGTATCTCAAATTTTAAACAATAATTTCTGATTAGGGAAAATGGACACAGTATTAGAAACAGAATTATATTAGAACTGAAGAAAATACGTTTGTATTTAGGATGAAGGCTATCATTAATGAATACGGATTTGAACTCTTCTTTATGCTTCATCAAGACGTTAAATAAAGACAAGATTTTCAGTCTGAGATCCTTTGAAGATAGCACATTGTCCTCGACCCATTCAAAAATATTTTTTCCTCTGTTTTGTTTTTTATCACTTCTTCCCTTCTAATCACTAATAAATAGTATGCTAACATGAAGCTTTTACCAAAAGAAACGGGAAATCTGACCTCCTCTATTACTGCAAACAACTGACTTCACATTACTAGAATATGACTCCTCCTGACACTTGCAAGTCTTTCATTCAAGCACCTAACTCCCTAAGCAAGAACTTCTTTGACTCCAGGCAATAATGGTGGCACAAAAGCTCAAAAATCTTGTATGATTTTGAGAGCTTTTCTGCATGTTTCAACAGTCTCGAAGAAGCAATAAGCAAACACCAGTCATTTACCTACAAGCATTCTTTTTCACCGATTCTCTACATAAACTGGGTTTATACTCATCCCTACATGAACTACCAAGCAGTCATAATAGGTGCAAGAGTCCTTCTGCCATCTCTGTGCACAAAGATTACTCTTGTGTTTTACTGAACCAGTTTCTGTAGCAAAACATGTGGCACTGAACATGTCTTTATTAGTGCTTAAACATTAAACAGGCTTGCATCTGCTCTAGGTACAATCTGTGCTTTTACAAACTCTCTCATCACAGATCTCAGTAGACCACAGGGTCTACTAAGTGCCTGAACTACCCAAAAACCAGAAAACAAAAAAAACCAAAACAAAAAAAACCAACCAACCCCCCCCCCAATCAAAACCAAAACAAAAAAACCAAACAAAACAAAAAACTAAAACAAGACCAAAAAAAAAAAAACAAATGCAAAAAACAAAACAGGGACTTTTGTGATTTATTTCTTGGCTTTCAGTTTCTTTGTTTCAGTTTGAAACATGCTATGCTCTTCAAATTGCTACTAGCATTATGGCTGTAGTTAGAACCATCCATAGCTCTATAATCCCATAACATTGTTAACTTTATTGGGCTAAAATGCAGGATCAGCCAGCACCTCATGTGTCTTCCACTTGAGGAACTTCTACAAGCACAGTTAAGAAAATTGGAGTCTCAAAATAGCACAAGACTCTAATCCTTTATGATATTAAACCCATGCAAATAGCTTTCTATTCAGAATACATACTGAATATATACTTCTTTACTTCAGAAGAACATCACGTTGTCACTGGCTAGTTTTAATTTCTGCTTTTTTTTCTTTCAGAAAAATTCACTGTGCAAACAAACTTTACAAAAGAGGGTCCTTTGCCTCAGAGGTTTTACCAGCCTGGAAAAAGCCATTGTGAAGTAGAACTTCCATTACAAAATGGTCAATACATTAGGTATTACTGTTTCCCTAGGAACATGCAAACAGAACCCCTTTGTTGTTAACAGTGTCACAGCATCAGTTAAGCAGGTACTTAGGGGGCTGCACTATCCCTGCATGGCAACCATGGACCATATTCACACAAAACCAATACAGAATGCAAATCCTACAGAACCCAAATGTTCTCCATCCCCCAAACAATGCGAGGACATTAGAAACTACAGATTTCAAATAAAGCTTTTTGTCTGGAAAATTAAGTGGTTTATCACAGAAACTAATAAAAATCAGCAAAGAATCACGGATATTATGTGTGGTGGGAAGTCTTCTCTCCTTTGATAAATCTGTCTCCCACTGGAACAAGGCTGTAACCCTGACTGCTAAAGCAAACTGACACTTGCTGTTTTCTCTATACTCCACAGGAACAAACATGAATCTAACTCACAGCATGTCCTACTGTGGTCAGTACATAACAGCATTTGTAAGCCATGCAAATTTCTAGAGCACTTAGAGGTACATTAGGTTAAACTCTGGAAGCGTTAGTTCAAATCCTAATTTGGACTAAACTCAAGTTCTCATTGGCATTTGCCATAAGATTCCTATCCAGACTGGCAAAACAATCTGTTATAAGCTTAGTGTAAAAAATGCAGGGATGCTACAGACCTGGAGAGTGTGTGTGTGAATTCTGGGCCCTAAGTTCAATACTATTGTACTACTACTTGGGACATGTTACAACCATGGGTCATTTCTGCATTAAAAAAGGTCACTGAAAAATGGAGCACAAGCACTGAAAGGAAGGATGCAGCAATATTATTTTGCTTTACTTACGTACTGTACATAGGGGTTAAACTATCCCCTCTTAAAGACTTCATCCACTTTAATTCCCCAATTTACAAATATTCCATCAACTTTCAGGTTCACTCCACACTCGGTGTTAGAAAAAATATCCATGGAAATAAAAAATGGGAAACTGAAGTCACAAGCTGAGCCTCCCTCTTCTCAATGGTCTTTGCCCAATGGAGAAGTACATATTGTCAAGAAGATTCATTATGCCATAATTATTCAGTCCCACTGACATACTACCTGCCTTCCTAATCCTAATGAGAACTAATGAGGTGAAATATTAGGCTTTGACGTTTACTTTTCTGTTTATGGAAGCTGTACTTTTTTCTTTTTCCCCTTCTCCCTGTGAGATGCTGACATTTGTTTTGACAATAATGACTGTAAATCTGCGCAGGTCAGACCAAAAGTAGCGCTCAGATCTGTGTCTCTTACATGAGGTTCCAACAACAGCACCTTGCCTTTTGTCAATGCCTGAATTACTGCTCCTTCTCCAGTATCTCAGCATGCTGTACCTCACAGCTACCCTAGTTCAGCTTGACAAAGAATAAGAAGTGTGGCTTACAAAGGAATTGCTCCTTCTGGACAGGATGTCAGGATAGCTACCAATGTCAATTTTCTTCTAAATGCAGTAACTTGTTATGCATTGATCAAATCCCAGGTGTCACAACATCCTTGACTTTGAAAAACAATTCTGCTGAAAAACTGAGGAGATAATACAGGCCCAAGTTTTCAACAGCTGTCCTCCTCACTTAAATATCTAATTTAGAACTAAAACTACCACTTTGCCTCAGCTTTTCAATTATACTTATTCACATCCTCTCTGGCTTAAGAGATTTTTTTGTAGAAAAACATTAAACTGTCAGTTTTATAAACAGTCATTTTTCTCCCATAATAAAACTACACAAAACTTTATATCAAACATTGTTTTACATGCATACAGCCATGCTTATATGGGCAGAGAGTATGCAGAGCAGATGATCTTGTATTTGACTTTATTTATTTTCTGTGATGCAATTTTGGACTGGACTTTGTTCACAGCAGCAGTGTTGTTTTCAGATCTCCATCTGAACAGTAAGAGTCAGACATTCAGTGGTTTGACAGCTGCCCCATAAAAAGCCATGTCAGTTTTATCCTGGTGCTGACAAAGACTCTCTGTTTAAGCCTTAGGCATCTATGAACACAAAACAGACGCATCAGACACAAAGTCTGCCTGGAGAACAGCTTCCAAAAGGCAGCAGAAGCACTACCTAACACTGCAACTTTACTGTACAAAATGAAAAGACAGGTCAAGTAAGTCAGCAAATAACCAGGAGAGAAAATCTGGTTATTTATGGAACTTGCAATAAGACAGAAAGCAGATTTTCTTCAGATTACCACTTTGATTCCAGGCCTTAAGAACACCCTGTGGGAAGATCATTTGATGGCTCAATCCTCTCCTCCAACAGTGATGATCCTCCCAGATCTGGTTTGAAACAAGTCAGTGGGATAACATGATATAGCAATCTCTGATTTTATGTCTCAAAGGCCAACTCTTCCATATAAACATTGGACTCCCTGCCTTCAATGGTCTATCCTATTTTGTATTTAGGGGGTAGCTGTGAAATGGGGAAATTGTCAGTTTTTTATAGATCACACTACCTTTAAAGCTTTCTGAGATAAGTGAAAAGAGGTTGAATGCAGTCTACAAGTCTCAGGAGAAAGGTTAAAACTTGGTAGATTGTAGGTAGACCTTAGGAACCATGAAAGTGGAGTGAAAGGGTTCTGATCTGCAATGGGGCAGATTCTGGGATTGAAACACTGTTCCTGATCAGCAGAACTGAACATGAAATTTCTACATAACCATAAGCCTCCCTCTCTCTTTCACCACCAAAGAATCCCATCCCTTACATACTTGCTAAGAATTTTGGTTTCATAATTTGGCATGTCACTCAAATTTTAAACAATTTTTATATAGCTAGTGTGAGTTCCTGTAATGAAGACATGGTGAGAGACAAACCCTTCAAGAACCCTGAGGGGATGTATGAGTGAGTACTGATTACGTAACTACTAGACTGTGTATTTCCAAACTAAAATTCCTCCATACTGAAGTTTTGAGCCAGTAAGCAGATGCCAGTAGGAATTCCTAGCAGTGATTACAGAAGTGTAGTTCCCAGCCAGAGAAGCCAGCACAGGACAGGACTTTCTGCCAAAGGGCTGGTCTGAAAATATTTTCTTTTGAATCCATCAGTAGTTGGACATTGGAAGACTAAATAAACCAAGCAGTTGCTTGCTACTGCTTTTGACAGACACACAAGTACAAGAAGCATTAGCCACCACGACAAATCCATCTGTGCTCCACAGTTTGGCAAAGTGAACCAGTAATTTATCATCCTTCCAAACGAAGGTGGCAAAAATGATATGGTGATTCTTACTAAGGATGAGAAGTACAAATATTATCAACTAGCAATGGGCAAATTTCAGCAAGTACATTTTATGTAAGCTACTATGCTGCTAGACAAAAGAGATTTCTTAGTTCTCATCTTCATTCTGTGAAGTTCAACAAATATTAAGACCAAATATGGTTAAAAACCTGCCTGTATACCACACAATTACAAACTGATGTTTTATTTGAATTGCTTCATCAGTCTCAGTTATCAATTCTTACAACTGCTAACAAACCTCTGATTTAACAGTGGCAAATGACAGAACTACTATTCCTCGTTGTACTGGAAGTGGATGGAAATTATATTTGAGGGAATTACATTACAGTTCTACAAGCAAACAAGAAAAAAACCCATAGTACAGCAATTCTTAAAAGCACAGAACCATTTTCTGATGGAGTTTCTTTTCTAAGCTATGCATTGATACGATCGTGGAGTCTGCTATATGTAGGTATACCAAATCACATAGGGCTGAAGCAACTGCTAATTACATTTCTTTATGAAAATAAAGAAATAAAGATTATCAGAACATCCAGAACCATTCAAAAGCCAGCAATTAGCCTGGTTACTCCAACTACCATGTCTCCAACAGGCTGGTGTCAGAACTGTCAGGCCCTGAAAATCTGAGAAAGGCAATTGCAGATAAGGCAATTTCCTCCCAACATCTCAACTCAAGATCATCCTTTTCCCTAAGGTATAAGAAAAATATATCTGCCTTTCAAATTTCCACAGCTTCATTAAGCAAGCTCATTGGCTGAAGAAAGCTGCAAAGGACATAACCTAAATCCTGCTGTTAAATCCTAAAGTCTCTGGTGAAATCCACTGCTGTTCATTGGAATTCCTTCTGGATATCATTTTATGATGATATAATGAATGTACATGCAGGGATGAAGTACTTTGAAGAGCTCAGATAGAAGCCTCACCCTAAGGAGAAACAAT
Organism: Manacus vitellinus; assembly: GCF_001715985.3. Lineage (NCBI taxonomy): Eukaryota > Metazoa > Chordata > Aves > Passeriformes > Pipridae > Manacus > Manacus vitellinus. The sequence continues at coordinate 2,077,178 of NW_021940645.1, read as the reverse complement.
TATCTGAATCATGGCCTAAATACTAACAGATAGAAGAAGTTCAACACACCAATTTTTTCTCTTATTTATGCAATCAGGTAGAAAATTATCTTTCCTGAGACTGCAGAGTTTTCCCCCAGGTGCTCTTTTAGAATTTTTTTTATCCTTGACAATGCTCATAGAGAAAGTCTAACACAAGATTACTAAGATTCTGATTATGAAAAGATGGTGTGTGGGAGCAAGGGCAAGCTCTGTTTTTAAATAGAGCTCAGTTTGCTTGTTTTGTGCCTAGAGGGGAATAAAAACGAAAGCAAGTAAACAAACAAAAATTAAAAGAACTTTTTCTCCACCCCTATTATTTGCTTTTAGCCAAGCTGATGAGATGAGTCCAGCCAGGCTCTGCTCATCCACCTTTTCTCATTCATGTTTCTTGTGGGAATAGTGATCAACGAGGAGAGACTTTGAACTTATGCATGTAACTCTTTCATCTAAAGCTTCCACTGTGGTTTTAAAGAAAACAAAACACACATATATTTAAAAGAAGGAAAAAAAAAGGCTGTTGCAACAAATCTACTTTTCTTTTATCCCCTTGTGGAAACAGCAACACAATCTTTTCTTCATTTAAGTACAAAACAATCTATAGCTGAAGGATTTCTTGGCTGACTTTTAGGATAAAAGAATTTAAACTGATTTGAGAAAAGACTAGGAGCATCAAGATATATAAAAAAAATATAAATTGGAAACAACAGAAGAAACAATGTCTTGTAGTTCTCATTTTAGAGATGAAAAAATATGCCAGATAAAATCAAAAGGAGCATCTAACATTATAAATGGGGAAATCACCCAGAGGACTGCACTCTTCCAGAGGACTGGAAACTCTTGTGCAGAAAGCCAATGGAACTGTTCTGGGGGGCAGGTTTTATTCAGAATATCAAAGATAAGTGTCTTGTATGATCTTGGGAATTATAAGTGCTCTCTCTCTAACAAAAAGTCCTAAATGAAGAAGGATATTTTTCTGTCCCACTTAATATTCAGGTAATACTGAAGTTACTCCTGAGTTATACAAGAGTGCCAGGATGAGAATGCAACCTCAAAACATTGTATTGCTTAAAAAAATAAGTCTTACATGGGCTACCACACAGACTAACATGTACAGCTTCACTTTTAGAATTTACAAGCACAGACTGATGTCAGAGAACAGCAGACTGCAGTGTCTGGAGAACATTAGAGAGAAAAACACATGTAGAACTACAGATACTATATGCCTATCAGAAACCTGAGACAGCAGAAAAGCCATCAAAAAGTGGTACTAAGATTAATAAATCTAAAAGAAAGTTCTCACTACTGGAAAACACTATTTTAATATCAACATTCTGTTTCTCTTTATTAAAGGGTTAGTTCAATCTGTGGCATGTTTGCCACAGGCTCTGCTTACTAAACACTGGATCCTGTAACGGCAAGCTGAGAAATGGAAGTTGAAATACTTTTATTGTAACTTCTTCCAGAGTCCTGAATGACTTTGGGCAATTTGTAAAATCTTTTTAGGCCTCAGTTTCCCCCATCTGCAAATGAGAAGAGTTCTATCTACTCTCTTTTCCAAGCACCTTCAGATCACTTAGTTATTCAGATGACATTTCATTAAGTATTATTACCACTACTCTCAGTTTCCAATATAGCTAAGTTAAAAGTGGGGCTGAGCTGACATTTCAGTAGCAAACTCATTTTATAACAAATCCTGCTAAAACATTTAATCTAAGTACATGACATAGATGAGAGCATGTGGTGGAACAAATTGATAGCAAATATACAGACTAGAAATTATATTTGGACTAGTCAGTATCCATTTTCATATTTACTTTGCAAACTTTTCAATAAATGCATTTTACTTGTTCAAATATGTATGAATTTGAAATTCATACATGCAAGTATTCACTCAAAGTATCAAACTGTATAATGGATTGGAAAAAAAAAATCCCACTTTAGAAAACATGTAAAACAACCAGAGGTAAGAAACTCAGGACCACGAGACGTAGGTAATTCATTCCATAAGAAGAAATGGCCAATATTAGAGCTCTGGTTTGGAAAAGAAAAAAGGCCATTAATTGTTTATACCATTTCTATGTAAATACAGTAACAGAGAAAACTGATCATGGGAAATCCACACATGGGAAATCCAATGTCACATAGAAGGACAGAAATTAATCATATAAATTATTCACTGGAAAGTTATTGCTGAACTGTTTTATGACACTGATCTTTTACTGGTCAAAAAGACCACAGCTTAACATTCTATGAAGAAACAGAAAATTTCCCACATCTCTGTTCATTACTTGTACAGCCTAATTAGTGTGAAATAAATTGCATTCCTTTTGAATAAACCATCTGAGATGACAGTTAAAAATAATTTTAGAAGAAAGACTATCCATTTTTTCTGCTTATAGTAGAATTACTGTTATTTAATTTATAAATTACATGTTGTCTGCATAACTATTGTGATTTTTATTAAATGCACCTTTACAGGGAAAAAAAGTGAAGTTATTCTAAATTCTTTTCTCCATTAACTACTTGAAATTAGAAACAAAAGCAGTAAGTCAGTTCATTAATCTATTTTTTGATTTTCTGGACAGTGGGGAAAGAGGGAAGGAAGTAAGGGAACTGCTGGGAGGAGACAATCCACTGACCACCATGTCAATATGATTTACAATTTGGGTCTCTAGTGTGCCTGTACTGGGGGAAATAATTTGTGCATTGTGTCCAGAAGTGTGTGATGTGTAGATGTTTCCACAATACTGTACAAGGGTCTGTGACTGCAAAGAAAAGGTCAAATGGAACCCCTTGGATTGTGGAGCTCACGCTCTTGTCTTATGGAGAACACTGTAATAGGTTGTCTGGATTTCTATCAGAAATCGGGGGTAGGATAGGAAAGGAGATATTTGTTAACATCAGCAATTTGTACAGAAGTTTTGGAGTGAAATTGGTATCTAGGGCAGCCTGTGGTGGGACAGCAAGAAAGATGAACTCACTCCAACCTCCACAGTCCAGCTCTCCACTCCACCTCTTCTGTGGCCTTTATTAGTCACTTGCCCTACAGTGCTCCTTGCTGCCATCCTCCAGTGAAGTGCTGCTCACAGTCACAGCTCATCCCAGAGGAGTGAGACCCATTAATTACAAGATTGGGTTGTGTTAAACCACACAAGCATCCTTAAAACACATTTCATGTTTGAATTTTAATAACTTGCATCTCTCTGCTGCACTGCTGCAGTAGAGCCTTAGGACAGCTCCAAGCAAGTTGAAAACAAAAGCTCCTGTGCCGGACTGTACTCAGGCTCATTAACCTTGCCTATGAGAAGGGTTAATTAGATCAGACCAGGCCTCTAGATAACATGATGACTATTCTGCATTGTGCCATTTCCACATGCCCTTGTGATTCAGCTGCATCAGCAAGTGTGAGAATGTTATTTCATAAGGCTCCAAGTTTGATTAATTTTGCCTCATAGAATCCTTCTTTCTTCCTACTGACAGGAAACCACTATCTGAAAAATATATCTTTCCATTTAAGATAATTTTTTTAAAAAATCATCAGTGTTCTCAACGGATTTCTGGTCCTTTAGTTCACTTAATGCATACTGCCCTTTTCTATTGAGTAGCCAAGCTCTGTCCAGTTGCTCACAATAGGGATGACAGCATCTTTGTCTCCTCAGAGGAAAGGAAGAGTCGGCTGCACAGAAATTGTTGGAAAGACAAGTGCATTAAATATTACAAGTATTCACATGGCAGCTGCGGGGGCTACAGAAGCCCTGGGAATAAGAAAAATGACTCTTTAGATTAGTGGTTTCGTTACATTCAAGCCAAGAGAATTATTTAATATGAAGGAGGTAATTACAAGTAGCTATATTGATAGGCAATTCCAACCTCAGAGAGTGGATTAAATCCATTCATTGACTGTGTGTATGTCCGTTTGTAGACATTTGCTGCTGTTATCTGAGGAAGTCACAATAACAGTTGCAGTTTATTTTCTCCACTGTAATCAAAGGACAGAATTTTGCTTTGTTTTTTTCTTCCACAAGGATCTCTTGGGCTTGGGGAAAAAAAAAATTAATTGTTGTGCTTTGATAGACAACACTCAGATCTTTTTAATCTTCAGTCTGTGAGTAAATTTTCCTGCAGCAAATTTCCTCATAATTACAGTTCTGATTAAAGCGAGCATTTCCATAGTTTTGATAGCCTTGTAAATCACAGTTACTGGCTGCTTCTCTTAAGGTGAGCAGGAACTCACTTTGTAATGAAGTTTTACTATGCAAAGTGGCTGAGCAATTATGTAATTAACATTCCTCTTAATTTATCTCTCATGCTACATCTCTCAGTATTTAAACACCCAGTCCCTCTTTGCGTGCCAGGTGTGCAACAACCATTGCAAAGTCCCACATGAAAAGGAACCAGGTAGTAACTTCTTTGTTTTAACACTGTGACTTGGAAGGTGTGAAATTGGAAGTTTCTAAGTAATAAAAATATGAGCTAAGATGCTCAAGACCAGAGAAGAGTTATTGGGTTTTTTTGAAGGAGAGTTGAAGGAGGATGAATAGCTTACTGCTATTTCATTTTCATATAAACCCTGCCCTCCCACATATGCTTATTTGTAAGAACGTGACCTTAATCATAATATTACGATTATAATAATTTTGGAACTGAGAAATCCTCTTTGAAATTGTTGCATAGACATATTTTACAGAAATAACATACAATCATATGAAATTGAGGGGAGAATGCAACAGAATTTATAACGACTTCTTGCAGATTTAAGAGAAAAAACACTAAATAAGTTAATAGCAAAATTCTCTGGGATTCTGTGGAAGTTCATTTCCACAGACATAACAGAGTAACCCAAGTGAGACTTCTCTGATATCTTCCTGAGCAAAATTCTATAGAGCTTATAGAAGTAAAGCAAATAACCAGTGAAATAAATAAAAGGAAAAAGTGATGAATTGTCCATATATTGACACCTGAAGTGGAGAAAAGTAATATTGAAGAAAGTTACTTGGTTCATTATAATATTAGCTGGGCAATATTTTAAAGATAGAGGTCAAACTATATAATCTAATATTTTCCTTTTGATTTTAAAAAAATGATCTGCCAGTGTAATAATCCTTTCACAGGTCTGAAACCCAAGAAAACTGGTGTTAAATACTGTGCAAAGAGAATTTATTGTGAATATAAACTGCTACATTTTTTGGATCAGATCTGGAAAAAATGAAGATCCAAACATATACCCCAAGATACAGAGACCAGATGTTGCTCTGGATCAAAGGCAAAAGCAGGCCACACATGGCAGCATAGCACTGCAGGAAAGACATATAATATTCTTTAGTAATAGATTTGGACACGTCAAACCCCCTTCTCCCCCCAAAAAAACCCAAACCCAACAAACCAGATTTAGAGAGAAACTCGTCATCAAGTTTATTACAGAAACAATGAAAAGAAACTATTTTGGTACCCAAGTGTGACTTGAAAATTCCAGTCACATAGACAGGTTCTCTACAATTATTAAAACTTGCCAGCAACTGTTAACCTGGCATCAGATACTGTTGTCCTGATAACTTAAACTTAATATCAGATACCACGAAAAAAGCAAATTTTGAAAACTTCTCCAGTGATAATCAAAATCAATGTATTGTACACCACAAAACCCAAACCACAAGTCTCACAAGACATGCCAAAATGCAATGTTCTACTATTTTGCAGTTGAAATGTTTGGCTGTGAAAGAAATCAGCCATGTGGCACGAAAGTACGTTTAGCACATGATTTGCCTGCTAAGTCTTTAAAAACAACAGCAATGGAAATTCCTCAACCTCCTCAGCCATTGGGGCACTTTAAGAGTTTTTTCAATTCAAATCAATTGCTCACTGAAAGTCCTTGCCTTTTGGGGCAACATTTTTTGCCTTTGAGGACTGTTAATATGGCACTCCTTAGTGTTTTCTTCAATTAACTAATTACATCTAACGCATTAAAAGTTCTTCTCACAGCTCACATACCTTGGACTACTCTTACTGCTCTCCTCTGGTCCCACCCTACTGGGTCCAGAATTTTCTAAGTGTGGTACTCAAAACCAGATATAGCACAAGAGCAGTGATGTTATTAGGGATGAGTGACATGCAAAAGATTTCATATCTCAGACTTATTTTTAATAGGGCACATATTTTATATCACACAGTGATATCTGGAGTCAACTAATTTGGTAACAATACAGGGCCAATGACCAGCTCCTTGTCAACAGAGATTCTACCTGGCCCATTCCCTGTCCTGTGTATGGGCAGACAGAGCCTTTTATTGAAGTACTGCAGTTTGCATTCAGCCTTTTTAAATCCTTTTTATTTCAGATGATTCCACCAATTGGCCAAGATTACCTTGTACGCTTTCAGAGTGCTCAAGGCCTTTCCCTAGAGCTTATTACCATTTGCAGATGTATTAAGTGCACTCTTTATTTCATTATCCATGATATTAACAAAAAAAAGCCACAAAATAGTACCAGACTCAGGGTGCAGAAGGAAATACAAAACATTTCTCTTCCTACCTGTGTATGTTGATGCTGTAAGCTAACATCTGTCACAGAGTTAGAAAACAATGAAAACACAGGATAATGTAAAGCTAATTTAATCTTTCAAAAGGCAAAAACCCACAACAGCTGCTAAAAAGCACAAATGACTCAGTCTTCCAAATACAAGACCATTGCTTTTAAATAATTATTAATCTTACCTCAATTACACAGCGTGCCATTCAACCTCTGCATTACTATTAACTCCACAGAGAGAAAAGTCTTTTATACATAAAAACATAGGATTTATGGTGCCAGATCTCTCCCTTAAGATCATTTGGAAGGTGCTCCCTAACCAAAAATGTCTGATGTTCTTGTTCTGACTGACAAATACGAGAGGATGATGTTACCCAGAAGATCACCCAGAATACATCCTCAGTCTTTTAAAAAGCTGAACAATTAAGAGGTTGGAGCACAGAATTTACCTTTAAATATATCTGTTTAGGGAAATGGAGAACAGGGAGGACAAACTATACCATTCCTTTCAGGAGGGAAGGCACTGAGAATTAACAATGAGGAAGCTTCCACTGCCTGTTCTTGTAACACAAGGTCAGTGCACATATATGTGTATCCATTTAATTTTCAAGGCAGGCACTTTTAACAGGTAGCAAATATTTTGTAATAAAGTAAAAGAAGAAGGAAGTTAAGTCTCAAAATTCTTATAATTTTCTAGGCAATTGAGGACAGGAATGTCTCTCCTTTCTCCTTAATATAATCTGTTGCTTGTGTACTGTGAATATATAACAATTCAGTATACACAACTTAACTAATTCACCCTCAGTCTATAGGGACATTTAAGAGTGTTAGACTATTAGAGCAGAGGCTCATCAAACAGAGAAGGGATTAACACCCTTCCTGGAGATTTAACACTTCAGAAATCCTTTTTTACCTTTATAAATTGCAAAATTTATGATTCATATGGAATGGAATGAAATTATAAACACTGCTGCTATCATTCATTTTCTGGTGGCATTAAGAAATGCATTGTACTGTTTGGTGGTTAATGCTACATAACTGACTAATTCTATTTTTCCCCCATGAAGAAATCTGACAGAATCACAGAATTGTAAAATATCTCAAGTTGGAAGGGACCCATAAGAATCATCAAGTTCAACTCTGTGATCCTCACAGGACTACCTAAAACTAAACCATATGACTAAAGAACATAGTCCAGGCACTGCTAGAACTCTGATGAGACTGGTGCCATGACCACTTCCCTGGGGAGCCCATTCCAGTGACCAACCAACCTCTACTGAGGAACCTTTTCCCAGTGTGTAATCTGAACTTCCTTCTATGCAGCTTCATTCCATTTCTTTGTGTCCTATTGTCCTGTTTAGTGAGAGGTAATTATTTTGTATATGCAATTCCTTTTAGTACCTGAAGGGAGCCTACAAGAAAGACAGAGAGAAACTTTTTACAAGGGTATTTAGTGACAGGACAAGGAAGAATGGCTTCAAACTAAAATGGGGTATTTAGATTAAATATTAGGATGAAATTCTTCCCAGTGAGAGTGGTGAGGCACTGGAACAGGCTGCCCAGGGAAGCTGTGAATGCCCCATACCTGGCAGTGATCAAGGCCAGGTTGGATGGAGCTCTGAGCAACCTGGTCTAGTGGGAGGTTCCCTGCCCATGGCAGTGGATTTGGAACTGGACGATCTTTATGGTCACTTCCAACCCAAGCCACTCCATTATTCTATGATTCTGTATGATTCTATGAAAAAAAGGAGGAACTTCTATACTGTGAAGGTGACCAAGCACTGGAACAGGTTGCCGAGAGGTTGTTGTCTCCTTCTCTGAAGATATTCAAAAGCCATGTGGACAACCCTGAGCAAAGTGCTCTAGGATGACCCTGCTTGAGCAGGGGTTTGGACCAGATGTCCCACTATGGTTCCTTCCAACCACATTCTGTGATTCTGTGAAATCTTAACAGCACTACATAATCAAGAAACTTACTATTGTGTTTATAAACCTCTGCTGTACTGGAAGCACCACTTAAAAACCCCGTGGTTCATTCTGGGGCTGTGAGACGTCTGCCAACAAAACTCATCTGTCACACATTTTGCAGATGACCTATTGATTCTGGTGCCAGAAGCACCAGGGGCTGCATTGTCACGCACGGATGAAGACTATCAATCGGTGACTGGTGTCACCATCACACAGGACCTTTTAAAAGGTCGCCTCTCCCTCTGCTCCTGTACAAGTGGGAGTGCCCTCAGCCCCCAGCCTGCCACCAGTGGCCACCAGTCATGGTCAGTGGTTCATACCCACCTATGTCTCACAGGGCCCAGGGTTGTGGGGTGGGCTGGGCTGTGGCTGCCGGGCTGTGACCGCACTGTGCCCGCGGGTATCGCTGTGGGCATGGCATGTAGGGCACAGGCTGTGGGGCTGAGAGGGGGCTGATGTTATATCAGCCATGTGGCTGTGTGACAGCCCAGCCAGGGGGCCCTGAAGCTGCTGCCCAGCAGCTGGGCTCTGCCTGCTGTGGGAGCCTGTGGGACAAACAATACAGCTCAGCAGGAGAAGAACAGCAAGACAGAAAGGAGCAGAGATGAATGCGCATGACAAGAGTCAGTAAATGCAGTACCAAAATAGACAGCAGCAATTGCTACAGCCCAAAATGCCATCATTAGTCCCAGCTAGGAAGCTCTATCAGCTAAAAGGATAGATTCAGACAAAAGATAAAATCAACTGCTAGGAAGAATCAACCAAAAAGGACCTACCAAAAACTAGCGAGCAGTATAAGATCGCTTGGGAGACTATTGATGCCATTTTTAGGTAGTCATTTGTTGAAAACAATAAAGAAAGAAGAGGTACAGTATTTCTGGAGCACAGATATCGCTCAGCCTGTCTAAGCCTCCAATCCTGCAGAGCTGCAAGGGTGCCCCACACAGGCTGCTGCAGCACAGGGACATTTGCCTCCTGAGTCAAACAGACCTTACACAACTATATGACACAATATCAGCATCTCAGTTTTGGTGTTAAGTAGAAAAATTCTGCATCAAAAAGCTTCTCTAGGTTACCAGAGCAATGAAGCATGCAAGTTGCTGTAAAAAATCCCCAAGCTCTAGTTCAAAGCAAAATCTCAAGTAATTCAGTTGCGAACAGAAAGTATCAGTCATTCGACTTCTTGGTCTCAAACTAGGCCAAGTTAAGAGTTCAGAGCAATTCATTCACTTTCAGACAAAAATTATTCCTGAAGGAGAATATTTAATGCCGACTGTGAACTGCTTGATTTTTATCAGGAGGTTTAGGAATTTGGCTGCAACAGTTTTCTATAAGACGACTTTGAACAGCGCTAAAGAAAGACATCTCACAGCCTTAGAGGAGCACTTAGCCTTTCCCTGAGAAGGTCCTTTAAAGTGAAAAACTACTGCCTGAAGATTGATTAAATGACCACTTAATTAGATAGAGGAGGTCTACTGACAATATCTGACAGCACTGAGAAAAAAAATGTGTGCCTTTAAGGAATTTGAAAAAAATGAAATCTCTTGTGTTTCTGAGATCCAACAGACATCCATAGCAGGAAATGGTGCAATTGCAGGCTTGAGTTACTTCTGCTTCTTAGGAGACTTTTAGAGAATAAGGTATTTCATGCTACAATGAAATTCACAACGTAGCCTACATTCTGCTTGTAATAATTAAATGAAAACTAACCTCCAAATAAACCCATTTTCATATTAGCCCAGATTTCTAATACAAGTTAAAAAAAAATAAAAGTAGAAAAGTACTGTTGCATTCAAATTTCATACCCTGTTTTCATTCAAATTAAAGGGCCTGGATGCACTCTTCTTGCTTAGATGCAGAAGGGTTAGGCTCTCTTATGCACTCTAAAAGCTCTCCAAATCTTCTCAGGTTAAGATTCAGGATTTCAGACTCCTCTAGGACAGGGCATCCTGAACTGTAAGTAAGCTCTTTGAATAACTCTCCTTACTCTTTCTTCAAATGGTTTTGCCAACACAATTGCTGCTCTGGATAGTTCAGGGAAGGATGAATGTCCCAGTCTGAGCCACAATCAGTGACAGGGCAGATTTCTGATTTGAACCAGGCTGTTTGGAGCTGTATTTCTATCTGGAGTGTCTCTTCTAACTGAAAGTAATAGAAATCTCATGCGGTCTACATTGGAAATTAATGTGAAGCAAAAGGAAACAAAATAAACTCCAAAAACTTATATGAAAATAAGTTTCGTGATAGTCTCTCTTTTCTTTTTTAAGAGGCCCTGATGGAAAAAAAAAAACAAAACAAAATACCTTCATTATTTTCCAACTGTTTAAAATTTGCATCATCTCCTGAAAGAAAGCCTTATGCCATGCTTAGTTCCATTTGGCACAATGGAAGTGCAGAAGAAAAAAGAGACCTCATTAAATGTACCCCTTGGTTTAGGCAGATGGGAGTGTGCTCTATAGCATTTCAGTCCTGTTCCTGCAGAACAGATGAAATATGTAATTTACCACAGAGGATGACATTTGAGATAATAAAAAAATCACTGATAAGATGAAATTATATCAAGTCAGATACAGCCATCTGCCATAATTTCAAGGATTCACCTGATAGTCACTTTTCTCATTATTTGAGCTTCAGGATACAGGGGATTTTCTACATGTGTATTTGAGAGAGTGGCATATAAAACTGTGTTTCTCAAGGATCCACAAATGTGTTTTGTTCTGTTGTTGGAAGAGAACTGTAGCTATTTTACAAGCCTAGACACTCAGAGAGACTGGAAATCTGTCTTTTGTGGAAAGGGAGCTCTACCATGTCATTTTTAACTCATACTAGAATAAAGAGAGAAAGACACAGAAACTGAGAAGTTTCTGGAGGATTCTCTCCCGTGAGAGGGACCCCACTCTGGAGCAGGGGAAAAGGGTGAGGAGTCCTGTCCCTGAGGAAGGAGTGGAAGAGACAGCATGTGAAATGACCCCATTCCCTGTCCCTCTGCACTACTGGAGAGGAGTAAAGCTTCAGTAGTGAAGCTGAGGCCTGGGAAGAGGGACAAGTGGAGTAAAGTTGTTTTAAAATTTGGGTTTATTTCTCATTATCCTAGTCTGATTTGATTGGTAATAAATTAAATATCCCCAATATTAATAGTATATTTGCCTGTGACAGTAACTGGCGAGTGATCCCTGTCTTTATCTTGACCAAGAGCCTTTTGTAATATTTCCTCTCCCTGTTTAGCTGAGGATGGCAGTGACAGAGTGGCTTTGGTGGGCACCTGGCATCCAGCCTGGGTCAACCTGCCACAGAGTTGCAGACATTCAGAGTGCCTTGGCCATCAATGCAAAGAAAACCTATGACAGAACACAGACCTGAGCCCAGCTCCCCTAGTCCAGCAGGCCTTATGCTTTAGCAAGCAGTATGAAAGCCTTGCTGTTTAGCAGGCTTCTGAAAAAAGGGCATCTGCGTCCTTTGTCCTTGCTATATTTTACTGTCAGTAAGCAAAACAAGGAGGGCTACTACAAAATATCAAATGCCACTACTCAGAGCTTCTTAAAAGGTGTTATACATGAAAGCTCAATAGATGACTAATTCTATAAACAGTACATTGCATTCCTCTTCTTGGGCAATGCAAACTTTACTCACAGAGGCACTCCTGAACATGAAGAGGCTCCTACCTGAAACACCAAACCGACAAGGACTGCCTCAGACACAAAACTTTCAAATACAAATATTCAACAAGAGTGAAATAAGTGTTTAAGCAGAGAAAATGTGGATCTGCTGGCTGACAGATCTGCAAAGAATCTCTTTTGTCCACTACATCCTCCCTTGCACTCAGCAACTTCCAGCACAGAGGATTTGCCAGATTGTCAGGATTGCAGCAAAGCCTACGTAGTCCATTCTGAGTTTCACCAATACAACTTCCAGTACAGAAATAAGGAATGCACTTTAAAAGGATATAATGTCAATACTGAATGACCATGCTCAGTTTTCTGTATTTATACCTCTGCAAAGTAGTTGAAAAGTTGAACCTTACGAAATAGAACATAGCTTCAAAATGTCTTTCCTGGGAGTTTTGTCTTTTCTCCTTATCAAAAGGCTCAGGATGATAAATTTCCACATTTTCTAGTTACTTGTATGTGAAGAAGGTATCTGACTCTAGGAGCTAGCAGACAGAACAGAAAGTACTGTACTAGAAAGCAGTGCTAGAAACAGACAGCTACACTGAGAGGATTTTTTTTGCCCAGGAGGTAATAAATTACCAACTGCAATTTCTCACAAAAGGGTGTAGAGGATTCCCAATGAATTGTAGTCGTTTAAACTGAGAATTTTACATTTCCTTATAACTACTTGGTGTGTCTATTGGTGTCGGGGGTAACTGGATATAAAAATAACAACTGTCAGTTGCGGGGTTTGCCCCACATAGGTCATCAGAAATAGACTTTTATGCTATCTGGGAAAAGCAGTTATGAAATTACCAACAGAAATTATTAAATTGCTAAAGTGATCTGCCCCAAGTGTACTTACACTGTCAATAAAAATGAAGGCTGAAAACATAATTTTATCCTTCTGCTAAATTCCTTAGGTAACTTCAGTGAAAGCAGAGCTACTCTCCATGCAGCCACTCTGCTCATACTGTCAAACTGGGGGAGGTAACACAAATGACACCAGGAGCAGCTAGCAGAAGCACTCCAGCCCATTAGTTCCTTCAGGAATGAAACAAACAATATTTTTTTTAAAACAGAGCTTTAACTTCATCATAGCTAATGAATATTTACATTGCTTAATTTGAATTTTGCATCAGTTCAGCACATATTAAACCCACTACATTCACAGACCTAAAATCCAAAGCCATCATTATGTAAAATGCCCATAGCAGCATCTTAACATTAACTTTCATTGCAGGGAGAAAAACAAATACTGAGTGACCTTATTTCCTTTACATAGGGTCTCAGTTTCAGACCTGGTAACAATTAGAAGCTTGTGTACACTCTATCAGTTTTGCCCAACATAGTTTTAGATGTCAAGATGACTGACATCATTAAACATGATCTGACCTCAAAGTCAAGCAGTATGAAAAGCCTGTTTATTTGTGCTTGAAATGACTCTGCAGCACTACCCAGATAGCATCACACTCTAGATCACTACTAGCTTTTTGTTTCTTATTTGCACTTGTAATTTGTGGGAGGAAAAAAAAAATAAAATTAAAATCTAGTTTTTCAAATAAATAGATAGGTAATCTAAGGAAGACTAAAAGATGCCTACTGTTGAAGGTACTAGCCCCAACACCTTATAAAGGTATAAAATACGATATTCAGTGAATTTATCTTCCCTTCAACCACTGTTGTAATCTTCAGTAAGAAGAACAGAATGTTACCCAGGAATTGCCTTTTTTGATGGAATATTGTTGAACTGGAAAAATCATTGACTGAAACTCTACCAATGATACAAGAATTCCAGTGCTATCACCACGATTCCTGCTCCCTGACACTGGCAGTATGTCAGAGCACATAGCTAAGCTCCTATATTCCACTTAGAATCAGGTGTTCTGAAAGCACCCTGATCTATCCAGCTAGTCCTTTGCTAAACCACCATCTCAAACTTACAGGGGAAGCAAACTGCAGTACAGCGTGGCACACACTTATCTTCTACTCCAGTTCAGTGTGTCCTCTTATGGACCTTGATGTGCTCAGACAGGCCCAGATGTAATCCACTTTCCTGCTTTTAAATATGATTAGCCCATCAGCCCCTGGAATTCTGTTAAGTTCTATCTTAACATTTTATAAGCCTAAAATGTTTCTTATGGTGGAAAACAAACAAACATTCAAAAATTGAATTTTTTTTGCTTAAAAAATATATCTGATTATTGAAACAGCAAGTTTCTCTTGAAATATCAAGAGAATATCACCTAGAATATTGATATTCATTTTTACATGCAATTTGAATGGTTATTTTTATACAGATTCAGTGGGGTTTGATGCTGATAATAGTACTAAATAGATACCATAATGCTACATGCTTCAAGACCTTGAAATGTTTCATTAAATGAAGAGTAAAACAACAAAGTACAAACAAAAGTAAAACAAGAAAGTACAAACTTTTCTCACAGCTGCAATCCTGCACTATCATTTTTATTATAATGCTTCATGAATACAGAAAACAACAGCCTACCTCCAGCTTGTTTTTGAACCTGGGGCAGGGACCAATTTGTACATATATGAAATTCAAACAAACAGCCCTGCTCCTTGATGAATTTTGACACACAGGGAAGTTCCCAATTTCACAGTATTTTCAGTGTACTTCAGTGCTTTCTCAAGTCCACAGTGAAAAATATCTTACTACCATGCACAAGATCATTGCATTTTCATACTTTCCCTTCATACTCAAAGACTATCCAATACTAATACTATTTCATTACTTTTGGAATAAATAATCTAAAAACTTATAAATGAGCACTTGAAGAATTCATGTACTCCTCTGCTCATTTCATTATATCTCCAAGCTAAAAAGGCTGCCTGCATAGACATACATTTTGCAATACTGTTGTATAAATGTTTAAACAGCTGCTGAAGTTCAAAGATGCTTGCAACAATCTCAGCTTTAGAGACGGACAGTTAGGAACAGCAGCTTCACACATTTTAGAATATTCTGGACAGTAAACGGGCTCTTTCACATACAGTTTGTATATGCAACTTGTATTTCAGTCTTCACGGAGTACCAGAAGCATTTTAAGATGTCAGATTTTAATTAAAAATTAAAACGTATCTTCCTGTACATTCAGTTCCGGGCAGATGTCACAAGATTAAGTGAACAAGGAAAGTAGTTAAGTTTCAAACAACTGCAACACTTTCCCTTACCTTAGTGGTTTTGCTAAACATCTGCTATCCAGCCTAGGGTAAGGGAAAATGTTTAAGGCTATGTCACAGGACAAAGCTGCCAAATTCAAACATCTCTATAAGTGGATTTAATTCAGCACCTCTCTTGTACAACTTTAAAACATAAATTCTAATTTTCAAATATTTAACTAGGGCAGTATGCTGAAAGTTGCCTACATATTATAATTTTGTAATTTAAAAGTACAGTATTAACTAGGAGTAGAAGCGTTAATGACTTGACAGAGGAAAGTTCTCAGTATCATCAGCACTGACCAGGCTTAAGGGAAGTTGTTGTTATAAGCTGTTTAAGTTACAGTTGAGATAACTTCTGGAAGACACTGTTCATTTTGTAGCTCACGTTGTACAAAACATTTTTCAAAATCTCTGCTTTGATGCATTGAGAGCCTAATGCTGAGTATATATATATCCACATACACTTTATTCTTTGCACCTGATCTTTACCACCAGGAATGCTACTTACAACATTGGTCAGCAATTTCCAAATCAATAGAGAGGAAAAAAAAGTGGACTACAGTTTTATTTTACACTATTCCTTCCATTCCTCTAAGAGTTATATGGCATATGACATACTGTGTATAAGACATTACCTTCTCTCATTTCCTCAGACCTTCTTTGCAGGCTTCTCTCTCAGCTGGGGCTGACCAGACTTCCGTGCAGCAACATCTTTCATACTGGCCAAAGGTCTGGCTTTCAGCTGCTTTCCTAAATCTTTCATGAATTGTTTTTCCCCCACTGATGGTACTACTCGTGGTCAAAATGAATTGTTGTGTCTTTTTGAGTAAGTTTTACATGCTGTACCTTCACTGTCACCTATGTAATCCCACTCCCTTCACAGTTGCTTAGCCCAAGGCAACACAGAAGCCTGAACCAAAAATACAGCTGCCTAAGGTACCAAGCCATGGGCAGAGACAGAACAAGCAGCCTTTACCTCCACTTTTGAGGGAAGGTAGAAAAGGACATGAGAAAAGAATTGCTGAATGCAAAATAAACTTCCCCAAACCAGCAATTTCCTCCCCACTGGGTCCCAGCTCAACAGCAAAGCCCAGAGCTGACTCGAGCTCAGCTGCAGCTCCTTGGCCCCCAATGAGCAACAAAGCACAAACCCCCAGAGCAGCTCAGTCTCCTCATGTGCTGGCAATCACTGGCTAATGGAAGAAAGCAGTAGGGAAAACATGTTGTAAGCACTAAAATCAGCTAATATGGTTCTGACTACCTGCTGGGAACTGGCCTAACAAAGGACATGACACTCAAGCATAATCACTTCACAGAACTAATGGCTCGCTTCCAGACCTCGCATCTGTAGCACAGCTGATTCTCAGCTCACTTGCTTTTCCACAGATGTTCTCACAAAAACATGCTGGAATTAGAATGAAACATTAGTGACCTTTTTTCCTATTGCTTTTGCCACCATTACCTGTTAGTTAATCTGCTTTCATGTCCAGTCTTCCTACACACACCTTCCTAGTATCAGACACTACAAACTGTGGTATCTGCACCAACTGCTGAATACATAACCAGTATTTTGGGTTCATTTCTGTCCTGAGGGTTTTAGTGTCATAATTAAGTTCTACACGAGGTGATGGAAAAATAATTTCCATGCAAGTAATCATGCTTTTCCTAACTGAAAAGAGCTACAGGCATTCTAAATTAATTTTCTCACAACTCCTATTCAAATCAGTTGAGATCTGAATTATTTTCATGTACAGTAGTCAACTGTATGTTGCCTGGATATTTTTTCTTTGTTTCCAAAAATTTAGTGTTATGTGTTTCTGCTGTCTATGCTTAGTAACACACTGGATAAGCCTCAGAGCAACTTGAAATATGTTAGCTTGAAGCTAAGTAGAAATTTCACTAAAATGCATCCTGCTTTATTGTGATACCAAGACTTACAATAGCAATGGAAAGTTTCAAACCAGTAGCAATTTATTGTGGTCACTGAAGAACAGAACTACTGCCCCAACCTGTTCCAAGTACAAAAGGTATGCTTGTAGCAGAACTGTTGTTCTCTTATGCCATGTGCAGGAGTTACAGGATCAATAGATGATGCAGGGCAGAAGAGACTCACTATTGGGAATTTATTTGACATGGCCTCCAGCTATTGCATTTCATGGGCTACACTAAGCCCTGCAACTTTGATTGCTCTATTCCTAATACATCACAATAATATCACTGTGTTTTCAACTCCCCCCTGGAGCCTGACCCTGTGTTTAGGACAGGGTAACAGCCAGAGAAATCCTCTTCTCTGAACAATTGGATGAACAAATTGCAGACAGAATTTCCCAAACATAGCATTTCTCAGAGTGACAAAGCACCAAAACTTTATTATACTTTTGTGCTGGTGATGTTCTTCCAATTTTGAGGAGCAAGAACAGTTAGTCCTCCCAAAAGTGCTGTTCCTCAACAAGATGTATAACATTTTAATTCTCTGGAGCAATTGGTGCAAGTCACAATAGAGCATTTCAACAAAGCACATAGTATTTAACACTCAGCTGAGAAATCACACCAGGCACCTTCCTTATCCATTTATTAAAGCATGTGCAATTCCCATTTAATGTCAGAAAAAGTGATAAAATTGAGGTAAAAAAGTTAAGGTTACCAGTGCATTTTAAAAAATAAAATGCACCAAAATATCATGTCGAGTATGTGGAGTTCTGACAACTATTTTTCATTGCAATTTTTTACCATTGCATTTTCTCAGCTGAAGTCTAAAGGGAACTTTGGAAATCAAAAATCGCAGTGATAACTTGCAAAGCCACAATCCTAAGGTTTCTTTTCATTTAATGACATACTTCAGGAAAGCAAACACTTGCCATAACGACAGACACTTGAAGAGACACAGCTGGTCTGCCTCATTGCTTGAGCAGGGAGGAAAAGAACCCTGTTAAAAGGCAGTGAGCCCAAGGGGGTTCATCTTGGTCTCATGGTAAACAAATCCTCCAAGGGACAGGCAGAATTTGGCATCATTTTCAGAAAGCTACAGCTCTCAGAGACAGGCAGCTGTAATATAATTGGGCTCAGCAAGAAAACTTTGTGTGCATGTGTCCATCACAGCATATGAACAAGAATGTGGAGATTCATTCTGAACTAAAGGGCTCGTAGGTCAGAGTGCCACGCTGAGGCCTTTGAACCTGAATCCAGTTTCATAGTGTCCCATCTATTTGCAAGTGTTCAAATATTTGTTCAAATATTCCACAATTTAAAGGGCATGAGAGTTAACTGCCAGTGAGAATAGAAAGACTGTGCAGCTACAAAAAGCACCAATGTACCTATACACCAGCCAAGGAAGAAGAAAAAGTTATAAATTGTGTTTGATCTAATTTTACATATTAGCAGGGCATTAATTCATGAACAGACTCTGCTAGCAAGCAGGCCTAGAAGGAAAGATACATTTTTAGTTGTGATTCAGACCTACAAAAGAGTTTTTATGGTAGCTGTGGGTGTCACAAAACAGCTATCATGTGTAGGAAAAACACATCAAAGTGTTCCTTCAGACACTGATGACCCACTCATCAGTTATACTATAATCTATAAGCAGTCACGAACAACCAAGTCTTCAGTCTTAATGCAGTTTGTTTTATCCTGCATTCAAGGGCCTTATTTTGTTAGGACATAATTAAAAATCTGTCCCAACTGCTGGGGATCTTTTTGGTGACATCAGTGGACCTTAGATTTATTCTGCTGTGAAAAAGTTTAAACTTTCTGAAACAACATTGGTGTTACTCCCAGGGGCTTCCAGGTGAGGAAATCCATATTGCATAAGTTCTTTCTCAGTCTCATATGAGATGATTTCATATGGAAATGGTGGACAATGAGACATTTTCAAGAAAGGTGATATTGCTGTTGCCTCTACAATCTTTTAGCCAGAGGTAGTCTAAAAGGGGTGGGAAGAGGTGAAAGAACCAGATCTGCTTTTGACAGAGGAATTAGATAAAGAAAAACAGTATCACACTTCATCAGATGTGAATGCAAAAGACTTATCTGTGGAGCAACTGGCAAAAATATCACAGAGGAAGTAAATAAGATGAGATTTTTCTTTATCTTAAAATTACTTTGTATGACATCGGTGTCAGAATTGTTTCCTATAAGCTTAAAAACAACAGTAGTAACAAAGATTAGCACTATCCCCACATAAATTTCAAGGGCTTCCTAAAAAACTTCTTATGAAGAGACAATGAGAACTGAAATGAGATGCTCTCTTTCTGGATGGATGTAGTTAACTGCATTCCCTGATTAAATAAATAGTTCTTCTTCCTTTAGCCAGCAAACTGTTATTCAGGCAAGCAAAATCACACTGTGAAGACAAGTAGGGACAACCCCCATTTGCTCAGGGTTTCTCTAGAACCGTGTGGTGTTTCTCTCCCCTAATATTAAGGCACTTCCCTTCACAAAATATCTAAACATTTACCAGTTCAGAATTAAACTCCCAGTTATTTATGGAAATATCCTGCACAAAAGGAACTGTTGCTGACAGACTTGGGCTGTGATCTAGCAGCTTGTAATTATCATTTTTGTTAGACCTTCCCTCAGCAGAGAAATTATGTCCTTGAACATTCTTCCCAAACAGAAGTCTTCATTAGAAAGGAGAATATACATAATAATCCATAAATAAATTGACCTGAAAAGCTGTGACTGCACCATTTAAAAGCAGGGAATTGTTTGGTTTTGCCACTGAGTGCTTCTTTCAGAGATGTTAGGAGTAATCTTGTAGAAAATTCCTAACCTATTCCTATTTTATACTGGTCAGAGTAGACCTGTTTCCGTTTTTTAAGTTATTTGTATTTACCCAAGGCTTCTCCTCCTTTCTTCGCTTTTTTTGGTGTTTAGGGGGGCTTTTTTCCCCTCTTAACAGAGGAAGACTGCAAATGCCTATCTCTACAGTTTTCCTATTTGTATTGGGGTAGACAGCTTTGAGGCTCCTTTGGGTTAAGCATTAGATACAGAAGCACTGTGAACACCAGCAGCAAACTCCTCTCCTGCTATCTGTTCCAGACATTCTGGGTCATTCTGCCTCTGAGTCCTGTCAGTTCAATCTTTCCTTTGGTTTCCTTTTCCTTGTGTGCTTGCCCCTATTAAACTTTTCTCTTCCTTCCATCTCTTCCTTCTGCATGAAGTTGTTCAAACACTCCAGAACTGTGACCATGGGACTTAACACATGGTTGTAAAGAACTAGGCTTAGTGTCCATCTTTGTGCCAGTCCTAATTGTCTGATCTCCACACAGCATCTTTTCAGTCTGCTTCTGACTTGGGAGCAAATCTTTGCTGAAGGAACCCCGGGCAGAACAAAAAAACCACTTAGCAGCAGACACTCACATACTGCAGACAGCATGGACAAAAGGCAGGCCCTACCTTGTGGCTCAAGAGTCAAGATTTGGAGGCTGTACAGACTGTGTACACAGAAATTATAGTCTCCCTTCTGTAATTTTCCTCTTTTTATTTTGGATTTTTGTTGCAATCTCTTCCAGAACAAACCATGCAATTCTGAAATGAATTAATTTAATAACTGAAATGAGAGGGGAAAATAAAAACCTTGGGCTTTCTTAGGGGCTTTTTTCTGTTGGCTGTCTTGGCCAGCTGTTAATTGTTCTTAGCAAAGAATAGAAACCCATGTAACACTGCACTCATACTAAACAGTTCCTTATCGGGAATTGCTCTGAAATGCTGACATGTAAACTTCAGCTATGTTTAGGAATAGTTAATCCAAAAAATTTAGTCTTTTATGTTTACAGGTCTATCCAAAGTTTGCAAGGTCTATGCCTTGTAAAATAATTCATATGGCACCATTTTTTGGTAAAACTAAAGGGAGAGGGACTGAAAAAGAAAGATGAACCCACCACCTGTTGATTACCAAAAGAAACATCAAGGAAATTCCAAAACTAAGAGCTTAAAAAAATGGGAGGGAATAAATGTAAATGTATGTCTGTCAATCTTTCTCACTGCTCCACCACTGGCAGTGATAATGTTGTCTGTTCAAAGAGAATTTCAAACACCTTTACTGTAGAGTACCTTACTACATGTTTTCATTACTGCTGGTGTGGTGCTCAGTCAATGATTTACACGCTGTTCTACAAAAAGACAGGGTGAGTACAGGGACCATTCTGCAAACATCAAGAGCAGGCAGACAGACCAATGCCAGAAAAGTATTTGGTTGCTGACATTGAAGGGAAGACCTTCCAGCACAACCTAAAAATTCAGGAGGAGTCATAGAAATTATCTCCCATAAGATGATGATGCAGCAAAAATAAATGTGTTAGTGCTGTAAGAAAGCCCTTCAAACAAAACTCACAAAAAACAAATAACCACCAACCAAAAAAACCCCACCAATCAAACAAAATGAGAGCCATGCAAAGAGAAGGCAGTAGAAATGAAGATAAACAGTGTGCCTTAAGGCTTTCATGATTAGGCTTTGCTCTCTGACAACATGGACTCTTTCTACCGATGCCTTAAGACCATGGGAGCCATCCTGCACTACTACAAGGAAATAGTTTTCCCAGGCTTAACACTGCATGTAAAATAGCCTGTTGTTTCTGCCTGTCTGTATTAGACCTAAAACTAAAGCCATGGATTATGGAGAAGTCAGAGCTAATAGAGATGAGCTATTTAACTGTTGCCATAGGAGCAGGTTTGACTTGCTTGTCTGACATAATACACGTGTAGACCTTGCCTTGTTATAGCAAAGGTGAGCGTGTGTGTGTGTGTAGTTCCTTAGTGATAATTGGAGTACAAGGGCTGCTAATTGCAGTGAACCTGGTGGCACATATACAGTAACAGAAACATAGCATGGACCTAATGACTTCTTGCATTCAACTGTGAAATATGTAATCTGCGATCCAGCTGCAGGTGTAGGGAAGGAACTAGGCTACATTTTAAGATACGATGGACATTCCATAGGGGAAGCTCCCAAACCAATGTAAGGCAGACAAATTCACATTTGTTTAGTTTCCTCATGTCCAGCACATTCTCATTAAGTTCTTAACTAGAAGTAAACATCTTTTTCTTAAGGCAGATATAATGCTGCTTTACATCCAAAATACAATCACATTTCCTGTGTTCATGAGCAGCTAGCATTTGCCAGTACTTTTCTTGCTGTTGGGTTTTGTTTGTTTGTTTGTTTGTTTTGTGGCCCAAAACAATTCTATTTCTTCTCATAGTCATGATTTTCTTTGGCTTTGACATGCCTATGTCAACTTCGCTGAGAAGAAAACATTCAGACATGAAGAAAAAGAAGCAGCTTCTGCTTTACAGAATAGGATGATTCACTTTTCCTCTGTAGACCCTACAGTGATGGTGTTCAAATCATTGGGGTTTCATATTCTTTAGTGGGACCTCATTTTGACAAGGAACTCTTGTTTCCAATCCTACTGGAGGGGATACACCCCAGGTACTGACACCTTTTAATTTGACCTTTTAATCTGTACCAATTTATTGGCTGCTTTAAAATTAATAGAGCCTTCCTTGACATTCCTTTCCTGATGCTGTATGCACCTAATAAGCAGTGAAGGCCCCACTGAAGCAAGTTTGTTACCTAAATCATAAAATTATGAAAACTTCTCCTTGGTCAATGTTTTTGAATCAATGAATCAATGTGTCACACAAACAGTACACCTGGGAAAATAACTAAAATACAGTACAAACAACATTTAGGATTCTACTTTAGGCTATTGCCAGAAAGTGAAGACCAAGGGTGGGGTCACATTTATCCATTGCATCAGGAGGAGCTTCTTATATCAACTGTATATAAAAAGGCTTTAGAAGGAAGGAATTACTTTAGAGACATGGATTTATTTATTGTGACCAAGGTATTTCTATCAGTACAAGCCAGTATTGGTTTGTATTGATTTAACAGAGTGAGACTCTACAGTCACTATCTCAGTGTAAATGAAATGTTAATGATGATACAGCTTTCTTCTTCCACATGTGGGCTATTTATCTTAACGTGAGTATGCCTGGCTTTATTGCTATGCACTCATTTTGATTTTGAGCAGCACATATGAAATATATTTAAGCAGCCTATGGTTTATTTTTAGGGAGAAAATAGTAAAAAAATAAAAGTGTGAGGCATCTTTCAGCTAACTGTAAAGGCACTTAGCATACAATGCCCATAAATAAGAAACTGAACTGAAGAAATTGCTTTTTCCTCTTGAGATTTTTAAGACTACCTGCTCCAAAACAAGCACATCTAGGCTCCAAAATTCTCTCTTTGTTAATCCCTTGTGGCTTCATAAGGTATTTTTTCTACTTGCAAGTGACTGGTACCACCTTTATTTCAAGCCAACAGAAGCAAAGATGTCAAGGTCATGTTTTTCCAGTTTGCTGAAGCAATCTAATACTGTGACTATCTAGGCCAGCTGCCAACAGAACTGGACTTTTAAATATCTTATAAAAGCATCTCTGCATATCTAGTTTAATTCTGCCCCGCAATTTAAAAGTCTAATGCAGGCAAGTACATGAAAGAATTTCTCATTCAATCAACCTCACCTTGTTCATCTACAGAAAAGCATCACATTGCTTTAAAGCGATATGGGAAATAAGGCCAATGACAAAGGGCTTTTATGCCTCGTGAAAAGGGGAAAATGGAGCAGTAATGGAACTTGAGTGGCGTGGCTGATACATGACAGAGCTGAAATAATAAGCAAGAGAGAACGAGTCTCCTGGGAAGGAGTCTCTCTGTCTGAAGAACGAGACCTGACCTGTAAATGGCAAGTGAGCATTTATACGTTGTTTATGTCTGAAGATGATACAGGATGACACAGAGGAAAGGACCAAAGAACAAACAAAATAGAAAAATCTATTTAGGAATTTTATTGCTTTAAACACTGCCACCGATGGCAGTGTGCCTGTCAATAGATTGAGCTTGATATACCTGCTGGCTACCAAAGTAGTTTCAGGACATTCCATAGTTCAGCTGCAGAGCTTTACAAAAGTACAGCAAAATAAAAGGATGGAGAACAAGAATACCCTCATGTAGTCCATTACCATCTTCTTTCAGCTTGATTGCTCTCACAGCTTATATTAATCACATTGCCTGAAGTCATTGTGAAATTAATAATTAGGTTACGAAAACAAACAGTCAAGTGAAGGCTTAGCTCAATTAGTCTTTAGTTCTCCCAGACACACTACCACTTAGGGTCACAAACTAATTGTCTTTTGCTTTCCTCCCAGGAGGTCACCTCCGTTAAAGAACTTCATGGCACTAAAATATGCATCTGTGAGATTGTGAGTCTTTATGTTCCCATATAACTTAGAGGAAATAAAACCCCAGCTCTATAGACTATCTAAATCCAATTTCCATTGGAAAAATACTGAAGTTAAAAGAGATAGAAGATTTATATCTCTGACTATTTCAGCAAAGGAACCCAAATTATTTGCTGTAGTATTGTAATCATTCACAATGTTTTTCCTATAAACAAAAAAATGAGCAGTACCTGCTGTGTCACTGCATATCTTAAGTACAAGCATGAAAGACCAAAAAAAGTAGGATATGAAAATGCCATTGCAGACTGAGTGTTTAGTGGATTAAGAAAGGTTGTACGTGTTGCTCAAAGAACATTCTGGTTTGCATCAGGTGGGAGGTTATTTCATGCATTGAGCATGGCACCATGTGTAATCACAGGCAGAAAACAGAGACAAATGAAACAACGATGATACAGGAACGGGCACGAGAAATATTAATGGCAAGGGAGGGAAGAGGAAGTACAGGCATGACAATGCATTTAAGATGAAAAAAGAATCAGGACTGCAGGAACTGCAGATCACTAAAACTATGAATGAAATGTTCCTCCAGAAAGTGTCATTCCAGACCAGATTTGACACTTCTTGATAACACTTTATAGAGAAAATCCAGTTTATTTTCATGTAAGAGCACTATATTTTCTGTACAAATCTCTCTGTGTGTGTGACACAGAGAATGCCCTATGTTGCAAACAACTGGAAAAGGACCCAAGTTAACATTAATCCAATTTCTCAGTGAACTGACTCTCATCTTTGTTTTAGCTTAATGAGGCTACAGAACACAATCAGCAGATGATGGAATAGAACAACTATAGATTTCTAGAACCATGTCCCTGTAGCAGCATAGAGATGTCACTGCTGAATTCTCAGTCAATACACAGACTGTTTTGTAAAACTGCATGAGCAACATTATGGAAATATAAATGGTGCAGGTACAGATGTAACGTAGAAATTTGCAGGGTCAGTGAGATTTTATAGAACTCAGTTAAACTAATGAATGTTCTTGGAAGGAAAATAGCATTGACAAACATGAGACATTTCTGGGTGTAGAGAGCCTCTAGCAATGGAATTCTGCTACTGGCCATCTCCCTTCTCAAATGCATGCTTTGAATAGAGTTCATACCAGATTAACATTTAGGATCCCAGGGAAGCAAAAATTAAACAAATAAAGTTCAAGCCTAGTCAAACAATTTTAAAAAAATGAAGATCAGTTCAGTAGGGGGAACTCAGCACTAATGATAATCAGCAGAATACACACACATTTGTATTAGTGGCTGAAAATGCTTCCTACAATTACCAGGATTTGTTTGCACAAAACATTGATATTATTATCCAAAATAGGCTGTAACACATTTTCTCATAAAGCTTCTTATTTGATATCAAAGATTGAAAGCTCAAAAGTGTTAGTTTTTAAGGAGCAGACTACTGTCTCCACATTTAAAGATTCACAAAAAGGACACTTGCTCTTGATTTAAAAAGCCTTGCTTTTTAAAGCCTCTTTGTTGTGAATTTTGAGAATACTGTCTGTTACTGAACTCCACACTCATCACTGTCCCCCAATATAAAACCTCTGCCATTAGAAGACCGTTTGAAAACAGAACTTCCCAATAATTTTTTTAGTACAATCAAAAACATATACTTGTGATATAGAAAGAAATAGGAGAATGCTAGAGTGCAAGGCCAAAGGTCTTAGGCATTAACTGATGCCAGGAATGGCATTCCTCTCAGCTATGCTTTTCTCCACCTTATGATCAATCCTGAATTCCATGATAGTACTAAGACCTCCATCCAGAATAGTGCCATCAACATGCAAGGGATTTTCCTGGATGATACATTTCCTGGAGGTTTCCCTCTAAACAGAATGTAAATACAAGAGCAGTCCTCTTCATCATCAAGACAGATCTTTGATGTGAAAATTCTGTAACGTGACTTCAAGTCACTGAGATCCTTATCAGAGATATCTTTTGTAATCAATATTTGCCTTCCCAAAGTAGTTCTCAAGTGTTGCACCTTTAAGAGTTCTGATGGAGAAATCCTCATCAATAAAGGATGGAAACCTCTTATCTGTTCACCAAAGAAAGTCATCCAAGTAGTAATTGGAAATTCTTCAATCTCAGACTTTTTTATTAATTTATTTATAAATTAATTGCATCTTCACTTTCTCTCAGTTGCAATTTCTCTACAACTTCAGGGACAGTAAAGAAAGTGTTTCAATATGTGAAGTTTTTGGTGCAGTGGTTGAACACTATTTCGCTACAGGTAACTTGACTAGTCAGCTGGAACCTTAATTTTCTAGCTTCAGAGGTACATACCACCAAAGTAGTCCCAGCTATCTGCTTCATTTTTCATGAATCCCGAGTTAACTCTTTCACTCTTCACCACTTTTGCAGGCTATTTTTATCTCCAAGCTAAGGCAAACCCCAAATAAATCCAGCCAAAACAAGCCACAGAACTTATTAGATTGTGAATGTTTTGCTTATCAAGCCTCCACAGTCACACTGAAGTCTCAGAGATGTTCCAATCATACCAAAACTAGGAATACAGCATAGCCCTTTTTAATTGAAATCAGTCTCCTAAAAGAGGTTGCACTCAGAGCTTGAAAAGCTTATCTGGAAACATAGGTGGCATCAGTGGTGCATACTGTCTCCTAAGCTATTCCATTTACTTATCAGGAGCCAAGTCGTTTGATTTCAGCAATACAAATTTCACACTGTGTAAGAAAAGTAGTTTTAGAATTAAAACTGGTTTAGAGGAATGCAAGGATTATAGGAAACTTGAGCGTGGAGGCTTATGAAGGATTGGAATTTCACTCTGGGATCAACATTGCTTCTCCCACAGGTTTGGTCTCTGGAAAAATTGCTATAATGCAGAGTAGCTGCATGTCAAATCATAGTCTCAATCCAACCTTGAAGCATCATAATATGAACATTTATATTTTTACACAGAAACCTCAGAACTGTGGAGAAAAACAAGAAGTGAGATTTACACAGAATTTGACTTTGAAATTAATTCAGAGCATACCATCTACTCTACCTCCTCATAGTTTTTTTCAAGGACAATCTACAATCTTCAATCTTCAATCTACAATCTACAATCTACAATCTTCCATCTACAGATCATTCCCTGACATGAGTAGGTTTAACAGAATCTGCCCTTAAAAAATAATTTTATCAGTGTGGAGTATGTAGCTTTGGCTGCTGTTTAGTACAATGCTAATAGACAATCCTCATAGAGAACATCCTTAACACTGTTTAAATTATTATGGTCATGGACACAGAAAATTCTAAGTGAATTTCATGACTTTCCTGAAGACACTTTAAAAGGCACTTTGTTTACTGAGTCAGCACAACACACCATAAAAACATCCCTTTAGATATTGTGGGGTAGGCTTGAAATCATATTTCACATCTGCAATCAGATGCGTTCACATGTTAGTGTTGATCAAGCATGGTTCTTTGCCCAAAAGCCCTTCATCTGCCATGCTTTTCAGACACAAAATCCCGAACTTAAATTAAGACTGTAAAAGATGTAAGATCAATGAAACCTGCATTTCGACAAAATGGTTCTGTGAAGGTTTTATTTTAAAAACACTACTATTTTTGGTGTCAGGAATTATTTATGTGATTAAATATTTTCTTCTTAAATTACATAATTACACAGCTTTTGAGTTTTGTGGAGACAAGTATAAACTAAATGAGGAAGAGAAAAAAATTACAGTTCTCAGTACTTTTTTTCCTGACTTTTGTGTGTTTTGATGGTTGTATACAAACTGAGGACTGTATCACAAATAAAAACACAGCATAATGCAAGGATGCATCAGTTCATGCATCATTTGCCCCTCTAGGCTCTTTTTTCTCACAGTAAGATGCCTTTTCAGCCACCAAAGGAAGTGGGCAGAACTCTTACGTGGGATGACCATCACCTTCAAAATCCCAGGCTATGTTTTATGAAATCCAAAACGAGTTACACTGGATTGTAACAGAGCAAAGACACACAGAAGAAAACTTAATGTTTGCTATTTTGGGAAATCTCAGTCCCTGCTTACCGGGCTCCACTCATCTCTATCAAGGGCAGCAGGGATGATAAAAGCCTTGGATGACTCTCTTTTGGGAAATGCATTTCTCTTATCTCTTCCATCATGACCTTATCATGATCTTCCATCAACAGATCATATTGTAGAGTATCATACAGGTACCCATTTCAGGTACTATCCTGCATATATGCATACAGAGAAATCAAAGGGTTTGACTGGTCACACAGTGGGGAATGCCAACAGCATTAGACCAAGTCAGGCTTGTCCTGTTAAGGCAAATTACACAGTCACAGCCCACAGATTCAACCTGAGTGCTTGGCCTTCATGCCTCCACAAAAACAAGTAGTCTGCAATACACATATGTTAAAATTTAATTTCTCAGTTTTAACTGAATCTCATTTATATTCCAGTGGTATTTTGTCCCTTTGTATAGCTGTGCTGCATTATCAGCAATCAATACTGAGGCAAGTTTTTTGTATGCTATTGAAAAGATTATCAGCTATTGCAATGACACCTGGGCAAATAAGGCAGGGAAGGGTGAAAAGCAGCAAAAATAGAACAAAAGAGGAGGAGCAGATCCAGTTAGTACAGCTCATCACATCCTTCAAAATCTCCTTCAGACACGTTTGCTCTAGGGGCTCTGAGGGTGAAAGTACTAATGCTGATTTAATAGATAGTATCTATCTGAAGGATGGCAGGTACTGTTGAGTTCAAGTCATGGAGGAATAGTATGAAATGGATGTTGCAGAAAGTCACCAGAACAGAGGAACTATCTTGTCTGAATAGGATGGCAATAGAAATTCCTCAAGTCACCTGTGTACTTAGAAACATATATGCATATTTCTCTGAGAGAAACTGAAAAAAATAACTGAAGCAATTCAGGGTGATGAACTGGAACTGTGTCCCCAGCACAGCATTTGGAGTATTTAGCCACAGCAGCCAACTCTGTTTTCCTCCTAGAGACTGAGTCAGACCAAAACCTGACTTAAATGCCCTGATCTCTGAAATAGTTTACCCCTTTCTTTCAAACCCATTGCTTCCATGAGGCTGTATCTGAATGAATAAAAATAAACAGGATCTTGGGGGAAACAAACATTCTGGCTCTTTCAGTTGTATTAAGTGTGTGGGCATTACTCACAAGACATCCTCATAATTGTGGCTACAGAAAGCCAAATAGTCTGACAATATCTCCCAGAAATAGATGCAATAATAAACACCCCAAAAAAAATAATTCTGCAGATTTGATTAGTAAACTGTTATTTGCATGTCACCAGGCTTGTATTGCTGTTGTACTACTGTAGGCAAAGAACATAAAACTACTGGCTATTTTATTGCGACTTTTTCACCTTCCCTTTCACATATACCAAAATAAAACCAAAAACCTCCTTCCATTGACAGTTCATGGTAGTGTGATTTTGTGAGTGCTGTATCAGCTCAGAGCAAAATGACACAGTTGCAATGAAACAGTACACTGCCACGAAAAGCTTACTAGACAATCATGAAAGTAAAAATGGCCTCACATAAGCCCAAAGGAGCTTAATTTACTTAGGGTTTTCTTGTTGTTTAAGTGGAGAAAGACCAATTTAATCAGACGAAACTAAGGTCAGATACACACTGGTTATCTCCAAGGGGTTGTTTTCAGATTAAGATCTTACATCTTTAGTAAATGGGGCAATCCACAGCACAGAGATGAGTGGATTCTTTAAGTGGAATAAAATTAAAGATGACAGAAAAAAAGTGTTTGTTTTCTCTTAAATCTGTAGCTCTCCCAGCTATTCTCTGCTGTTGCCCATTCCCAGTCTAAGTGCACCGGTTGTTTTGCCCTTCCTGTGTTCAGGTGGGCTGTCCCATCCAACACATCCTGCCTGCCAGGATTACCATCACTGCCTCTCTGTCCCAGTGCCCTGCCCAGGAGCAGCCACGGCTGGCAGGGCCAGCACTTCCAGGGACATTCAAAGAGCCCCAGCAGCCCCAAAAGAGAGGACACGTCCTCAGAACTCCAGCAAATTCTGACAAGCCTCTGCTGAGCATGTGGAAGATGCTGCTTTTCAAATTTGGTATCAGGCCAGGCTCAGGCACAGCCATGATAGTAAATCAGCCTCCTGCCAAATTTTTAGTCTCTGTTTCAAAACACAGGGGATTCTCAATTAAATGGTTGTAAGAAACTGTATAACACAACAACGTATTTCACCCTATCTCATTTAAGCAATATGGTTGAATCATTTTTATTTACATTAAGCTGGAAATTTAAGCTGAGAAATATGTGTAACAAAAGGGGTTATACTCAAA
Organism: Manacus vitellinus; assembly: GCF_001715985.3. NCBI lineage: Eukaryota > Metazoa > Chordata > Aves > Passeriformes > Pipridae > Manacus > Manacus vitellinus. Next base: position 2,046,234 of record NW_021940645.1, on the reverse strand, counting down.
GTCTACAATACAACTAGACCCATCATCTCATAAGGAGAATTACTTGGGAGCTGCAAGTACCAGGAAATTCTACAAGATTTGCTTATAAATATTTTGTGTTAGGAAGAAGAGTAGGAGTGAGTCAGTCACTCACAACCAACTATTTATATTGAAGGTGTCAAAGAATTCATATTTTGTCAAAGCAGATCCTTTGGTTTTAGAGAACAACATCAGCACATTCAGCAAGTAAGACACCAAGGTACAGCGTTCCAGACCTAAATAGTTAAGTGTATAACCTCTCATCAACAAATAATATCAAGAGGTTGGTTAAATTTAATTTATATTTTTCTTATGGTTTTGAAAATTTTCAGCACAAAATTAGGTCTATATTAATGATTACCTTAAAAATTATTTAAATGTGTTTATATATATATATATGGGTATTTTTCTTTGCAAAGAGGTATAATGTTCTGCTTAAATTAGATTTTTAATAGGAAAGAAATTATAGTGGTTCAAATACTGTATTTTCAGAGCAAGTAGGGACAGAGGGTGTCTTTATATATTTATAACTGTCTGTTGGTGAGTAAGAGACCAATTAAAAATAAGTAAAAATAAATCAACCTTATTTTACTGGGCATTCTCTGAAATCCTGGGCTATAAAACCATCAAATTTATAGTATTTAATTACATTTTCCTCCCAAATTTTAAACTTTTGAACCATTAACCTCTTCTCTCTCTGCAGTCCCCCAACATATAACTGCACAGTTGTGTTAATAAGAGTTACAAGTGAATTCTGCAAGGAATTCCCAGTGGCCTTAGGTACAGGCATTTCTGCTGGCAGGTTATTCCCATCCCACTTGCATAGATGCAGGTCACAAATGACAGGTTATATGACTTCATGAGACACCTATTTGAGTTAATCAGTCTATTCTGCTTCTGCATATGTTAATTCAAATAACTAAATCCAGAGCCTTAAAGCTTGCAATGCTTCACCATCTAAATGAGTCTACCAATTCTGTAATTCCATTCTCTTCTTAAGACTCTGCTTACCATCAGGCATCTGTCTGCCATTCTTTTCCAGTCCTCATTTTGGTCCATCTCTTAGTAACCAAAAACATTTATTTGCCTCATACATATGGAGTTGTTGGTTAAGCAGTGTTTTTAAGGAAATAATTCATGTTGATGCATCATGTCAGCTTTTGGCTGCCGTTGCTATTGACGGCAGTTTTCTCATTTAGGGAATCACAGTTTACTTCACAAAAGTAAAACAGCCTCTGGGTGGCAATCCCATGCCACCTTCTACATGAACAGGTGACTTAAAAGGCAAGTTTCCTGTCTCAGGATTCATTGTTTGTGCAGGGAAGTTCTTTCAATGCCAAGACTTGGACACAAATCTTTTGAGATGCAAGTCAATGATGTATTAAACTGAGTTACTGAAACGTGAAAAACAACTTTGTACCAATATTAAACAGACTTTGGGTGTTCTGGAATTGAATTTTCTAAGTATAAATGCCTTGACTGATTTTAAGTTTGTCTCAAAAGCTGATAGTTCCAGAAATAAATTTGTATAAATTTGATTATAAATAGGTATTTTTTTCTTTTCCATAAGCTACTCTATGAAGCTAAACATGTTTGTTGTGCCCTACCAGGTCACACAGAATAGAAGAACCCCCCTTATATATCCTAACACTTGCCAGCATAACCTGCACATTTCACTAACCTTGCTATCTCCATTTAATTACACACAACACCTGGATTTCTGCTTACTGCAGTACTAAGGGTAAACCTAAGTACTTCTACTTACAGTATTTTCACTGAGGGAAACTATATTGAGCCCACAAGGGCTATTTAGTGGCACTCACATATTTCCATAAAGACTACTTGATGAGATGTGGGTGTCTTACCACACATATAAAGGATGGTAGTTTGCTGACAATGTCCCTTGAAGTGTTCTGTCCATAAATTTCTACAGTTGCCCTGTATCTAGACCATCATAAATGAATACAATCAGAAAGATTTGGATTTTCAAAGCTGTTTATAAAGATATTCTTGACAAATCCCTCCCCCTGATGAATAAGGACAAGGAGGCAGGTCAGCTGGCAGCTGCATGATGCCTTTAAGGAGCTGTTGTCACATTTTTATGTATTGCACATAAAATCTGAAGCCAATTACATTGCAGTCTTAACTGCTGGGCAAAGTTAATGAGGTTATTCCAGATGGGAATGCTGCACACAACAGGTGCTATAGCATTACTGTCCCAATAGTCCTCCTATTTCTGAAAAGCAGGCCTGTCTTCCCTTGCCAATAGCCCCATTTAGGCATAAATGACCAGCATAGCAAACCCAGCACTGACTAGAGGAGACGAGAATAAGCTTTGACTTGATTGAACTGATTGAACTAAGCCAAGATTAATTAGATTCATAATAGAAATTACTGTGATGAGTTCAAACAGATGTAAACTGATATTCCTTCTGTGGCTGACACAGCTATACTTTTCCTTTTTCCTGGAACACACCATAATAACCTGAAAATGTATAGGGACATTGTATATTTTCTGTTCCTGTTTTACTACAAGGCATCACAATTTTCTCACTATTATGCTGCTCCCGGCTGTGCTGAGTGGGACTTACCTGGGAAGCAAAAGAGAAAGTAGGTTTGCCTACTTTTTATTTTCTAACATAGTAAATAATATCGTTAGCGAAAGTGAGAAGGGTTTAGGTTGTGCTTTCCCTAAAATCCAGGGTGTTTATGCTTTACAATCTTTGACACAGCAACAAAAATGCCACCACGGAAACAAGACATCTTTAGCTACTTCCTCACTGCATGCTGTAAGCTTCCAGTAACTGAGGTGGATGGACGTTTTACTTTTCAAAAAGCAGATCAATAATAATTTTTATGGTAAAGCTTTAAGAGCTGCAGTGGCACAGAGGAGTCCCTTCACTGGTCACTGCAATGCCAATGCACTGGAACTCACACCTATGGAGACAGCACACTGCCATAATACAGGACAGGGGGCAAAAAATACATAGTCTAGTCTAAAGAGCAAAAAAATTGTACTCTAGTAGTTGTAACCATTTGCCCATGGAAATGAGCCTAGAAACTGCTTATTTTTACAGGCAGGTAAGATTAATGTTTAGAGATTTAATTCTTATCAAGGTGCTCATTGAAAGCACCACCTCATTGGATGCCGTATGTTTAAGTTTGTACACTTTCACAAATACAGAGATACAAAGATGTATAAAAAAAATGGTGATACTAAGAAATATCTGATCACTCTCTAATTCTAAATCGGAAGATGAATGAAAACTAGAGCTGAGAAGAATGAGAACCCAAATTTTTTCAATGTTGGGTGTCCCTTCAACTAAGCAGTCAATTCAAATTAACAAGCTGAGTGATTTGGCTTCAGGATGGGTCTTAGGAAACTTGACTACAAATCTAATGGCAGGTTCTGGTCCTTAGAGTCAGTATAATGCAGCCTTTGGTGGATAAACTTCAGGCACACCTTAGCCCAAAGCTGTTTGGTATTTTCCTTCATATAATTGGAAGGAACTGAATTATCAGAAGCATGGTGTCAAAGAACACAAGCCAGACTTCCTAGAAATGAAGGATGATCAAGATATTGCCTTGGCTTTCCAGAGCTAAGGATCACATCTGCACTTTTGCAGACTTAGGAAATCACTCAGCTTTTCTATGCCATAGGACATTGTAGAATACAAAAACCTGAGCAATAAAATGACAAATAGACATGAGACTGAGATGTTCAGGTCATTGGGGCATCTGAGTAGACCTCTGAAAAACTCATATACTTCACTGCCTGGTGCAGTAGGAGAATGAATGGGGGACTCTGCAGTTTGGTCCATGGAAAGGTATTTTTTTGTTGACTTTGGACACACTGTACTTGTAAAGTTTAAGATCTGTTTAATCATACAGGCAAAGACCTATCCTACCTTCCATGTTTATGTTAGATAAACCATATATACTGAAGTAAAATCCTTTGTAGTGTCAAGACTATATTGAACTGCTGAAGAGCAAAAAGGCGACAAAACAAAATCTCAGAAGAACATCTGTTTTGCACAAAGTAATTTGTTAGTATATTGAGGGCTCTTTTCAGCAACATAAAACTCTGCCTTTTGGAGACCACATGAAACTGCAAGAAAATGCCAAGAGAAAATTCTAAGAGTTATCATAAATAAAGCACTTGTCATATTGCCCATAAGTGCAGAGGTCTCTCTACTTTGTTATGCTCCAGTAATGGGCATAATGGTTTTATTTGCATAAAACTCAGATCCTATTATACTGTAGCTGCTTATTCTTAAGCTCTTAAAATTACACTGGCTTCCTGAACTATCATGTTTGGGGCTGTTTAAAAAAAAAAAAACCAAACTACACAAACATTTGTTATCTTTTTATGAAGTGAATTATTTGCATAATGCATTTAGACTGGGAACAAAAAAATATTTAGAGTAAAAGACATTTCTGCCTGCAGAATTGAACTCACTGGAGTGACTAACCAAGGAAAAAAATGTGTTGCTGCTGCTTAATGGACACACCAAGAGGCAGTACAGATACCATGGTTCCCTAAATGACAGAGAATTTAAAATGAGTCACCTTCATAATATTATGTTCAGGAAAGTGATTGTTTGGAAAAAAAAAATCTTTTTTTCCATTTTTTTATTTTTTTTTTATTTTTTTTTTCCTGAAGCAGATTTTCGTGTGGTCTTATTATTAGGAGAAGAAAAGAAAAAAAAAAGATTCTTTCTAGTTCCTTCCTTCATCTACTCCCAGAGAACTCCAACCAAGCAGCCTTATGGAACCCAGATGAGCAATAGCAGGAGCTGAGGCTTTTGGAATATCCTCCATAAGGCCTGTATCACTACGTTTTAAGAATATAAGAAGTATGTTATTTACTGGGTATCCCAAAGCACACATTCATTTGTGTAGCATAAAGAATTAAAGGCTATATATCATACTTCATCAGCTTAGGGTACTTGGAGAAGTTACCCCTCATCTTGTGTCAAGAGACGCATCTGATACAGCGAGTGGCCCATGAAATCATCCTTTTAAACACTCATATACATTTGCAACAATTTTTTGAACTGTACTCCCTTCCTAGACTTTTCAAACTATTATTAGATGAATTCACTTTAAACTGTGTAGCTCCTCAGCTCACAGAATAGCCCTTCATAGAGCAAGGAAATACCTAATAAGAGTGAGAGACTGTTGAGGACAACTCCTGCATATTTGCCATCCTAGACTAGTGGAGCAAGTATTTGGTCAAAGATTTTTCATTCCCTTGTGATCCAGCACTACAGAAAGGAAGAAACCCCACTGGAGTTTCAGTATTCCACTCTGGTAGGGGTAAAGTGGAAGATGAAAGCATATTAATGAATATACATAATATCAGGGCAGAAATCTGATAGCTCCTCCTCTGCATAGCACTGAAAGCCTTGCTGTGCTCTCCAGCTCTTCAGTGGCTTCCTCAGCAAAGAGTATCTTCTATGATACTTCTATTTTTTGTTTGTTTGTTTTTATAAGAGTTCAAAGAAAGCCTTTCTCATGGGCATTTATTTTTGACTATCACAGTCCGAGCTAAGGCTATATGTGCCCTGTGAAAGCATTGAAACAAACCCAAAATTCAGCTGAACAGTGGCAGAGAGTGAGGACACCACAACTTGAATTGACTAGAGATAACTGAATGAAAGGCTATATTTCAAAGCCAGTGAAGTTTACTGATTGGTCTTAAAATCTCAAGGCTCTCTCAGAGTCTCTGTGGAGTTATTTCAACAAGCTCAGGGCTCTTTTCCAAGTAAGGTATTCATATAATGAAAAAAAAGGCTAAGAACTGCTATCACAGTAGGCACTGACATCTTGTCAAGAGCTTTGACCAGTCAGAACAGGAACAGAGAATTAATTGCCTTCTCACCCCTGCAGACAGACTGTGGCAGGGTGAGAGGGAGCTGGCCTGGAGAAGCATTTCTTCTGTGAGTGGTTGAGGGTCAGAGTCACTATCACAGATGAGATGGCAGGGATACACAACACAGAACCAGAGGAAAACAGCTGGTATGCTTCTCCTGCCCTCCCCCAAAAAAACCCTCAAACCCAAAAGAAACACAAAAACACTCCCCCCAAACCAGCCAAACAAACCCCAAACAAGTAAAAAACAAAACAAATACCAGCTTCCTGGCTTGCTTGTATCTTTTTACATGAAAGCCAAAGTATAGTTCTACTGGGTGAGGAATGGGGAGCAGTGTGGTAGATTATACACCCCTTTCTGTGTAAGCAGCTGTATTCACTATAGGGTTTCCCACCAGGAAATCAGTAGAAGTCATTATCTCACACAGCTGTGGCAGCACATTTTTCATCATAACAAAAATAAAAAAAACTCCACCTTACCTCTGAGTATCCATACTCACCTTTAGCTCCTGCTGATGGTTGAGTTGCCTTTCATCCCTTCCCTCTACCTTCCTCTGGTAGAGGTGGATTACATGTTGGCAAATTTGCAGTTTCATTTCCTATATTTCCATGCATTGTAAAATCCTAAGGATGAAACATTCCGTTAGCCTTAAAACTTTTGTTATTTTTTATTCATTATTTTAAACGGTTCAATTTTCTTACAAACAAGCAGCAAGCATTGGTCCAGCCCAAGGAACATCACAGACTCACATCCTGATCCCACTGTGTTTAGAAGCAGGAAAGACACTCCCAAGTTTCACAAAGCAGAGAGACTGCAGAGTTCAGTTCCTAAGACTGAAACAGTCAGACACAGAGGGGTTTCAACAAGTCCAAGTTCAGCCCTGTTTAGGCTTTGTTTGTTTGCTTGTTTTTAAATCACAGTTTCTCAACACTTTTGTGATTTAGTAGTCCAGTTTCTAAATCTCATTGAAACTCATGCAGGCGTATGAAATATGAACAACTTACAATCCAAACTAGAACATTTGTTGTTATGTTAAGCAGATATCTATTTTGTTTCAATTGCCAAAACCATTTTAAATTAACACACTGCTGTTTATGTTTCTTTAATAGTAAGCTCCTACTCATTTCCAGATTCTGAATTTAAATTCTTGAGATTTTAGACTACGTTTTTACTAGTCTTTGAAATGCAGAGTATTAGAGTTATGTAACATCTTTTTAGACTGTGAAACACCTTTTAGTGCAGTTCTGCTTTACATATTTGCTATGTGATAATGGAGATAGTATTTACTGGTTTAGTGAGTCTTTTGCTTTTAGTGGTTGAGAATCACAGAATTAATTAGGTTAGAAAACACCTCTGAGATCATTGAGTCCAACCTATGACCAAAAACCACCTTGCCAACTAGATCATGGCACTAAGAGCCACATCCAGTTTTTCTTTAAACACCTCCAGGGACAGTGACTCCACCACCTCCCAGGGCAGCCCATTCCAGTATTTAATCACCCGTTCTGTGAAGAATGCTATACTTAAGTATTGGAAGCTTACTGGTTTCTACTGATCTCTTGATCTTTAGATCTTTCCTCTTTATTTTTAAAACTTGGATGTGAAAGCATTTTAAAAAATCCTTGCTCAAAAGCATCAAATGTAATCACATAAATAAATACAAAATAATTTCCTTTGTTATTTTGAGAAAAAGACTGAAGTTTTATGCAAACTCACTACAACACATATGACCTTAAAAAAAATTTCATGTGCTAACTTTGATTTTCATTATATGTGTCAGGTTTATATTATGCTTGCAAAGCACTGAGTTTTTTTAATTTGGTAACATTGCTGATTCTCATTCAAGCCATGATCCTAATATATGTTTAATCCCCAAGTCCAGTTTGCCAGCCCAGCAAACACCATTACTGTGTGAGATTGGGTTCAAGTTAGCGTATAATCAGGCATGTGTTCAGCTCAGAAACAGCAACACACAGCAGAAAACAGCAGGGAACAACTTAAAATGCCTTTCAACTGGTGGGATAACAAGTGCTTCTCTCATGTATGCCAGGGCAAAGACAGTGGCAGTTAAACCAAGCAGTGACAGTTTGCAGGAAGGATGCTGAGCACCAAAAGCTTTGCTGTGAGATGCAAAAGAATAAGCCTCACTGAATGCAGGAGGCAAACACAGGAATATAGAGGCAGTCTGATGGGAAGTGCCTGGCTACACTGACAACAAATGTTTCGTGGTGTATCACACAAGAGTCATTTAAATGCTACCCTGTTCTCTTCATCTGGCTACAGCTTTCTCCCTAGGATAAATGCTTCTTTTTAGTTTCACTTTGGAGTCAGGCTGGGCAAACACGTGTTACAAATGGTGCAGGATGGCAATTCCTTCTATCATCACTTTCAAAAATACAACTGGGAGTGCTGAAAGCCAGCACTGTGCCCATCAACAACAGACCTTTAGTAAGAGGATAGGAATCACCTCCCAGCAAGAGGTCTGAATAAATTTCTAACTGATTACTATTGCATCTTACTTGCCTAGAGAAAGTATTGCATAGAGAAAAGCACAGAAAATTTTTCCATTCTTCTTATACATAGGCAGAAGTTTTATAACCCTTGAAAATGCTCCAGAAGAAAGAGTTTCTCCTTCATTGGTACCTGAATCACCAAATAAATCTGCAGTACTCACAGCCAGCTGCTTTGAACGGACCTTCCAAAGCCAGATTTATCTGACCTGTTAGGGCTGAAAGTACTGCAGGGTACAGTTAACTGTAGCCAATAGCCAGAAGAAAATGATGCCTGCTCCAGCATGGAGAAATCCTGGAAACAGGAGGATTTCCAAATGGTAGAAATAATGGTTTGTAATCTAAGCAAGCACAGAAAAGTGTCTTCAGTAATTTAAATCAAATGTATTTAAGGAAAAAACCAAAAGCCAAAATCTCGCAGTGCTCAGAGATCTCATTTGCCAGCAAGTCCAGATATCAATTAAAAATGGTCAAGTTAAAAATCCTTTCCAGTTGGGCTTTATTGTGGAGGTGTCAGCTGACCATTTAAGTGTGGCAGGACACAGAATACTTATGGTCATGCTTTTAGGTGCTCTCTGATGAAGAGAGAAGGGAATGTACTTGCTATCAACAAGGGAAGCAGAAGACCAGATGCTTCATGAGGTAAAGGAAAACAAAACATTCACATCTCAGTCAGAAACGTCCATTTCAGTTTGCAAAAAGCTTTCTGCTCTGAAAGACTGCTCTCTTGTTTAGGGTATTGTGTTACTGTCACGTAAAAGAACAGGCAAGTAAGAAGATACACTGTGTGTTGTGATAACCACATTGTCTATGACTTAAGGTTTCATAAAATAAGTAGCCTCCAACATTCACAGGGAGATCCTGTTTGTGGTTTTGATTTTGTCTCCACTAAATTAGAAACCCTAGTCACAGCTGAGAAGCATTTAATACTCTGTGCATGCATCTCGATGATGCTGCACATGCAGAAAGTGTTTTGCCTACCAAAATCTGTATATTTGCATCAATGGATGCCAGTAAAAGCTGTGGGGCACCATTCAGGAGCATTGTGCAAGTTCCTCATCCAGGAAGGAATGTAATGATGGAGCAGCAACACAAGCCTGATTCACACTCCATATGTTCCTACAAGATATTGGTTGCTTAGGGTGGGTCTGACCTCTAAGATCACAGAGTCCACAATGTTCAGTATTTTCATACCAAAATATAAACCCACAGCTCAGGGATTCAGGTGTCTACAAATCCATTACTGGAGTCTCAACTGTTAGATGCAGACATCAGTAGGAAGCCCCTTTTCTTCCAGTTCACAAAGAGTTAGAAAGTGCATAAATAAAATAAAAACAATGAAGTCTCCATGAATAATGTGATTTCTGTGTACAATTAAGTACAGAAGCCTTTGGATCCTTTCACTTTAAGGACTGCTTTTAACTGTGCCCAAAAATATCAGCTGCAGGTTATGCAAGACAAACTTCACACTTTTATACTTCTTTTGAAAACCAAATTATATATAGTTTGTAAAAAAAAAAAAAAGGTAGGAAACATGAGTCTTTGAGTACAACATATTTAAACATGACAGATTCATGATAGTATATGTTTGGACAATAATAAAAAAGTGATAATGCTTAGAATATAAGAAACAGAAAATATTTACCTTCCCAATGAAAGAATTTCCATAAATTACATGGATGCTTATCAAGAAAGAAAACAACTAAAACATTGATCAAAGATACTTTAAAGAGATATTTCAAAAGATTTCACTGCATGAGACTAGAAATGCTCCTAGGAAATTTGACTCATGAGAAAGGGTCAGAATGAGCCTTTAAGAAAATAACCTTAAATAATTAAAAATATCCAAGAACATTTCAAAACAATATTGTGGAAGGCGGAAAAAGGGCTCCAAGTCCTTGCTCATTAGGACACTGAACTCAAACCAGTCCTGCTGAAGGCTCAGCATTTCACTGCTGCATCAAAATGGTTGAGGAGCAATGGAAGGGACACCTACAGGCCTTTTTACCTCAGCCCTGCAAGGCCCTTGATTTTTAAGAGTATGTACTGGTAGTATGAAAACCAAATGAATCCTGCTTTTGAACCATCAATGACCTTGCCCTTATTTAAATAGGCATTTAAAATTAAATATTTAAGTAGGCATTTAAAATGCTTATTTTGCATCTTCTGTGTTACAAAGAATTATTACAACTTCTGGAGAGAGAGAGGGAACAGCAAAAGTATTTTGATGGCAAATTTCGAGAACAGAATCTACTGGATCTTTAAAAAAATAAAGCTCTTGATACTAATTTAACTACAAGATGGATGGAAAACAAAAATCCAACTCTGAGCAATATACATATATCTTGCAGGGTGTTATTTTACCTAACAGTGCATTTGTTCACTATCATCAAATGAGACAGTTCAGACTCCCAGTCTAAGCTCCAACAAGAGTCTAATCCTCATTAAGGACTTTTTGCCCCTCAGAAGTGATGTCTATATCTAATACTTTTTTTTTTTACCATCCCCAACTATTATGATCCTGTCTGTCTGTCTTGGTGGTATCACAAGATACACTTCTCATTAATTTCTCTGTTCACAGAAAATGAAAGACCAAAAATCCCAGGCCCCCCCCACCCCTTGAAAACATCAGGACCACAAAGGAGCACAGAATTAACAAAAAAGTTGCTGAAACAAAAAGTAATATTTAGCCCATCTATGACAGAGCCTTACTGAAGACTAAGATTTGAGTGAGTTTTGAGTGATGTGCTGATACAAAAATACTCAAAATAAATGAAATATATTGTCCCAAAGCAAGCCACAAAATTTACTGCCAAGCAATAAAGAGAGATGGAGATGTGGCAGATGGGCTCAAGTTCATTGTAAATTTAGAGAAATGGATGCCAAGAATAAGATGTTCCCTAACTCTGATGACATTGACCACTGCTGTTGAAGTTCCCAGCCAGAACAAGTAATTTGTATAAAATTATTTTTCTATTTATAGTTGGCCTTAAGCAGTTTAAAATATTCTAATATGTCATAATTTAATTATTTGAAGAACCATTCCTCTAAATAATCTTCCATGGTGGAATTACTGATGAGCCCTTGATCTTGAGTACATAAAGCAAAAATCAAGCTTTCTGATTTAACTTGGATTGTGCATTGTATTTTTTATTTATATTTATTAGCATACCTATTAAAATTTGGGTCTTCTGATTAAACACTCATCTGTATAAATTCATAATGTGATTTTTGGCAAATATTCTTCATGTACATAAATCTCATGCTCTGTGCAGACCTTATTTTTTATACACTAAAATATTCACAGAAACCAAACAAAAGAATAGCCTTTAACTTAACCAAATGTTCAGCTTTTTTCTTTAATGTTCCTTTACTCCAGCGACTGCATGAAAAGCTTTCTGAGGTATTTGCTTAGATTTATACTTTGGCAGTAAAAGCCAAAGCATGACAGGACAGCAGCTCTGTAATTATGGTGCATAGTCAGTACCATATCACTAAAGCCCAACCTTCCAGGTTAGAGGTGGAGCCAAACTATTTTACCTGGGACATACACAATAAAAAGCTTTGCAGCGACCACTATAGGTGATAATTGCACAGAAAGTATCAAAGCCACTATCTTTTCAGAAGATATGGTGAAACAAGGCTTGTTTCTAACAAGATCTCAAACCAGACAGTTTGTGATCCTTTCAGCCACCTTGTAGAGGACTAGATGTTCTGATTAATAGCTAGAGATCATTGCTTTTCAACATTCTCACTGTGCAAACACACAGATCTTATTGGCTTTTTTTTTCTCCAGAATGACCAACAAAATGGACATCTATAAATACCCTTTTAATATGTCTAGACTTACACTGTACCTAGGCAAAACAATTACAGACCTAAATATTGTCCCCTACACTATGTGAAATTTAGTTTACCTTTCCCTGAAAATGTCCTTATCACCAATCACACCACAGCTGAATCTACTGAGCATTCTCCATAAAATCGTGTGTGAAGAGACTGTCAGCTTCCCATCACTATGGATATAGAAATGTAGATAGAAAGACTATAATCCTCCATAATGAAAATTGTGTTTGACTTTTCCAGCGAATCGAGAAGGATCTTCGTGTCAGTGCTGTGAGTCAAAGCCATCCCAGTGTTAGCCTGACAATCCCACCACGGATTTTATTCCATTCTTATCCAAATCAAAAGAATTAGCCTTGAAATATCTCAGGTCAGATCCTGACTAAGATAAGAAAAAATTTCAACTATAGCTAAGCAGAACCAGCCCTCCAGGCTGCTGTCACCGTGCTCATCAGGCAGATGCTCTTGTTGCACAGCATTTGGGGAATATGGGCTGCATCATTTTTTGGACCAGCAAAGGAACCCTCTGAACCTTTCCTCTTACACCTGTTTCACAGAGGGGCCTTTGCTCACCTGCTGCAACTCATTCTACTATGTAAAAGTAGACTGCTACTCAGTCCCCACAAATATAGGGATATACTTACAAATAAATTGGCACATCAAATAAACACCTACAGACATACAGTGCTCTGGGAAACCATCAAATGTTTAAGATGATGTGGTATACAAATAAAAATATAGACAGAGTTTTTTAAAACGAGCTGCTCTGCTCCTTACACTTTAGTTTTTAGGTGATTTTTCCTCCTTGTTCACTGCTAAGCCCATCTGCTTATATGTGCAATCTTTTTCCCATCCCCTCTTTAAGAGATCCTCTGTTCCTGCTGCAATCATTTCCATGGCAACTAATTTTCGTGTCACAAATAGAAAGCAATGCAGGTTCAAGAGGTGAAAATCAGAGGCAGATTGAGATAAACTTTTAAAAAGCTAGAATTACACACCAGCAAAATTGGCGAAAAAGGAATAATATGTCAGTTTAAATCAACCATTTGCTACATCATCAATTAAGTTTGCTGTGCTTTTTGTCAGTTAAACTCTGCAGTCCGACTATAGGGTAAAATTTAAACTTGGTAATGCCTGAGTGTGAAACATTTGGGCACAGACAGGGTAGAGAGGAGAGTGGTTTTCATACAAGGGTTCAAAAGGGGATGTACCCAGCAGAGCTCTGGTCAGCCCTGCTGCTGTCACAAGACTCAGTGGTGACACTGCTTCTCATGGTACCTCAGCAAACATGTACTCCTTTTCCCTGACCACCAAAAAAAGAACCCAAGTATAACAACTTTTCCACTGGTGAACCCTGGATATCCAGAAGTATAGCAACACTGTAGTAACAGCAGCCTCATTTCTAGGGGAAGGTTGTTTTCCTTATGGTTTACATTTGAGCAGACTTGGTACAGGGCACAGATTGTGGAGCAGGTTTAATTTTTTGGAGAAATTATCTCCCTAAAAACCAACAATGCTGAATTACCTGCCGAAAAATCCCTGGAGGTAGTAAAAACTTCACTAGATAAAGGCCCTGAGCAACCAAAAACTGGGCCCATGCTTAGCAGGAAGTTGGGAATCTCTCCCAAGACTTGTGCTTTTGTGATTCTATGACTTTCAGTGTGTTGGTGCCTCATTGAGCACAAATCCTATTTGCACACCAAGATGCAGGGCCAAAACAAATGATACAGAGCTGAAACTCATTCCCACAGTGCTATATCTGTGCAGCAACTATAAAACAGGCATTTAGTAGCAACTTCTACTTTGGAAATAATGACATATGGTTCTGTTATGTGATCTGTGTTAGCATTTCCCTACCTTAAGGAAATTATTTCACTTTAGGTCTATATTGGACAAAGGGCACTTTACACTTTATTATGCATTAGGTATTTGCTTCTTTTTTTTAAATTTTTTTTCCTAAAGCAGAGGCCAGGAAGGTGCATGTGATCACATTTCCTGGTTGCTGATGCAGTGAAGAGAAATATATGTTTGATGAAAGAAGAAGGATTTTCAAATTTAAATATTTACTGCAAGTCATAAATAACAATCATGAAGAATTTTAATGGTCCAAAAGAAAGATTGTTTTTGCATTCTTTTCAGGTGCAGTAGGCAGCTCAAATGACTTCCCAGTGGCTTAATATGTTTAAGTCACACCTACTGCATTAAACTGACATATTTAATTATCAATGGAATGCTATTCTGGCACACAGTCTAATTAAGCACTTGTGGACCTCTTACCACAAGATTATTACTTTAAATCATAGAATCAGTTGGAGAAAAGCTTAGAAAGATAAGAAATTATGACTGACCAAAATCTATGTAAGAAAGACCTAAATCCTGAATTAGTCATATAAACCTAATTCCTAAGATTCAACACTTCCTAAATTTATTATGAGATCAGTATTCACTTACCACAGACTGGAAGAGCCAATCTTAGAAAAATATTAGAGCTGCAGGGGAAGGGAGGTTGTAAAACATGAGCTATTGCAATAGTCTTTCTTCTCATTCCTGATTGCCCACAGAAAGCAGAGGAAGATTGTCCTCTGGAAGCTCAGACATAGGAGCATACAGTCCCTGTAAGGACTGCACTTCAGATGTTTGTAAAATAAAAACTAATAATCCTCTAAAATAAACAACAAAAAAGAAACTCCAAACCCACAAATGCCCCAAAAGCTCAACGAAACAAACTTAGATTGTTTCTAACCAATTGGGGTATCTCCTGCAAGTATAAATGTCAGAAGCCAGCCTAATGATCCATATCTTAATTTAGTATTTAATTTCTTGAGAACTCAAGATGGATTTCATAGTAAGAGTTGTGGCTTGGCCATTAAGTCACAGAAACTGTAAGACTGCAACCTGCTCCAAGACAGAGACATTCCTCAACTGTCACTATCCAAAAGTCTTTACTGTGTCTCTTCAACCACAACCTGTTACACAAGCAAGCTGCTGATCCACAGTGGCACCAAGACACAGCGTTTGAGTGAACACATCACCTAAGTGAAGCCATTTAACTCCAAATTTAACACCTCTCTTAAAATGCACAAAGACAAACCTAATAAAGGGCTGAACAGAGGTTTTGGCACCTCAAATTTGAAAATACATAGAAGAAGATATTAACTTTTCATTTTATCCCAAATAAAAGAGCCTAATTTTCGTTGTGGAATACAGAAGACTACGCTGATGGCACGAAATAAAGCCATGTAAACTTATAGACACATCACATGTATTTAAAGCATAACTATATGTAAACTTTGCAGCAAAGTGGAAATGACACCATAGGAAGTGTAGTCACTGCACACCTTTAGATACAGCACCAATTAAAGTCTGGGAAGAAAGGAAAAATGAGTCTAGTAGCAAACTGATTAACTCAGTACTGACAAACTGCATGGAAAGTCTTTAATCTCCAAAGAACTGTGACCAAAACTCATTAGGTGATGACAATCCTTAGTAAAGGAACAGAAAAATCTGATTCTTGATAATAGTTAATAAAGTGTCAGATTGTAGAGAGGATCAAAACAGCATCTTAAAGTAGCTCACTCCCAAAGTTGGAGTAGAAATAAATTGGCAAAGCATTTAAAAAAACTATGTGTAATTTATTTTGATAGCAAGATCACTGAACCCAAGCATTTTCTTAAAAGTAATTAAAATCAAAATTAATAGCACATTAAAAAAAAGGCATTTAAATTGGAGTTGCTGAAATATTATTGAATATTCCTGAATCATCTGCAGGAAAATAAACAGCGAAAATCTGCTGCAAACAGTAAAAATGAAACCAAGAAAAGACGTTACTCTGCAAATCTGGAATCCAGTATCTATTTGTCAAATTTCTTGTTTTTTGAATAAATTGGGTGGGGTTTGGGGATGTGTTTTGTTTGTTAGTTTGCTTTTTGCTTTTTTTTGCTTTTGTTTTGATTTTTGTTGAGGGACAATTAGAGCAGGCAAAAAATTTGTTTGCATTCAAATACCAGACCTAGTAATGGGTAACAGCTTTGTATTTGCTGCAAAGGCCTATGCTGTAGAGCCTTGTAGTTTTATGGTGGAGAAAACTCACTGCAGAGTCTGCTTTACTGATGATTGTCTTGTTATCATTGAAGTTCTCATCCTAGACTACATTATTCAAGTAAATAATTGAATTATTATGAATTCAGATCTATCTGTTGTGGAAAATACCAAATGCAATTAAATTCCAATAATAATTGGAATATTTACCCAGCACTGAGTTTCAGGAGACCAAAAAAAAAAAAAAAGGATTTCTCCAAAACCTTGAACATGAGTTTTTGCTACTGATCCCATCTCAGGAAAGGTTCAAAGCCCTGTTTTGACTGCCTGACTGACTATATTGTCATTCACTGGCTCCACACACTCAAGAACATGTAAAAGCTGATGCTGAAAAAGAAATTATGGGCACAATATTGCTTTATCTTTCTATTTATATGTCCTTCTTTGCTTTACAAGAAGAGATTCAAGTGTCTTCTGGTGACTGGAGTGAAGGAATGGTTGTATCAAAGGCAGAGTGAAAGGATGGACACAAAATGTTTCCAATAGTGTCCAGGAAGCAGCATTAATTAATCTGGCTACTTGTACCTTGGCATCCTCTGTGTACCATATGCCAGCTAAAAGAAATGCTTGCCAAGTCTCTCTTCCATTTTACCCACTGCTCCAAAAAAAAGTTTAATGTGTAGCAAGTTTTCTCCCATAAGTAGAAGTGTCAGAAATGCCTAAAAAATTACGTTAACTTTTAAAAGAATATCAAAACCAAACTCATTGCTTTAGAACAGTTTGTATATTACAATATCTAAATGTCGTTTAGATTGTTTCTTGCTAGCTGACAAAAGAAAAATGAGAATGGTTTAAAAAGCCACATTCAATTATTCTTTCCTTGACCATGAAACTGAAAACACCACTTTTTTTATCAGTCGCCTACAATGCAGAAGAGATTTAAATATTGCTTCGTGGTTTGGGTTTTTTTTTGTTTGGTGGGGTTTTTGTAAGTTATACCAAATCCTCTAGTTATTTTCAATTTGAGACAACCTGGTTCTAATGAGCCTGTCCCTCAGTAAGAGATACAGTCCCTGTCCTCCCTTCTCATCGCACTGTGTAACTGGGGAAAAAAAACTGACTGAAAGACCAGCCACTGAAGAAGAAGAATTCTTCACAGCAGCCTTCCCTTTCAGCACCTTCCTGAGTAAAAGCAAGCATGTATATTGTCCCACACATCTATACATCCTCTCTGCAGGGTGTGCTTTCATGCCCTAGGTAAGACCCTCCCCTTTCAACTAGATCATGCTGGTAACTTACCATTTTACAGTACTTTCTACAGGGCTGAATTCCAATTCAGGGTACACACTCTGAGCAATTCTCCTTGCTTTTGAGACCGAGTAAATAATGCTGACCTTATATCTACAACCATTTTTTATTTCAATTAGTAAATTTTTATCTGGGAATCTATGCCAATCTTATTTCTCCACAGCTTTTTCTTCATTCACGGTGTATGTTCTGTGCAGAGAACTCGAGCACTACAGGTGGGAAGACAGCACACACTGAGCTATTCAGAGCACAGACAGATGCACAGGCCTCTTTATTATTGCTCTTTATCCTGTATATTTTTTCTAATGACAGTGACATTTAACAAGACATGAGAAACAGTTTTGTTAGTGCACAGCCTCTAACTGCACATCAGTATTCTGCTGATTGGGAGACCTTGGTTTAACTTCCAACACTTTGTTCACTTCCTTTAGTCATTATAACCCATACACTGAATCAAGTGCACAAAAGCCCTAGAGTCACAACCACGCTCTGCTTTTCTTGTTGTTGTGTCCATGACCCCACTCTGGTACAAACATCTATTATGTCTATTCTGCATGCTTAAAATAGCACCTTGACCAGTCAATAAATCATACTTGACACAAAGGAGAAATAAAATTTAGAGAAATTACAGAATTATCACATCTTCCTCTTTAGAGGCAGACCATGAGCTGGATTCAGTTTGATACTTCCATACAGGGCAATTAATATGAAAACGAGAGCAGCTGAGCCAACAGAGGGTCAAATGTCCTTGGAAAGAAGCTGATGGTGAAGGAGGATGGAAAGGAAAAAAAAAGAAAGTATAACCCTGATGGTAGGAACAATGCCACCTAGTACACAAGGCAGGGGGTGATCCTGGCACTGCATTCTGAGACCTGGTGTGGCAAATTTCAGCACAATAAAAATAGATTTGCTTAAAGATGTAACCAGCGAGGGAAATAAAAAACAGTTTAAGAACACCACAATGGCCCTGAGCTGCTGTAGTCCCATAAGCTAAGTTAGCACAGCAATGCAGTCTCACACCCTGTTCTTTGATGAGACTGCTGTACACTCCCTTGCAAATGAAGGAGTGAAAAAAATGAGATCTGATAAAAGACAAAGTCCTTAAATGAAGGCCTTAATTACATTGCAGAATAAATATCATTATGTCAGGAGTCAGTGGACAGTCTAATGAGTCTTATGAGGACTTAATATGGTCTGTCTAGAGAAAAACATCCATGACAGAATTATTTGTTGACAGTTTCTCTGAAAAAGCTGTTGCAAACTGGCAGGTTCATCTATTCCATGGCTACCTGCTGAGCTGCAGTCTAGAGAACTTATACAACTCGGATGGGCATTCATGCTGGCACTGGAAGAAAGGTGGTATCTCCTAGGAGTTAAGTTACAATTTGCACTCCTGTGAAATGAGATGGAACAAATAGAAAACCCCTAAGCTACAAAAAAAAAAAAAAAGACATGAAAAGTTCACCAGAAAAATAATGGGATGAGCTAAAACAGGACAAAGGATCATAAACTGTCTTCTCAGAAGGTATTAAAGCAAGGCTTGGAGACTTTTTAGAAAATTGAAGCATGATATGTGAGTGAAGATTAAACTCAGTCAATTGGAAGAAAAAAAAAGGGCAAAACCAAACCCTTGTGGATAAACAGCTACAAACAAAGCTGAATTTGTAAACCAGGTATGATACTGATTTCTTTTGTAATAGAAACAGAGTTTACAAAAAACCCAAGGTATCTTCCACTCCACATTGGATGAAAATATGCATTTGGTATTTATAGCTCCGTGTATATTTATAATGCAACAAGACAAAGCATTTCAGTTCAGGTAAAACAATAGTTACAACATATACAAATAAGTATAAAAATAAATCCAGATTCAAGAACATGTATCACTGTCAACCTAAACAGAAAAAAATATACCCTGAAATAGGAAAAATACATATACAATTTATTTTAGATACTGCCATATATTTCTTTTTCTGTATCTATTTTTCATTCATTTATATGCTTTTTAGTATACAGGCTGTTCTACTATGTAGGGGTACCTGCTCCCATATTGAGTTACCAGAACAGCTGTAGTTAAGATACTTCATCTTCCTTTAATATAAAGGCTAAAACAAAAGCCCTTAATCCAAAACCAATATATTACTACTCTTTAAAACAAATATTAATGACACTTTTATTAATGCAGACTAGCAAGTGGGGATTTTTCCACTAGCACTATCTGTTATGCTCTTCTCTTGGTTCTTTTTATGCAGTATCCTAATAACTACCTCCCTATGGAAGAACTCTGACTGTAGAATACACTGAATCTTCTGTAGAATTTCTAAGTCATTCTCTACTCTCAATCTTACAATGGAGAAGTCAGTCTCATTTTGGTTCTACACACTCGTTAGTGTGTAGTCAATTAGGAGACCTGGTTTTGTTGGGAGTTTGGTTGGTTGCTTGGTTTTTGGTTTGTTGTAGGTTTGGTTTGTTTTTTTTTTTCTGTTGTGGGGTTTTGTTTTGGTGTTTTGGTGTTTTGTTTTTGGGGGGATTCGTTGTTTTTTATCGTTGAGGTTTTGGGGGGCTATTTATTTGCCTTTTTTTTTTTTTAACTTACATCAAAATGATTTCTCCATGAGCCTGCTGACACAGAAGCCAATATAAAGCAACTTATGTTGGAATTATATTTCAAGTACAGTAATTTTGTTAAGGTGATGTTTCTTTCCTGACAAACATGTCTCCAGATGCACAACATTTGTCATCAACTGGGTAACTCCATGTTGCCCTTGGTGCATAGCTTGCAAGTTTATCTGGGAGAGGAGCAAGTCTTTTGCCCAGCACAAGCAAATGACAATAGTTTCTTGCTGTTCTGCTGTGCTTGATATTCAGAAGTGGTAGCCAGACTCCTGTACCTTATTAGAGAAGAAGGCAAGCTACAATAAGACCTTGGATATGAATTATGAATCTCTCCCTTAGCTTATTAGAGTGATATCTGTTCTTGCTTGGCATCTGATGCCATTTTGTTGCTATTTGTCAGCAGGTTTTTGAGTGGTGAAGGAGCAGACTGGTTTATCACTGTGTATGAACACTGATCATTAGTCATAAAGTCAACTAACATATCCACCAAAAAAAGTCCAGCCTCCTTAATGGACCAAATGATATAAATGGTAGAGGATTTACAAGGCACAGAAGACACATTTTTAGGCACTGTACTGAACCTTATCTAGGCTGCTGCAGTAATATTTTTATGCCAAGTCCTTTATTAGGGAGTGTTTCAATGCCCTTAAATTAATGAAACATTTTCATGCTTGCTGTTGGTGTAACTCAGCCAGACAAGTGGCTAAGGGGTGAGTATAATCCCAGCAATAAGCACTGGCCACATAGAACAGCTATTCCCCAGCATACCCTATACAGGGATCATTTATCTTCTGTCCATCTGCTCCTGCACCATTCAGGACCACATCACTGTGATTCCTTGTATTTTTATTCAAGGATGTTTGGTGCTTTAGAGGTGACCTTCCCCAACACGTGCTCCAACAGTAACAGTCATGAGCAATTTTCCTTGACAGAGCACATTATTAATTGCAAAGTCCTTAATGAAAGAATACCTGCCCTACTCTCTAATTCCCTAGATGCATAAAACTTGCTATGTGTTTCCTCTTCACCATTCAAGTTCCCTAAAAAAAGCTATTCCCTGTAAAAGTTCTTAGTTAAGAGCTGTTTTACACTATCCTTAAGAAACAGGGAATGTGACAGAACAAGTTCCCTGCAGGACTGCATCCACCAGGTGTTCCCAAGGCCACTGGAAGGAGAGAGACAGCAGCCCAGCCATTTTAACCTACATTTCTTCCTTGCTCCACAGCATCCAGGCAGTGGGAACAGTCTGCAACAGTGACTGCTGCTTCCCACATTTCCTCCTGGGGTCCCAGACAAGATGTGTATACCCAAAATTTCACAGAATAATAGAAATATAGGGATATGGGGACACTCCTGACACAGGATCATACAAAAAATAAACCGTTTCCTTAGCTGCAAGTACAAATGAGCCTTTTCATACAAAAGAGACAAGCAACACAGAGATTATTTATCAACCAGATGGGTAGGGAACAAGGAGAACTAGGTGAGAAAAGGACATATGATGTCAAACAGCATTGCCACTCTGAAGTTCCTTCTCCTTTCTGACTTTTCTATCTATTTTTAAATACATATTTTTATTAGCTAGTAAGGTCATGGTACAGCTCACATAAAACTTGTAGAACCTGCAAACAAGGACACTGTCTGCTGCTTCACATAAACTGAAGGTTAATTGTGACTGAGGTAAAGCAATGCAACACTGCTGATAAAGACTTTTGGGGGTTTTGTACATTTAATTCTTAAGTGCACATGCAAAAAACCACTAAGTGGTTTTCAAGTATGAGAGATTTCATACAGAATGTCATGATAACCAGCATATTCTTAAATCAATTAGTTTAGTAACTACAGATAGGCATATCTCCTTTTACTGGAAAATAGGAAAAACCAGAACCAGAGGGAAAAAAAACAGAGTATGACCAGAGTGTAGCTAAAAAGAGAAAAAATGGCTCTTTTTTTTTCAAACAGTCTTGTTAATTCTGAAAATTTTCTTTCAGCAATTAATAAAGCAAAAAGTTATGATCTGAGGTTTAAAGAGAGAAAGTGCACCAAATCAGAGCAGGTGAGCCAAAAGTAGCAGAATCACAGAGAGCTCAGGGCTGGTATCAGATAGTAAACACGAAGGTACAGTCAGCTCTTTCTGCAACACAGGCAGCTCTTCAGGGTGTTACAGGAGGTCTGTTCCTCATATCTTTAGCTGTATTACTGAATGAACAACAGCTGAGTGAAAGCACCTGTTGGATAGTCACCCTACATCAGCATAATGCATGGAATTGTGGCAGGATAAGACAGTGTAACTTTCCACCTCACAGTATCATAATTTCTGATACTTTCCTGTTAATGTTATGGCTCTGCAAGTTTCTGCCCCAAGCTTAGATAGACTTATAGCACTTTTCTTCTAATACACAATACTCTAGAAAGCAGTATCCAAATATTTTCCAAAATCTTCTAAAGTGCCACTGTATTTTGTGCCATTGCTAAATGCAAGAGGACCTAAGTCATTCTCTCTGCTCTTTAGCTCACCTACAGATAAACTACTGGAAATAGTATGGGGTTTTTCCCCCTCCAATACCATGTCTCAAACTTTTGTTTCTCGCTAATGGGGTATGGGGGAGTAAAGAGGGGCTGCTTCAGACTGAGCAGCTCTGTGACATTACCCTGCCTTTGGCACAAGGTACTGTGTGTTACAAAATGCACTCTGTAACATTTCAGGCTGGTATTTGTGTGTTCTGCCCAAGGGAAACAATGGGTCACCAAGCCATTTAACAGCAGGAAGGAAGTCCCTCTGTATCACTGATTTAACACTTACACCGGTCCGGAGTCATTCGGGGATCCAACTGACTGCTGAAAGAGTGGCAGCTTGCCAAGATGAAACCCACCATAAAAACTGTTCACAATTTCAACACCAGGTACTAGTCGGTCATTTAATTACACTATTTCCCATTATTTACCTTATATGACCAACTGAGCACTCGGGAAGGACCTGCTGAGCAACTTCCAAGGTAGAATTGCAAAGCAGAAACAGCAGAAAGAAGACAGCAACCATCACTATTGAGTTCCTTCTCCTGCCCCTGTGAATTCACAAGGATCAACACCTTGCTGAATAGGAGTTATTTTAACAAACAAATCTACAATCAGACATACAAGATTGAGGTCAATCTTGTTTAAGGATCAGTGGTCTGTATTCCTGATTATGAAAGAAAAATATTTGGACACTATTCAGTAATCAAAAGAGCAAAGGCATATGCCATAATAAAGTAAGAGGGAAAACAAAGCATTTGAAGAAAAGTGGTGTGTTGTACGTATATTTCACTTTTAGTTCATTTTTTTTTCCCTCTCATCTCTCCACTGACAAACGTTTCATACAAATGGCAAAATATATGCTTCGCTAAGACAATTCTGTACCTCTATGTGAGTCATGCCAGGTTCAGATTTACAGTAATACTGAGGAAGATCCAGGGGGAAATCTTACCCATTATATTAATTGATCAGGTCAAAATATTAAAACAATTTTTCCAGAGTGCTTCAGGGAGACTGTTGGTGGGAAATGCACTTTTGCCATTAGACTAATATTAGTGATGCTGAATCAGTTACACCTTCATATTTCTGACTTCCTGCTGCTGCTGGAGTTATCCTCAGAACAAAATTTGTGTACTGTTAAAGAAGTGACAAAGAAATACAGTTTTATAATTAATGTTTCCCCAGAAATCCAGATTAGAATTCAAGCATTCTGTACTCCTGTCACCTTTGCTACCTTAACTCAGTCTAGCGTAATAACAACATATGCATTTAAAGTGTTATCTGTCAGCTCTCATCTCTCAGAAGTGGAAGAACTTGTTGGTTTGATGGAGCTTCACCTCAAATCAAGGATACGATGTCCTTCTAGGGGACAGAGTACAGTCATTATATAACTGCAGCTTGAAGGCTTTCCCATCCCTAATCCTTTCACTGTAAAACAGAGTGAATGATGACTCAAGAGCTGAGCTGAAAATGTTTGCAAGGTCCTCTAATACCTGGAAGCAGCTAAGACTGTTTCAGACCACAAATATGATGATGGTGACTGAAGCAAACTTCTGCTGCAGTAATGCTTGAGGTTTGGAGCCTACTGTAGCAGCACTGTGCAAATTTAGCAAGACAGGGAAAAACAGTCCTCCTTTTGGAGGCCTTACAATCTGAAAGGCAAAAGGTGAAATTACTAGCCATAGGACACATAGGCAGCCAATGCTGAAATTCAGATTAAAATTCAGTGCTCTCAGCGCCCAGTTTAATCTGCCTCTTTGTCAGAAAGACACATGAGACTGCTCCACTAAAATCTGTGCAGTGGAACTGTCTGATTCAACAGAGAAGCCTTTGCTTTGAGGATAATTGCAGAATTGCTTTGTTTTGTCTTCCTATGTAAATCTGCCATATGGGCCTCAAGCTACGGTAATGAGAGAAAAAGTTGAGGAGTCTGATAATTCTTGGTTTTAGAAAGAATTAAGGTCTGGCAGCTGGCAAGTATGAAGCAGAAAAATTCAATCTAGCATGCCCAGCTGCACTGTGGAAGTAGGATGAGCCAAAACAGACTCTCTGCAGACAGGGAAAGCATACTCAAGGATTGCCAAAGGTGCTCAGGTACAGAATGTCACGTAAGATTAAAAAAAGGGAGCAGCAAAATTGAAGGGCCTTTTAAAAAGGTGGAAGCAGGCTGAGACATGAAAAGCACAATAATGGCTCATGTAACAAAAATGTGGGTACATAAAAGATTATCTTAGTAAGGAAATTATCTCTTTGAATGTCTATGGATAGTCATTAGGAATTCATTAGAGAGTGAAAGAGAATACATTCCATAGCTTTACTATCTAAGCAATTGCACACACTGTACAGTGCTCACAGTGTAACTCTTTTTGAGTAGTGATATCTAAGAGATTCAACCAGGTAGAGCTCCAGAAATAAAGCAATGCCTTTTCATTCTCAAAAATACTACATTTTACAAAAGAAGACACAACAAATTAGCAAAATAAAGACAGGAGGCCTAATTCAAGAATGTAAAATCAATATGGGAAGACATAAAAAACTTGGGGTGATGAGCATGTTGAGATTATAATTTTTTATATATGTATGTGAAAATATATGCATTTTTACATGTTTTATATATTATCTCATAATGTACAAAGTCATTTCACACATAGAGACACACTATTGACAAAAAGAATTGGGAAGATGCAAAAAAGATCCCTCTTCACTGATTTTTTTTTTTTTTCAAATTGTATATTCCCTTTAAAAAAGCATTGCAATATTCACTGATGTGTTTGAACTAATTCCTGCTGACAGAATTCGATCCTCTTCTTTTTCTCACATAAGTAATTCCTGAAGGATTATTTCTGCTAGTGTACTTTGCTGGCTTTCTCATTTTGAAATTATTAGTAACAGCTGTTCACCTATAATCCAAACCACTGTTTGCTCAAATGAAAAATGGAATTGTAGACTACAGAAATTTAAGTCAAGAATGCATTCTTGTCTCGAGGAACTGTGAAGAAATATGAAAAATCCATTGCATAGGCTCAAAAAATCAGTCCTTGGTTGCACTGCGGATGCAGGACCCTACAAATCTTGTGTTTTGCACAACTAAAGGTTAGGCAAAGAGTAATTCTTTCTTTTCTGGATTTTCCTGAACTAAAAAAAAGCTGTACCTCATTCAAGGTTTCAGTAAATTCCTGATCCCTTAAATTAGATTAGGTAATTTGGTTGAAATAAAGAAATGTTCTGTCCTCGTGCTCCCTTGGAAATAATAAGGTTGACTATTGTTCCCTGCTTAACACAGTGACTACAGAGTAACCCTTGCCTGAAATGAACACAGTGTTCCTAAATGTATCTCATAACTATGACGGTACATAATTTAAAAAAACCCCCATAAACAAGTAGTACAGCTGTAAAATTAAAAAAAAATGTGTCTCTTAACTTTACAGACAACTCACTAAATTGACAAAATGAGCTGGAAACTTTCTTTGATGAAATTTTCAGTAATTGCTCTCTCTGCTGCTCTTTGTGGATGAGTTTCATTCTGTTGTGGAGTAATCCATTAAAGTTAGAGGAGGGAAGTGCTGCTTCATTAAACAGCTAAGGAGGTGACAATACTGAGCTGGTGTTACCAAATCACATTTGTGTGCTTGTTAAATTGATCTACAGACAATACTGTTGTCAAAGCAAAACAGCAATCATTACAGAGGAGAACAATGAACAAGAGGAAATTCTAAGACTTCTAAGAACCTTCCAGAAATGCATGTAACTTTCTTTGACTCCTGAACACAGGCCTGGGAAGGAAGGATCTCCACCTGGGCTTACTTGCTATTGGGTTTCAATTGCTTTGCTTGTAAATATAAACCTGACAGAAGAGAAAAAAATCAGTACTGAAGACACTGTGAAATGAACAAATTGATTTCCTCTAATGGATCTCTTCTTTAAAGATAAGGTAGAGGAGAGAAAAGCCGTAGTCTGCAAACTTTTTAAAACTCATGTAAAGGAATTTCTCAAGTGATCTTGCTCAATTAAGTCTCTGAGGACTAAGCTTTCTCATTATAGGAACTCTACTGCTTTGTGGGAAGCACCCAGGTGCAGGCAGAAAGAATGCAAGATCAGTTCTGATGGCACACCTGAAATACAAGTATGTGGTTATGTTGGAATACTCCTGTTCTATGGATATGCTATATTCTCTACTATTTCCTGGTTGGAATGATATTAAGTGAGAGGAATCACTTTACTCAAAGGGTCTTTTCTGTAGAAAAGTTCATGGAACTTCTGTATTAGTTTATGGGAGCATTAATATCCATTTCTCTAATTTGTTTTGTTTCTTCTACTCGCCATCAGAAAACTCCACAGCAAGGGAGTAGCTTGCTAAAATTTGGAATTGACTCAGCCAGCTCTTTTCTGCTCACTGTTAAGACTACAGCAACATCAAAAAAGAAATGTGACATTCCTTCAGTTTGCTCTGTGGCAGCAGCCTGATGGGCTCTTAGTGCTACTGCTGCTTGTGTGCCATGCTGCAGCACACATGGATTTCCCTAGGAGTAAGTACTTATAGTGTTATGCTGGTAAACTGTGGGTTTTTCAGTGATAAGGCAGCACATGCTGCATAACTTCTTTGTAAGCTTAGGTTACAACACAGATTCAGCAACTGGATTTTGTGACAGGGCTATTTCTTATACCCTCATAGGATTTTACTCAGTTCAGTCATGAAAGGAATTTTAAAGTCCATGTAATACTACAGCAGCCTACTCCCCCAAACTTTTATTGATGCTGTTTGTTGTGGTTTAAACCCTGATGGGAACTAAGCCCCACACAGCTGCTCGCTCACCCTCTCAGCAGTGGGATGGGGGGAGGATCAGAAGAGTAAAAGTGAGCAAACTCGTGGGTGGAGATAAAGACAATTTAATAGGGAAAGCAAAAGCTGTGCACACAAGGAAAATAAGGAATTCGTTCACCACTTCCCACGGGCAGGCAGGTGTTCAGCCATTCCCAGGAAAGCAGGGCTCCGTCATGTGGTTATTTGGGAAGAAAAACACCATTACTGAACATCATCCCTCTTCCTTTCTTCCTCTTCCTCCAGCTATATATGCTGAGCACGGAGTTGGGAGGCAACACAGCCAAGACAGCTGACCCCAACAGATCCAAGGGATATTCCATACTATATGTCATCATGCTTAGCATGTGCAGCCTCCTCACTGGTGGGGTAAGAAGCAGAAAAGGCCTTGACTCTGTCTAAGTGCTGCTCAGCAACAATGAAAACCTCCATGTTATCAACACCAAATTCCAAATTCAGCCCCATACCAGCTATTGTGAAGAAATTAACTCTACTGTAGCCAAAACCAGCACATAGTTGCTTCTAAAAAGACTGACAAGCTTATAACTTTTTTGTGGTTGTGTAAATCTTGCAAGAATCCAGTGACCTCATTCAGAAGAGTTGCCAAACACCTGTATTTCCTCTAGAAAACAGTGGGAGCTGCAGAAAAGGAGTTTGTCCTCTGAAAAATAATTCATCTTTGCACAGTGCAATAGCTGCTTCAGTAATGCCAAGTGACACTAAACTCCAGTGATTTAGGTGCTCAGAGAATCTTTATGCAAGTGGATCAGCAGGAGGCAAAGAAACCCTCCAACAGTTTTTGTTCTATCCTTTCTCCCCATTAGTTACAGCTACTTACACATTTCAGCTTCCAGATCTACAAATAATATTCAAACCCAACATGTAAATGAAAGTGTTTGTTTAAGCCCCTTTCCACAAAGATGAAATTAAAAATTCTCCATTAAAAAAAAATACAAAGCCTCTAATCCTCACCACTAACCTAAGGTTAGTAGAAAAGCTTAGTTAAACACATGCAGTAATTTTCTTAATCAGCCAGTACTTCAGAAAGACAGATGCTTCTGTTTATGTTGGTCTATTATCAAATCCTTTGGTGTCTGAATAATTCTTACGCCTATCCTAAAACTTCATTAACATAAATTTCTTCTGTATTATTCTGCCTTTCGTAACAGATAGTACAAGTATTTTTATTTGGTTGGTTAACTTATCCTTATTGGCCTTGAGAATCACAGTATTTTGTGCATTTCCTGTATCTTTTATCCAACTGTAGTGATAAAAATTAGGAATAATTACACCATGTGTGTGAAAATCAAAAGCTGTATAAGAACTAATTCTACAGTCTTGAAACTTCTGCAGAAAACCCAGTGCTGTAACTGGCTTTTATTTAGCAAATACTATCTGTTAGTCAGATCTGTCTAGAGGGACTTATGCAAACTGAATGTAAAACACAGCCTGGTTGAGGCTGCAGGGGACCTCTGGAGGTCATCTGGTCCAGCACTCCACTCAAGCAGGGACAGCTAAAGCTGGCTGTGCAGGACCATGTCCAGAATGCTTTTGAATATATCCAAGAATGAAAACTCCACAACCTCTCTGGACAGTTTGTTTCAGTGCTCAGTCATCCTCACAGCAAAGAGTTTCCTGCTGTTCAGACAAAATCTGTGTTTCAGTCTGCACCCATTGCCTCTGCTCCTGTCATCAGGCACCACTGAAAAGCTTCTCACTCCATCCTCTTTGCACCTTTCCTCTAGGCATTTATATGCACTGAGATTCACTCAAGCCTTCTCTTCTCCAGGCTGAACCATCCCAGCCCTTCATCACAGGAGAGATCCTGCACTCCCCCAATAATCTTCACAGCCCTTTATTGTGCTCTCTCCAGTATGTCCATTTCTTTCGTGCTGCAGTTCAGAACTGGTGACACAGCACTCTAGTGAGGCATCACCAGTGTGGAGTAGAGAGGATGGAGCAACTGTTAGGCTTGCCACATATCTCTAAGTTATATAATACTAGAATGGCTAGGACAGAAATTTGAAAGCTCTAATTTTGAAATGATGTGTCTTATTTCATCCGTATTCCCTAACCATGACATCCTTAAGAAAAAAAGTGATAAAAGACAGATCCTGTTCCTCAATATGTAGATTCCATAGGTAAGAGTCTTTCATATTTATATTCTTGTGTCTGGTTAAACTGATGACCTCAAATTTCTATTACTGGCTGACCAAAAGACTCAATTACTGTATTTTTGACCTGCATTTCTGTTAAGGATGCTGGGCACCAGATAGACCAAGGTACTACTGTCTTTGCTTCACACAGATATAAAAAAGGCTCTCCTTCATATTCTAAGTGCATTTCACGCAAAATATCATTGTGACATTCAAAAACTAAGCAAGATTTTAGAAACTGTCATGGCAGTAGGAATTATTTATTTTTTGACTATGCTCTCTTGAACAAGGGGATGCTGAATATCATTCTTTTCATCTTTTATGGAGAGTTTTTCTGAAATGTTCTAGTGCAAGTGTGAATAAATGCAAAAGCTTTGTTAAAAAAAAGTTTTAATCTTGAAAGACAGACATTTGTTTTTCTGTTCTCCACATCCTCTGTACTTTTTTTTAATTGCATTTACTAAAAATACAACCCACAGCCACTCTTCTCATAAGTAAAGCAGTAAATCAGGAGAGACATGCAAAATGTAGCAGAGTATAGATTTTAAACAAAGTACTCTAGTCTACTTCCAGTTTGAACCCTCATGACCCTCTTATTTGAATATCAGTTCACTGTGTATCTCTTTTAGCAAAAGTCTCACTAGGCATCCAGCATGCAATCAATTTTTTCCCCTTCTATTGAGTGGCTGTTTAAGAAACACAAATGACATGAGGACTCCAATCCATTGCTGTCTATTCTTTGAATCTTGAGTATAAATAAATATACAATAGAGTGACTAGGCTGCATACAAGCAAGATTACACAATGCAAGGCTGGTATCAACCCTCTTTGGCCAATATTTCTGAAGAGCTTCAAAACAATTAAACCTAGCAAATAGGTTTCTAATCACCTTGAAGTCAAGCTATATATTCTTCTAATAGATTATCAAAACCCAAAATATGGGCTGCAGCTCATCAAATCAGCTACTAGTAATAATTATCTGCAAGTGTTTTTGCACTGACAGGCTTGTGTCACAATTAACAGATAAAACAACTAATTATTACAGCTGTAGCTATCAGGATCAGGTGTTTTGTGACCAAAACTTAACTGAATCAATGCTATTTTCCTCCCTCATCTTTCAGTGAACTCTGAATACAGCCATCACTAGCCCACTTCACAATCCTCACTATACACAGTGGTATTCCACAAGATAACAAACTATTCTTGAAATAATTAAGCTTGTGGACTAATAAGCATGTTAAATATATTAGTTATATTTGGTTATAGACAGATGAGTTTGTATTAGCTTCTATCAAGAACCATTATAACATCATAATACATAATATACATTCCTATATTCCCTATATTCAATATAGAGTACCTTCTAAAATCTTGTTTAAAAGGTACTGTAAACATGTAAGGAATTTTATGTGGCTCATCAGCCTTCACATTCTACCAGTGCCTAACACTGCCTTCTGTTTATCTCTGCACACAGTACAGAAAATATAAGAGAAACAAATTCCTTCCAGCCTCCAGCTTAAAAAAACTAATTCACATTAAAATACAACCCTGACTTGCAGTGCAATAAGGCAGGTGAAACTAACTGCTCTACCAAACTTTGACAGACAGCTTCAATCAGCCTACTTATCCTCCATGTGGAAGGTGTAATCCAGGCTTCTGCCAGCTGCTTCCCTAAAACGTTCTTCTTCATTCTCTACATCAGTATTGCTAAGGCAACAACTCATTCAGTAGAAGTCCACTGTGAAACATGTTGAAGACAGATAAGGATATGGAAAATGCACTTCTTGCCTGTATTTGTTCCATTCTGCTCCTTCTCACAATCCTGGTAGCGCAGAATAACTGCTGTTGTAGTTTGAGGCTCAGGCAGAGGCAGTAGAGAGTGACTTTGGTTTACCAGCAAAATTCTACCCCCATCTGTACCAGCTGGAGATGGTACAGATGCACTGTGTCTGAGAACACAGCACCATGCTTGATCACATTGATCACCCCATTGATTCCTGAGCTATACAGAGCACAAAGTACTCCCTTGGAAAGCTATCAGGAGTGTTGTATCTTGATTGCACCACATGCAATCAAGGTTAAGGGATTCTGTTTACCATTTTGGTTTTTTCTTGATATCCCATTGTGTTTCTTCCAGGCATAGATTTTCACCATCTGATTTGCATTTTTTGGCTGTTTTCACCCTTGGCTTAACTATACCATACCTAGGTTCAGATTTTTCAGCAAAGACTGAAAAATAATTAATATTGTATCAGCAGAAATGTGATCAGCATAGTTCTAGAGTCAGTTCTAGACTGGAGTTACAGGAAAGAAAAGAAACACAAGGTTTTATGCCATCTACCTAAGAGCCCCTGTTATTCAGGTATTCTAGAATTAAAAATGCAAGCACTTTAGGTTGCATTAATCTAACACTGCTCTTCAGGTCACACTCTGCTGCACCATAGCTATACCACACTGTAGAATGTTTTTTTATTTCCTCTATTTACACCATAAGCCACATTTGTCCTGCAGTACAAAATTTCTTCTCTAGATGAACCGTCTAGACTAGGCCTTATCAAGACTGTTCACTACCCCATAAAGCTATTTTTTTAGAAGCGAATGGAACAAAATCATCTATGCCTATAGCCTGTTCTTTTTCTGCAAAACTGTGCAAAGGCAAATATAACACACACCCTAACCCCCTGCCCCCAAAACCTCAAACCAACCCCCTTTCTCCCACACACCTTCCTTTATTCCAAGGGCCTGAGCATGATTTAGTCAACAAAACCCAGATGCAGTTGTTTTACCTCCACTAATCACTTTGAGACCTGTGAAGATCTAATAGAAGCAACAAATCACCTGGGCTCAGCACCTCCAAGACAATAGGAAAGTAAGGAATAACAGGTCTTGGAGAAACAGGTATCCTCTGTTATGGCAAATTGCTTGGTGAATTCTCTATGGTACCTGGTGGGATAAAGGATGTGTTGAGATACCAATTCAATCAGACCCTAAACTGCTGTTTTGTGGGTAATCAGCTAACACAGAGAAGAGCAATTCTGTTCTCTGTGTACCTGGCAGTGTTTGGTTAAAGTTGGTCTCGATGATTTTAGAAGTGTTTTCCAACGTTAATGAGTCTATGCTATGTGTTGATGCATATGCATGAAAAAAGCTTTATGCACTTGCTCAGTGACAGGCCTACCAGAGAAACTCTGGAAGCAAAGCATGCATGAAGCCAGAATGTGAGTAGCCAGACCGGTTTTTACATTAAAATATCTATATTTTTATCTTGCAGTCATACAACTTCAGTTGCTATGGGTTAGTTCTCATCTTTTTAGCCCAACTTGCTTTAGGAGGCTTCACTGTCCCAAGGCTGTTTGTGTGGATCTGTTGTTGGATCCTCTTACCTCTGAAGATTTGATTAGATCACTGACATGCTCTCTTCTCTCTTGTTCTGGCTTTACCTTCTCACCCTGCCTCACCAAGGTCAGGCTACAGAGGGGCCTGTATTTGCCAGGATGAGCAAGGCTTCTCCTCCTGATCAAGAGGAAGATGTCACCAGTCCCATAATGGCCTTCATTTTTATTTTTGATTTAGTTTTTTACTGTATCACAGAACCTTTTCTGCCAAAATCTTTCCAAACAAACCAAAACCCTAAACAAACAAACAAAACCCAAACCAAACAAAAATAAAAACACAAAAAAAGCCCCAAACACACTCCCAGCATATAAAATGTATGCTATATAAACTGTAATGCTTGTAAACATATGCTACAGCACAACAGAGATCAAAGACTGGTGCAAGGAGGTCCAATAGATCCTGTCTAGAGTTCATGTCAGTGCTCAGAGTCTCTTGGAGAATGCACAGACACTCTATGCTGCCATCCTTCCATTTTCAGAATACTACTGTAAATATCTTTATTATTCCCCCTGCAGTCACTCTCTGACATGTTGTTTGCAACTGTCTTCTTTTAAACACATGTAAACATGACATACATATAAAGCTGTTAAAGATTTAAGCACCAGTGAGCCATGACATCCTATAATGGCTATCACTGTGACATACTGGGGGGCAGTCATCTCACCTCACTCACAGCAGTGTAGATCTTATGGCAGAGCTCATCACTGTAGAACCCCTCTGTGGTTAATGAGGAGAAGAAGGTATTTTTGTGTGATTCATTAAGGACTCCAGGATAGTAAGTTACAAACCCTAAAATCACACATTTCTTTCCCCTCAGTATACAAAATGCAAACTTTCCAGGACAGACAGCATCTCTCTATTCTCCCTTGAACAATGCCAGGCACAACAGCACTTTCTGACAGGGTGGTGATAAATAACAGTGATGAACAGTGTCAGCTACAGTACAAGTAAGCAGCAACCAGCCATACTAACAACCTGGACAAAAATACCACCAAGTCAAAAGGCCACTTCCCTGTAGCAATGAGTCAAAACTATCTGGGTGTTCCCTGCTGAACTTTTATGAAGAGATCAAACTGTGCTGAAAGACACGACGTGAGTCAGCCAATAATTCCTCCAAATATACTTTGTTTATTCCCCTTGTCTTCAGAGGGATGCACAGCTAGTCCAAGTTCCTCATATTAACTGGACTATTTCCATTTTTGAGTTAAGTGTTAAACTTTTTTCTTCTCCTTGCCTGAAAGGGTTTTTCTAAACTGCTACCACACTAGACTTAATCTGCAATGGACCTGTGAAAGCTCCCATGTTTTTCTTTACATGCACAGTGCAACTCAGGAGCATTCTATCTTCTTTAGCACTCGCCCTAACAATTCCATCATTTTATTTCCTCAGGCATAATTTTCTCAAAAAAATTTACAGATTCACCTTTTTTCCCCTGAGTAATTTTTGATTGTTTGCATGAATATTTATTTCATTTCAGAATTTCCTTCCCTTGGAGACAAAGAAACCTTAAAAACACAGATTTACTGACTTTATAGTATTTTATTTTGTATTGTATTCTTCTCCTTTTTCTGGATAGATTTTTTTTTTCTGGTTTTAGGAAAAATATCTTTTCAAAAGATTTTTTCTTCCTTTAATATTATGAAGTCCCCAGTACTTGCAAATAAGTTGAAGCTTTTAAAGAATCGAGAGGTTTTTCAAAGAAATGTAACAATTCATCCTGATACCATTTATCATCTTCTATTATGAAATATATAAGGGCTCTACTATACAGCTTTAGATATAATAATCTGCAAAATCCTTAGATGGTGCAAAATTGCTTAATGCCACTGAAATAAATAGATCTGCACCCTTTTAAGCCAGTAAAATCTTGGGACTTAAATTTTTTACAGTGAAGGTTGCTGGTCAACGGTTGTTGGAATGAAAGATTCTCTGCATCAGTTCTCCATGGTATCAGAAGATAATTAGCAACTCTAAAGCAACTAAAAAGCAGAATCTAAAATAACTGTCAGGGCATTGCCTTCTTACATTATTCATACCAATTCCAAAGGGTAGATTCTAACAAAAAAGAGGTACCTAAAGATTAGCACTGTAAAAATGTGTCTCGTGTACACTCTTTCAGCTCTTTGCCATTTTTAATGAACAGAATGTCCTATAATCTTTTAAAGTATGCTCAGGGAAATCATACCATAGCTGACTCATATTCTGAGGTACACATTTAGTGGATATACCTTGTCATAATCCCAAAGATTATAAATTATTGGTCTTCAAGAAAACTTCCTTCGTCTCCGACAAATTCTTAGCATTGACAAATCAGGGTTTGGTTTGGTTTTTTTTAGTTAATTTCTGGGGTTTCTTCCTGTTCCTTTCAATATTCTTGAAAAGAAAAGGCATCATTGTTTTGGTGGGACTTTGGCATTTTCTGTATTACAGAGAGGGAAGCATTGGTATCCTGCTGTCACTTCACTGGATTCCCTCCTAACTCTTAAATTTCTGAGCACACATGCAATAGAGTCTTGTCTCACTATGTTGAGAAAACATACTATGTTTTTCCTGACTTTGTGTTATTGTCCAAATTACCCATTTTTTCTGCCTAACCTCCATGTTTTGAGGACTATAACAAATGTATGTAATGTCACACAGGAACATATGACAGGTATTTGGGTCAGGTTTGCAAAGCTGAAAGGACAAGCAAACCATAGGAAAGAACAGAAGATTAAAGCATTTCTTATTGCATTAGGAAGAAATCCTTTACTGTGAGGGTGGTGAGGCACTGGAACAGGTTTCCCAGAAAAGTTGTGGAAGCCCCATCCCTAGGAGTGTGGGGTGGGATGGGGCTTTGAGCAACCTGTTCTAGTGGAAAGTGTCCCTGTGCATGGCAGGGGGAGGGAAGGGTAGAACTAGATGATCTGTAAGGTCCCTTCCAACCCAAATCCTTCTATTATTCTATGATTGTAGCTGTTCTACCTGCTTGCCTTGCCTCTTGTAACTGTACTTACATCCACCTTCTGGGCAGTAATCTTTCAGTCAAGGGATATCACTCTGAGCCTGTTTTGTAAGATGGCTGCAGTTAGAAGGCTGAGTAATGAATCAAATCAAATACTACACACCAAGCTGTATCTGGCACGTTCATAGCCTGTGACTGAAAAGCAGCAGGGAGACCTCCTGCAGTGATACATTATACCTATCAAAGTCTACTGTATCCTACATTCTGTAATCCATTTGAGGTTTGGTTACAAACTATTCCCCTAGACGTTTTGGGAAGTGTGGGGATTAAAAAAACATAATCACAGAATGACCTGAACATGCTGCACATACTGGGGTCCCATTCCCATTCACTCCCCTCCTTCCTGATCTGATAAGGACCTAGGATGCTTTGACATTCTGATGAGTTTTAAGACAACTACAGATTTCTGGCAAGCTTTAAGACTGACCAACACATGCCCTTTGCATCAATTAAGAGAGGAGGTTTTGTACACATTATTATGCCACCAGAAATACGACTTTACATACAGAAAAGCCCAAGTAGAATCTCTCTGGCTGGGACTTGGCTATTCATCCCTGTGCCAAACAGAATTGTAAACTTAAAGGTTCCTTTAAAATTATGCAGTCTCCCCTAAGGAAAGTTGGAAAGGTGTCACTAGTCTCAGGGACTAAGAAGTTCAGGATATCCTAGTGCTAAAATAAAGCCTGAAGTGGTTTCCTAGAGGCTTATATCAAAGATTCTCCGAATTCTGTCTAGCTTTCCCAAGCAGAGGTGAGTACATTGAATCACCAGACAAAGCACTGCTCCAAGGCTGTAACAGCTTTCACAATGAGATGCACTGATTAGCAGGTGGAGCAGAAGACACAAAGCAGAATCCTCTCTGTATCTCACCCAGCACTGCAAATCTGAACCCAGTCCAAGTTTCTACAAAATGGTATCTAATCCTAAATCACAGAGTAGCAATGAATTTTAAATGCTAATATTTTGCCAGCATGGAGCTGATGAAACAGGCGTGATCTTTGTATGCTTATTTTAATGAAATAGATGTTGCAATGCTCGCACATAAGAGAACCTACTATTCCTATTTCTCAAAATTTTACATACAAAGAATTTTAATATATATGCATAATGCCCTCCATATCCCAATTCTAGCCAAAATACACTTGAAAAATTCAATACATATATTTTTCTCAAGTGATCTACCCCAGATAATAGAACTGAGGCCAGGAACAGTCTCATTTCCAGTTGTAAAGTGTTATTAGTGTTTCTGAACTACTGCAGATAATATATTAAGCAACATTCTAAGCAACAATTCAATTGTAAAATTTTATCTTCAATATGTGCACAACTTGGTTTTGGATAAGAATTGCTTTGGGGGAAGCAAGGAATGTTATTAATAGGAACCTTGAGCATGGAATAGCTGCTAGGAGTAAGAGTGTCATTAGTACAACAGCATATTGAACCCTTTTAGAAAAAAAGGACTGTCTTGTCTTCCTTTGCTACAAAGAACAATTAGAAATAATGATACTGACTTTGAATAAGTTCATAGTCCTGTCCCATTGTGCTGTTTTGCATCGTTACAGGAGAGATCTGATAAATGGAAATTTTTTGCACTGCTATGCACAATACTCAAAGTGGCAGGAGGCTGTTATGGCAACTAAACATGGGCAAAACATAGCTGAATAATCACCTATTTCCTTACCACTCCACTACAGTGGTAAGGAAATGAGGCAAAACTAGACTTATTATCGCGATTTTCCTAGCAACTTACAAGAAAAATTACTAACCATCACACAACTTGCAGTCACTGGAAATGCTTTGATACTGAAAGATGTGCAGATTTGGGCTCCCTTTGACTTTACAAAGCCTTTTTGAACTAAAGGTGGTGTAGCCCTTGAGATGCATGGCAGATGAGAAGCAGGTGAACAGAGAACTGTAT
Source organism: Manacus vitellinus (assembly GCF_001715985.3). Taxonomy (NCBI): domain Eukaryota; kingdom Metazoa; phylum Chordata; class Aves; order Passeriformes; family Pipridae; genus Manacus; species Manacus vitellinus. The sequence goes on along the minus strand of NW_021940645.1, from coordinate 2,008,219 downwards.
TAATAGTTTGTGGGTTTTGTTTCTAAATTTTTAGTTGGGAATAAATGCATTAGATGGAAAATGAGTTATTTCTTCATTTCAAATTCAATGTTGATATTATTTTGACTCTGTTTTCAGCAGTGAAAATGGAATATATCATCTCCAGAGGTCCCCTTCCAACATTAACTGCTCTGCAAGTCTATAATTCACTGCTTTTTAATGAATATTGATATTTTTCCCCAGGTCATTATATTTAACTCAAGTTGTTAGATTCCACATTCCATACTCAAAAGACAGGTAAAAACCAAAAGGAGAGCAACATTTTACACCTTGTGTTTCTACAGTCCATGAAATTTTCTGCTTAATTCTTGGCAAATTATTTTCTAGTCATGCCAGTTTTCCCCCTGCCCACTACCACTGTGGTTCTGATTACCTTATCACATTTGTTTTAGGCTGTCTGTTAAAACTGAGATTTTCAAGATGTGTGCCCATATTGTTAAAAGAGGACAACTCTCCTAACTTTAAGCCTCAGACTTAAATACCCAAGTTCCTGAGAAAATAGATGGAGCTTCCAAAACCAAAGTGCCAGTATTCTAAATTAGGAACTTGTGTCTTTCTGTTCAGTAAATATAAAGCACAGACTCCTAATCTTAACTAAATTTTGTACACAAAGTTAAAATGCATGAATATCTGTCCAAGTTGCAAGTAAAAGAGTAACTTTTGAGCACCAGATGAAGAGAGATAAGAAGGTGCAAATTGATTTGAATCCTATTCTGGTTTCATCCCCAATTCAGTAGATATGCTATTGATCAACTGCACAGCAAGGGTAGCCTTCTTGACATGAAGATCCACCTGGGTTTTGAATTAAAAAGACCAACTCATCCCTCCGTTCCTTTTCCTTTACTCATTACCTCAGGATAAAGCATCAGCAAATAAGCTGGGTTCAGAAGAAACAACAGGAAGAACCATCCCCTCTCTACAAGAGCCTTCACAGCCAGGCTGCCCCTTCAAAATATATTTCCCAGAACAACTTTTTCTCTTCTCTTATGTAAGTTGTAGTTCTTGGGAGTCCAAATACAAGAGATTATGTTTAGCCAGGGGGACAAAATGACACTACCCCGAAACCATCCACAACATAGTTGGGATTCTTAGGCTGAAAGCTCCAATGCTTACTGTGTGGATAAATAAAAAACGAGCATAACATTCTCCAGATCATTTTTTAAATGTATTTTTATGTTAAATCCCTTTTAGAAAGATAGGAGTAAAAGTAACTTTTTATATATCAAGTCAACTAAATGCTTAAATAACCCTGTTTATTCTTGAGATCTTTAAAAGGATGATATCTGTATATCCCCTGTTCATACTGATGCCCGCTGTCCTTGCAATTAAAAAGCCAGAAAATATCACTGAGCATCATGAACAGCAAAGTTTTCCCATGACCTTTCTAAAAAGAGTTTAAATGAAAGCAACCGTGTTCAGAAAATGACACTCTTTTTCCTTGAGGTAAACAGCACATAAATGAGTGGTTACAAGACCAGAACTGTTAGTGTGGAGACTCTAGTTCAGACCAAATACTCCTCTGGTTGTCCAACTTCTACCCACCCTATTTCCCCACATAAGTACAAAGCACGAGGCTGGTCCTAAGGGTTCCAGCATCCTCCTCTCCTCAGGAGGAACAATCCAGCTGTTAGCATGTGTCAGCAACTGGAGAGCACCAACAGGCTCTGCAAACTTTGAGGGGTTTAGCCACCTCTGCTGCAGCTTTGTAACCTCAGATCAGATTGCTCTGAAAACCACTGAGAAAGCTGTGAAAGAAGTAGCTGTGAGAAATCCTGTCTGTGAGGGTCTTTCCCCCTTGACTCAGGAGGTGCAGTGAGCAAATGTTTGCATGGTCATGTCGTGCAGCCTGCAATGGAAAGGCAGAGCTTTGAGACACACATACCTGGATCCAATGCTCCTGTTACAGGATGAAGTTAATTACATGAGACTAGAATAAGATTTGGTGAGATGCGCCTCTATTTTTAGCAGTTTTTTCCTTCTTTTAAAAATTCCATTCACTTTCACTAAGTTCCACACAACATTTTGCCATTTGTACTACCAAAGCACTGCACATGGAACTAATTGCTTTGCAACCAGAAAGGTCAACTAAGTACTGGGTTCCCAAAAGCAAGTTAATTTTATTTCTTTAAAATGTATCTCACATGATTGAAAATTTCACTTTGTAAATTTAATCTTAACAGATCTCTTATAATATATTCCTCATGAATTAATACTCTTTCTCTGAGCTGCTCCAGACATCAGACAAGCTGTTTTCATTCTTTTCTGGGTCTAATGGACTAGGAAAAGCTATGATTTAGAGTGTTCAGCTGCACTGAAATCATTAGTCTGAAGAATTTATCCACTTACAGTATTACTGCTAATATTTGTACTGCAAAATTAACAGAAAAAAATACTGTCCTTAATGCAAGCTTCTCTACTGTTACCTTCTGTCTCTCTCAACTCTGGACACTACTGTCCTCAAACTTGCTTTGTAGAGCTGTTGTCATTTTCTTACCTCATTATACTTGCTGAATGTGGCAGCACCAATATGAAAAAAAAAGCCTAACAGGAACTCCCATACAAGCTACCAACAACTGCAGTGAGGAACAGAAGTCCAGACACACAGTAGCATTCCAGTGCTAGATTCTGTACAAACATAAGCTGGGGAAAGATAAATTCCACAGCCAGAATTATGAATAGACTCAAGAATTAAATTATCCCTAGCCTACAATAGAGTAAAGGCTATTCAGATATCAAATGAAGACTTTCATGAAAACATGAACTGCAAAAGAAGTTCTCACCACACCTTCTCTTGTGGGAAAAGTATTCAGCAAAATTAGGAGCCAGTAAAAGCTGAACTTTAATGTAAAGAGGTTTATTAATCAAAGTGAATGCAAAGATTCATTCATACTCTCCTCATACAATATTTGTGTTTTAAAACAAATGGCTCAATGACAGTTTTCCTTAGAGGCACAGAATTGCATGCATCAAAATTACATGAATTAAGGGCATTGCACTGGCCAAGCTTTTCCACATTTTTTGCCATTTTGTCAGCCACGCCCTTTTGGTATACTACATCTTTAAGTGTTCGTGAAAATAACTTTTCACATGAATTCTCCTTCTGCATGTAGAGTGTTTGGGTGTGTGAACTTTATACAAAGGGAAGGAAAGTGCCTCACAGAAGCATCATGTTTTGTCTCTAGGTGCAACACTCCTGTTTTGCCATACAGCTTTCTCCTAAGACACTTAAACACATATCAGAAACTTTAAAAATTATTTCAGTCATGAATAGCTTCCGCAGTATAGTCATGCTTACAAATTTTATAGAACTGGTGTGATCCGACTGCAGAATACATTTTTGATTAATCAGACCTAAGGTTTGAATAATGAAACAGCAGGTGGGGTAACTACAAAATTAAAAGTCTTAACAGCCTCAGAGTAATACAGTCATAAATATAAAAGAGTTCAAAACACCTCATTTGCTTTTTTGAAAAACATCCTCAACAACTTACTCCGCATTTCTGTTCCCAGAAGAGGGCGATGTTTCTGTCAGCTGATAAATGCCTCGGGCTCTCGCTGCATTTCACATCTTTCAAGGGCAGGCACACCCTGTCTCACATGACAAAGGGTTACCTTTCCCTTTGGAAGTAGCCGCTGCTTTTATAGAAGCAATTTCTGGAAGGTGTAGGATATTGTTCAGAGACTGCACACCCACTTTGATGAGCTGTTAAACATCAGGTATTTCCCATTTGAGGAGAGTATCTGTAAGAAAATGGTAAAAGAGGCTTGTCATAACCTTGCCATTTGAATGATCATCTTTTGTTCTCATGAACATTTCTGAGCCAGTTACATCCTGTCAATTAGCAGCAGTTAAAAAACTGGGATATACAGAGTTGCCTTTTTTTTCCCCCCGCAAACCTCTCCATTTATTTTAAGAATTTAAAAAAAAATTAAAATTAAGTTTGCAAATCCATCCTTATTGTAATTTAGACAATTCAGGCTTAGACTGCCACTAGATTGGCATTGTATGACAGTAATTGAGGCCAATTAAATGGGGGGCTCAAAAGCTATGCTAATGAGAACAGAATCAGTTTAGGTATTGCATCAAAATTTAAGATGTTTTCAAAAGATTGCTCCCCCTTTTTTTTTTTCCTAGCTGAAGGGAAGCTTCTGCTTCAAACAGGTGTTGCAGAAGCATTTTCATGTCAAAACTGCTGCATCACATATGAAGGCACTATGATTTATCCCTAGAATTTGTGCTTTTCTAACTTTTTATAATTACATTTAATGCCAACCCTGAGAAAAATGCAAACAGAGTCTAGAAAGGACTCTGTTTAATACTTCTATTTAAAAGTACCTGCTACATATATACACACACACATTATATGTAAATACCTGCATCTGAGATACCCTCTCATGAACTATCTATCTTTTAATGGAAATTATTATCCAACCCCAAAATAACCTGTTCTATGGACTATTATTTATATCCATAGCAGGGTTGAATTTTACATATATCAAGTCCTATTTGCTTTCAATGAGTATTCAGGAAAATAAAGAAAAGCTTTTGTCAGTGAATTGTTTACAACACTGACTTACATAAGAATTAAAAAGCTAGAACATTAGACAGATAAGTTTCCTAAAAAAAACAAGAAACATAATTTATTTGCTAAAGAAAGCTAAGCAGTAAGAAGAAAATGTATTGAAGCAGAGACAGTAAATGGATAATGGAAAAGTTAGGCAGAGTGAAGTAACACCCTGAAGAGTCATGAGATTAAAGGTAGGAAAGATTTGCCACTGCTCTTCTTAAGTATTCAGAACTAGGACTGAAGTCAGCATGGATCAACTGGTTCCATGTAGCATAACACCAGAGGAAAAGGTCAGTTCTTCAGGAAAGCTCATGATCTTCCCATAATCTGACAATGAAAAAAAAAAAAAACAACCCAAAATGAAAACAAAACCAAGACAAACTGAAGCAAAAAAACAAACAAACAAAATCAAACAAACAGGAAAAAAACCCCACAAAAACAAGAGAGGGAGTTTCAAAACACAGGGCCACAATTTCTCTCAAAAAAACCACAAAAGCAATACAACCAGCCCACAAACTTTCAGGAATCAAAGTTTACATGCCTTACTGTGCTTACATGCCTTGCTGTAATCCCATAAAGCTGATGATCAACGATGCATAGCTTGTCAAGGGCCTAGACAGCCCCTGTCCTGAGCAATGGAAAAGCAGGGGGGCAGTTGTCATGCAGGGATGTTCCTTTTATGGTATGAAAGGGTTTATGTAATTGGTGGATGGGGAGTTTCTAAGAATTTTCTCTTAGAAGGGAAGAGGTTTAATTCTTTGCCAAGTTATCCTAAATACTCTTTAGAACTGGAGAGATTACATGTATGCTTGACCAGACCAACAGATAAAAATAGGCTCTCTCTTCTTTCAAGAGACAGAACTCCTGCATTGACCCTGACATCCTGCTGTAGGTAGGCATTAACTCTGTTTAAAGCACATGTCTACCATGTCCCATAAGCATCCTGCTTTGTCTGATCTCTCTTTAATCTCATTAAATTAGTAGCCATGGGACGAAATGGCAAAGTACTTCAACCTGCATCATACAAGTGCTCTGACCAGCTGCAATTGCCCTGACAAATCAGATCCAACTCTACACATCCAGAATCTTGGATATAAGGAAATACTAATAAATTCTGTTAAAATGGGAGGAGGCAAATAATCAGGGAAGGCAGGGATAGTTAATAAAGCTTTGACTGCTTTTGTTTGATCACAGTGCTCCTACACAACATCACTGATCTAAGAATCTCTCTAAAGATGTGAGTGTACAGGTGTAGGGCCGTAGTTAACACCTGTAATACCAGTAGGTGCCATTGAAGGGTGTGTATGGCCTAGACTTCATTGGAGAGCAGTATATTATGTATATATTTTCCATGTGGCTTCTAAAATACAGGTATTTACCTCTGTTTTTTCATATACTGTGATCGTAAACATGGCTTTAAACTACTGTAAGCTAAAACTAAATTCCTGCAGCAAATATCTTCAGGTGGGACTCAGGCTTGTGAAGGAGCAGTTTGTGACTAGTGCAGCCATGCAAAAGAATCTGCTAACAGAGATGGAAAACAGAAATGTTCCCAATTTTCCCATTTCATTCATTTTTAAAGAATTAAGAAGTTACATCTGAAAGATGTAAAAGGTCCTACATAAAGAGAGGAATGTATCCAAATCACTGTCTAAGTAGGAAAGTTCATTTAATTTTGAAGAGTTCTGTTTAGTTCTAATGAGCTCTGGATGTAGAGATGGGACAAGTGACTGCCAGATGGAATTTATTTCACACTGTCTGAACTCTTTTCCCCAGAGAGCCACAGGATTCTGACTACAATGGGATAGAATATTAAGAAATGGAAAGGGTCTCATCTGTCCATTGTATCATACTTATACAGTGTAACTATTCTGTTTTACTTTGAGCCAAGAAAAGAATCCTGAAGGGTTTTTTGCTAAAAAAATATTTTAAAAGTAAAAACAAGTGTATATTCATAGAATGACCAAGATAGGTGGTGTTTAAAGGTACAAGACAACCAAAGCCTGACTAGGAATATCCATGTAATCCATCATTCAGCCTTTATCACCTCACCCACATTCTTTCAATATTGTTGTATTCTTGGCCTGTCCAAAGACTGTGGATAACTTCAACATTGTTAATTAAAAGGATAAGGTAACTGCAAGACAAGAAAACAGAATGAAAACACTAACTCGTTTCACAGATTATCAAGGCTGCTAACATATTCTGGTTATGCAAGAGTCACTGAGAACAAATCTAAGAGGTGCCCTTGGATTTGTGTTACTGAAGAGTCTCTGAGAAGTTCACCTTTGGGAGAAAAGTCAGTCTGCTTAAGTGTTTCCTATCCTTTCTTAAAGTAACAATCAATTCTGACCTAATTTGAGAAGCTTTTGACCAGATCAGTCAGAAGGTACAAAAAGGTGTAGAGAGCAGGAGAGCCATGGGGGCTTCTGATTTATACAAAAGCAGGAAGAGCTATCAGAGGAGACTATACAAAATTGCAAGCAGTACTGCAAAATGTTTGCATTTTTCACAGAAGACAGCGCTCTAGCATTGAATGACAAAACTATTTTTTTGAAAATAATATGGGGAATCTATTATAGGTCTGGAAATTAGATTCAAGCCCCCTCAGGCCCAGCCCTGAGGCTTAATCTAAACCTCCGTTGCTTCAAATGTTTACAATCTTTCAGGAATGCATGTTTCCAAGGCCTCTGGTTTCTGTATTAAAATGGGATGTAGTTTAGAGTAAAATTTACAGTACCTCCTGTTCTATCGAATATAGTTCCTTTATATCTGGATGTGTACATCCACATGAAATACACAGAATATGTTTATGTCACTTCTCAAAGACAAAATATGTCCTTCTGGCTTCTCCAGAACATACAAGGTATTTGTCAAAATTACTTAAAACACACCTCACACACAATGCTGTGGCATTTCTGTGCATACTGGCAGGTTTACATGTCCAAGTGATGCCCTGGCAGTTGTAGCTGGACCACAAGCCCAGAGAAAGCAGCTATAGCATTCAAATATACTGCACTAAACATAGTGAGTATCAGGCTCCATTTGTTCAAAGAGGCAAAGAGAAATGGAATTACACATACTTCCCCATAAATAACTATTGCAGTAAGTGTTCTGAACGCAACATGAGTGTAAAGATCACAAAAAGATAATTGGCTCCAGACTAACAACATTTCAATACTGAGCATCATCAAGGCAACATTGCAGCTTTCTGGTCAGGTTCACACTTTATCCTTTGGCTCAACTAGATTTGGCACCATGACTTGCAAAGAAGTAGGTAAGAAAAAATGTGCCTGTGACCCTCAAGACCGATAGGTGTCATTTTGTAAGCAGAAAGGCTTCCGTGCAGATCACATTACAGATGCTCTAAAAAGTCCTCTGTATCCTGCAGCTGAATAGTCAAGCCTAATAACACATTTGACCTTTACGAATATACAAACAGGATGGCAGAAGAGATTATTTTAATCAGATCTGAATGCTTATGAGAGGGTGACATGCAATTATATGGGTTATGTAATTATTCTTTTATCTAACATTTCAGCAGAAATCGACTTAGGAAACCAACAGAGATTCCTGTTGCAATGGCCATGAAGCACAATAGAGCTTGGATTATAATTTAAAATACACTTTATGAAACACACACAGACTTCCATTGGCTAAAACAGTAACCACCTCAGACTGACTTTCAGAGATATGACAGCACACGTCCTACTGCTGTTCATCAAACTGAACTTCACAAGCTCACTGATCTTTGCTACAGAGTATGTGTGTAATCACTTTTGTTGCAAGATTTTTCCCCATCTCTGGACAAGGTGAGAAGCAGGAGCTCCAAAATATGGTGTAGAAAAAAATACACATTCTCAACCTACTGGAGTAACACAGAGAAAGCATAGAAAAACTATTTTTTTGAGCTAGTTCTACCATCACAAACCATGACCTTCTAGCCCCTCATGAAAGCCTCCATGTATATATGTTAGAAATCAGAACAGATGACTATTGGATATGCCCACGGGTGAGCTTTGTGCATGAAGGACAACACTAAAAATGGGAAACTTAATGAAAAGCAAGATTGCAATGCCTGTCCTGAAACAACCAATGAAATATATAATTGAACCAGATAATGATTCAGCAGATTCCATGGTCTTCAAGAGAATTATAACAAACCACTAACAGTGGGAAGCAGTTCCCAAGGGCATGGCCAAAATTTTGAAGATCACTGAGCAGTAATGAATGCAAGAATAACAGAGTGTAGGGATAGATTCTGGTCTTCATGCTGATCTTCTGGCTGTGATGTAAACAACAGAAATCCCTGATGGGGCAGAGATGGAAAGGCAGCTGGTTTATAGGCTGTCAGGTCAGGTAGGAGAATAAACTTTTAACTATGCTCTTTTAAGCTTTTACTTTCTTATTTTAATCAGAGCACTTATGGGGACATATGTGTGTAAAACTCCTACTATGTTCCTAGAGATATACCCACCAGATTTTGTCTATGGTTACCCTGAAGTACAATATTCCTGTAGGACCACTGAAATTAGCATAAACCACACATTAGCTGTTGTTCCAGACCATATATGATGATTTTACTGCTTTGCTTCTGCTTTTGATCAAGCTAAACCGAAGTTCACTTTTGACCCTTGCCTCATTTCAAATCCTTTTTAATGATCCAATAGCACAAAGCCCAGTAATTTTTTTTCTTTACTCACACAGAAATTAAATTGTTTTCTGTAGCAACACTATGGAAGTAGTGCTAATATTCTGTGAGATACAAATTGGCAATTAAATAGATTTTTATAAAACCTGCCATAATGCAGGGTAAGGAAAAATGTAGCTCTAACAGCTTTGTAGAGGTTTGTTTGTTTTTATTTTAAACTTTCTGTATTGAAATACTTGCTTATTCAATAAAGGAAGAAGGCATCTATTATCTATCTACAGTAGATACTGCACACACTGGATCTGAAATAAAACAAAAGGGTTTAAAAGGATAAAAAGGAGCCATACATTACTCAGGGAAAAAGCCACTGATGGATAACTGTTATCGAACCAGAAAGAAATAATGAGGCCATGGCTTGCAAGTGAAAAAGATGGGTTTAAGAATGATCATTTAAAAGACACTGACACATTGGATCAGGATCCTTCCATTCCTTCTCTGAGAATGCAAGAGACATAATAAACAAGAAAGGAGGAACTCAAGTGTGTGAATCCAAGAAGAAACATGAAGCAAATTGCAGCCTGTGAGACCTGGTCTAATCAGGGAACTGACACAGCTGCTTAACTTCCAGAACAAAGTCTAGAGAAAGAATGGATTCCTATAGGCAGAAAAGGATGTAGAGATGCATTGTAGAAGGAGGGGAAGCACAAGGCAGAAGAAAGAAAGATATATGCATGCTGATTGTAGTAGCCCTGCCAATTTGGACTGAATTGAAAGATATATGGTTGGAAGATTATGGGAAATTTCAGTAGAGCTCCAGGGCAAGATAAGGAACAGACCTGGCAATCTTTAGTAGAGGAAATGAAAGAAAAGTTAGAACGGTGCTCAAGAAGGGTTTGTATGATGTACATCCTAGATAGGATAAAGATTGCAGAATGTTATTGAAAGAAAACATTTTTCCTGTGAGGCTAAGATCATATTCATGGCCACTTCTTGCTTGACACTGAGAAATGAACTGAATCCTTGTGCTTAGTAAAATAGCAGGTAGTTGATCAAAATGTGATGAAAGCTAACAGAATTTGAAGATATATTTACAAGATGGCACTGCAAATTTATTTTGTTCTCTTAAAGCACATATTTCAGGCATAAATAAAATTGCCTGAATCTGGTTTTAGAAAAATATGCTCAGAACACATTTACATTTCAACTGAACCATCACTGAGGAGTGAAACAAGAGAGCAAACCCAGTGCCACCTCAGAAAAGGAAAGAAGAGTTGCAGGGAAAAAAAAAATCCACATTCTGTGTGTTCTGTCAGTCTTTATTGGGAGACCTCACACACTGGAAACACCAATGGCAAAGACACAGAGCAATAATGCTACTGTGTATGAACAGGGGAGCAAAGTGGTGGTAGGGGGTTGTGTTTTCAAAGATGAGATGTATTCTCTCTCAAAAGGACCAAACCTAATTCTGAACTCACACTGATACCAGAAAAGTTGGTGTGCATCAGACTAGGTTGTACAATCCCTATTAGTAGAGCCCAAATAATATTTTGCCACCTCTAGACTGATCTATAACCACTGACAAGTTATTTGAGGATGCCACAGTTTTATTTCAGATGTCAGGCTAACATTTCATTACTGAGTAGTTTGTCAAGCCTTCACAGTTTGTTACTTTTTGCCTCCCTTCAACACACTCAGCCAAAACAGGACAGCCACCAAAGAACAAAGCTTCTACATTTCATTTGATCTGCTTCACATATGATTTTCACAATCCACATGTGGTAACAAGATTTAGAATACCTGATTTTAAGCTACTGAAACAAACATACAACAGCCCATTAAGACAGTCTTATTGCTGTAATATATCGCAGTTTTAACTTTGGACTTCGCTATTGAGGAACAGTAATGTCAAATAAATATTTTTATTTAATAAAAATATATTTATTTTCTCCTTAAATCAAGAAAGGTTTCCCCTCCACACATTAGAAAAACTTTTGACTTAATTTTTTCCTGCCTGTATTTCTTCAAAGCTGTTTAAAAAGCTGTCATCTGTGATCAGCATTTATGCTAATTATATTCTTATGCTACAGTTTTAAAAGAAAAACAAGTCCTCAGTCTGGAGCAGTCCACCTACCAAGCTGCCTTGGAATCATGAGTCTTAAAAAGCCTGCAAGTTTCACCTTTCAAGGAGCGATGAGCACAAGTGCCAGAAACCCCTAGTTTGTCATGTTCTCTGTTGCTTGTCAACCTGCCAGGCAGATTGCCAAAGGCTGAGGCAGGAGAGCCAGCTACAAACCCAGCAGGAATCTGTCAGAGCCCTTCCTCAGCTTTGCTGAACTGAAAATGGTCTGTGCAAAATGGTCTGATTTCAGTAAAGCAACAAGGAAGCTGCAGTAACAAAGTAATTTGTTACTCTGAAAGAACGAGCTGCTGAAGTTGTCCTTTCCTCTAGCCTTATGAAAAAAATATTTCTGAGAAATTTCCTGGTCAGCCTTACTCAGGCTAAGTCACAGACACATCTTCTTCCTCAGGTCACCTTCAGATGCAGAAACTTGCATTATGTTGTATAAGCAGATTCATCTCCTATCTAAGCCAAATATCCTTTTCCTCCCTCATGTTTTCCATAGAGGTGGGCATATTTATTTTGATGCTAACCTGTTCTTTCAGTCTGGGTCAGTGTTATGTTCATAACATCAGTGAACTAGACTCGCAGCTTTTCTGCCAGTCTTTGCTGGTACTTTCTTTTGGTTTCTTGTCCAGACTCTACTCTGCAAATTAACTTAAGAAAAAAGCGGACAGAAAAAGAGAACCCATTAGCTAGAAATTGAGCAGGTCTTTGATTTAATTCCTTTCTTGGTCAGCATGTCTTTACTTTCTGAGTTGCTATTAACTGGTTCATGTCAGCTGTGAGGGAAGAAAAGTTGTGAATGAACAGTGGAAATGTATTCTAAGGGCCAGAGGGAACCCAAAACAGCCCTGATCTTTGGCTAATCCGAACAGTGACAGTTTTGATGCTGAGAACGGTTCCAGTTCAACAAGCTTTTTAAAACAGAAGAATGGAGGAATGATAAAGCAATACAGAAATAATGCTTTTAAATGTGCATTGAGCTCAGTGGTTTTTTAATCTCAAAGGTCCATGATATAAATTTAAGAGCTTCCAGACTTTCTTTTTTTTTCCAGACACCTCCAATCTTTAGGGCTGCCAAATTGTTTGAAATGTCACCATATTTCAATGTTTCAATGAAACACTGAAAGCAATGTTTCAATCAGAAACATTGATTATAGTAACACTAATTCTTTTAAACTGAATATTTTTCTTAGGACACTAGTGTTCCATCAGATACTTCCATGGTGGCCAAATATTCATTTATATAGGTCACTAGGATATTTTGAAGATCAGTATAAACAGTGAAGAGTCAAGTGCTGCTCTGAAGTCAACACAAGTAACTCTGAACTATTAAGGCTGAGGATTTGGTTCCTCAGAGAGCTGGTCACTCATATGATGAATGTATTAAGCTCACTGGGTGATGCCAGTAATCAATTATTCAATGTTGGTCTAAGCCAAGGGGTGGAATGTGACTGTACCCTCATGATGGAAAGCAGCTCAGAGGAGATGGGCAAAAATAATGAGCTCTGGGAATAATGTAAAGAATGACCAGCAGTTATCATAAAGCAAGCTGAAGTTATCTCAATGCAAGGAGGGCTAGAGGTAACCTTTGGTTTTAGGTATACTGCTGTACCAGAGGGTCACCTGGTTATATAACAGCATTTCCTGAGATAATTAGTGGGAATGGGGAAGTGCATATAGGACTCAGATCAACATAAATTCAAAAAAATGGACAAGTAACAAACTTTGAAGACAGCTAGCTTCAACCCACATATGACTGTAAGGTTTCCCTGCCCGTGGCAGGGAGGGTCCAAACTAGGTGATCTTTAAGGTCCCTTCCAATCCAGACAATTTTATGAGTCTACGATTCCTTCTCAGTGATTGTGGACAACCAGCATCAAGTGAAGATACAGAGACTGTGATATGATGTTTGTGTTATGATTTCAGTATACTGCTGTATCACTTAGCTAAATCAAAATCCCTTGAAACACCAAATACATCAAACAAATAAACTTGATAGTTAATCATTAAACCATCCTTGCGTGGAATATCTAAAAGGAACCTGGTCAGACAGTATTGGACTCTGACAGGTGGCCCTTACTTTCACTTCTACAGAAGAAAGATAGATGAAAAAGAACAGTAATGTGACAGGGCAACAATCAGAGCCTTGGTTTTAAACCAGGTTCCTCCATATGGAAACAACAGTGACAAATGCTGGCTGAACTGAGTTCCTACCAGCCCTGAACTAAAGGCATCCGACATTTCAACGAACGTGTCTTAACAACACTTCATACACTCACAAAAAACAGCTAACCAAACTCAGCCACTGTAAAAAACCCATAGGCTCTTGCTTTTGCCATTTAAGATGAATCTGATTAATACTAAACAGAAATTTCTGTATGTTGAAATTATCAGTCCTTTGTCCACTCTCATGTACCTTCAGTATTGCAGAGATGTTTAAAATCTCGGCCTTGATTAAAATTATTACAGGATTACTTAAATTTCATTGCATTTAACATACAGAAAAAAAATGCAAGACAAATACTTGTTCTTTTCACATCTAGAAAGAAGAATTTTAATGAAACACACATGAGAACACCATAGAGCAAGGTGTTCATTTCTTTCAAATAGCACAAAGCCTTATATTCAAGAAAAAAGGATGCATTTTACAAAGAGCCTTACCTGACAATAGGCATGTTTAATCACTCAGATACTGGATCAAATTTATGATTTCAGTATTCCTGAATAAATAGAGTCTCTGTCTTGCCATTACACTAACTAGCATATATCCAACATGCCAGCATCAGCATTCACCAAAAAAAGGACTTCTAGGAAAAAAAAATTTGAAAAACATGAATTTTTAGGAAGTTGGAAACATATACAGAGATAAATGTGTGTAACAATTCCAAAGATATGTGACAGCATGAAGTGGAGTGGGTTGATGAAAAAACATTGTAATTATAAAACCCTGTAATCTGGAACAGGGCTAGCTGATTCCTGTAATGGTGTAATTCTGCTGTTTTTAACATTACATTATGTAGCTATGGTATCTGATTAGGTAATTTACATGGAGTGATTTGACAGGAATTTTAAAATATCCTTGCTGCTTTATATATCTATTAGAAAAGAACATTTCTATTTTACTGTCTATGCAATGAGGCAAGGATTCTTCTATCTGTCAGAATATGAATCCAGCAGACTAGAATTTAATTACAAAGTACTTGCTACATGGAGACTCAGGGGAGATCTTTTCTTCAAAGGTCTCCAAACACATGATTTTTAAATTGGAGGGATTCACCCTGTTAAATGCATAAGTTTTACTAAACTAGTTCTCAGGTTCTCTGTTTAAAACTCTAGTCTCCCATTTCCATTTACTTTGGTCTTCCTTTAAGAGTGCTATAATACCCTTTTTTATTTTTCCATTGCTGTTTCTCCTCCACGATCTCTCACAGCCTTGCTTTTCATTAGAGGCTCCTTCTCCAACACTTCACAATTATGCTCCTTACTTTGTTTTACCTCAGTGCTTTTCTCTAACTGATCTTACAAATATACAATTTTCTCAACCATTTCTAAACCTGCATCTCGATGTTCTGTTGTCTATTTTCTACTTTCTTTTTTCAAACTTATGTTTAACTTTCCTGTACAGATATCTTCTCCAAGGTAGCACAGGTAATTAAAAGGGTTGATGTTATCTACTTGTGCACAGTTCTGCCTTATGCATTGCTTATATATTCAGTGGGAAATTCAGGCAGAGGGGTAAGGATAGGAAGAATTATTTTGTGCTTTCTCTGTCAGCTGTAGCCCAACACTTAGACTAGATTTCTAGCTTTGAAAATGAACCCTATCCAAAGATATATTTGTACTAGCAAATTAAGCAGTGCCAGGAAAGAGACACTACACTGTTAAGGGGCATTGAAACCTGTTTTGACTGTTATATTTTTAAGTCTCAAATAGTTTTTCCATGTAGCAAATCACACTCCACTAAACAATTCTCTGGTTCTAGAGACGGCAGATAACAAGAATCATTCCCAGAAAAAACATGGCAGCTTGAATTTTGCCCACTTGTTCCTTATGCTGGAGGGTAAAACTCTTTCATAATGCAGACATAGGTTTTTCCATGGCAGCTTCTCTCACTCTGAGAATGGTCCAAAGCAAATCAAATTTAACTGAACAGATGTAACCAGGAAGGCCACTACTGTCCACTATCAATCCTGCCATTTTAAATGACTTTGGAGTTTACTGAGGGGCAAGGAAGAGTGTAATACAAGAATAATTTAGAATAAAATAGCTAAGTGGGTCTTTAATTATTGAATCCTTGGGCAGTGCCATTTGGGATCAATGAGGGAGTTTGCACTAAACATCACATTAACTTCTCCAAGAGCTTTGTCTCCAACGCCAATTTATTTTATGCAGGTTAGCCATTGGAAGCTTATTTTTAAGTGTTTACATACGGAACCAGGAGTTAGACACAAAAAGAGCAAACATGACTGATGCATGGGAAAAACTTTCTATCTGAACTTTGCATGGGAGTTTAGTATTCATGAGACAGATGCAGTACATGTTTATTGCTGCTGGAATAGTGACAGCACAGTGCTATTTTCCACTGACAGCACAGCACTTCAGCAATCCAGAATTCAGAGAGGTTGCATGGATTCAGGTCAGGACTGTAAATCCTATCTCCCAGGAGTTTTGTGCTGAGCAACTGACATTTCAGCAACTCCCCCTCTTCCCTGATAAAAAACTGCAATCTAGAGAGGGTCTAAGTAATAAGCCCAGCAAACAAACCTTGCTAAATACCACTCTTTCATTCACTTACTTCATAAGAACTCTATGAAATATGTACATCTGATGAACACACACAGCATTACAGGCAAACTCAAGGTGCATACAGGAAGATTTTAACAGTCTTGTTCTGAACCAGTAATATGCAGGTGTGGGAAGACCTGAAAGGAAAAATATTCTTTGTTGTTTCTGCACAGCAGTTTCACAAGTGTTCAGAACTAGACCTAGAAGGGTCGAACCCAGTTATTTACAACCCACATATTAATGCTTCAGAAAACTCTCTGTATTCTATATTCTGTAGTATCTGGCTTTCAAGTTCTCTGAAGCATTTAAAGCTTTCAAAATATTTTCCCAATATTTAGTTACAGTAATAACTGGACACCCAGATGTGGAAAGTGACCCATACTCATGATCTAGCACTATGCTGGACATGATTTAGGCAGTGAGGAATCCTGGACTCCTTACAGGGTAGTTCCAACAATTGTTCTGCTGAAGTCAGTGCAGCATCACTCTTTTAAATTTTTGTCAGTAAATAGAGCTAATTTTTTTGCTTTCCCAAAGTTAGCATCTCACAAGGTATGGTCCCAGCTGCACAAGAATCATGTATCTGCATTTTATCACTAAAGGATTCTTACACAATCTATGTACCATAGCATTTAAAAGCAAACCTTATGACAAGGAAGAGGGATGTCTCCTCTTGTGCCTCATCACAGCTAAAACAGGATTTCACCTTTTGGCCTTACACCAGTTCTCCTACCATTTTTACTTACATAACATTTCATTGCTTCCAAGTAATAAAAAAGATGCAGTTAATGTCTGTTTGCACAATTCATTTAGCCTCACTTTTCCCCAACACGAAAATCCTGACTTCCTGCTGCAGAAGAAATAAAAAAACCCAAAGAAACCCCAGTTGCTTTTCCCTTAAACATCTTTGGCCATTGTCCAAAACCCACTATGAGCAGACTCAGGAAGATTCTTCCCCCTCTAACTGCATTCAAAAACCACTTTCTTACTAATTTAAGAGGCATAAGGTGAGAGTTTCCTTCAGGAAAGAATATGGGAAGTAGGATAACCATTCCTGTCAGATCCTTCCTTATCTAAAGCTTTATTTCAGGTTAAATTAGTGCACTTTTTAAACCGTTACGGCAAATGAGTTTGAAAAATCAACAGCTAAGGCAAAGTGAAACATGCATGGACAAGCAATTCCCTACTTTGTACAATTTTATACCAGTGTGGAGCCTCCCCTCTATAAAATATGCTACAACCACTGTGTAGTCTGTAACAAGTGACAGTCACAGAAAATGGGCACAAAGCTGTCCCCAATGGCACATGGAAGAATGAGCTGGGACTTGTACCAAAAGTCAAGGGGACTCAGGTGCAAACTTACAACACAGAAATTTCACTGCCCTACCTGACTGATGCCCTCTGCTCTCCATGACAGTCCTAGACTATGTACAGAACAAAGATCACAATTAGTCCCTTAGAGATACGTGGCATCCTCTCAAAGTTTAGAACAACACATTCAGATCCCTGCCATTCAAAAACCTGCATACTCTAGACCTTGTCAATGAAACCCATGGGGAAATACCAAGCATAATGCTAATTAAAACAGAAGAAAACAAGGGCAATATCCTAGAAATAACTGTGAAAAAAAAAAATCCTATTTTTTTCCATTCAGAAGGGCATTTGCCAAATTCAAATGAATACCAAACTAATTAAATTTGAGGATTTAACTAGCTTTTGAATTTTTATCACTGCTAACTGTTAATCACTTAGGGGAGCAACAAAATTTACAACATCTACTACTTCTCAGTCTGAGAAACCCAGATAATTAACAATAGAGTGAACACGTAATTTAAATGAGGAACTTTGGAAAAACAAATCTAAGGTAGTGAACAAGCCTGAGCCTTAGAAAACTGACAGCCTTAGAAATAGTCACCCAAAACCTGAGATAATTATTAGGGCTTTTTCAAGTGCCCAGCAGCATTTCACAATTTTCACCATCTTCTCACCGTTCCTGCATTGATCTGCTTTTCTTTAATAGTTTACCTGAAGTGCTAGAATATATTACAAATTTTTATTATACCTGTACCTATTTTATTGCTAATATGTACCAGGACCCTTTGTTTTCAACATATCCATCTGTCATATTATTTTACTCTTCTGCCAGAAAACAACTACACAGTTGTGTTTCACAAGCATCTACCTGCAGTTCATTGCAAAGTTTTCTGGACAGACAGTGCATGTTGCTATGTCCAAACCAGAGATGGACTTCCAATCCTAGGAGACTAAGCCTGTTTTTCCACTTGCCTTGCTCATTTTTCTCATTCCAAACTCATTAAATTTGGTGAAAGCTCTCAACTTCAACACTTCTTTAGTAAGAATTAAGTTGCATAATAATTACATTTTTAATTCTTTTGGGGGAATATATTGAAACCTAAACCATTCCTTCTAGCTTAAGAGATGCAGCAGACATTTTCATGCTTTTCTAATGCATCTGATAAAGAATTTTTTTAACTTATTATTATTACAGTAAATAATCCAACCATCTCTGAAGCTGGAACTTGGCAAAATGGGGACACACTGATCGCTTTTGACAACCTGACATCTAAAAACTATCAGGAGGTGCATTCCTGGTTCCAAGTAATTCTTTAAAATAATCACATTACCAAAAGCCAGGAAAAAGCATTAAGATTTTTTATAGAAATGACTGTCACTGAACACCACCATTTAAGTGGCAATGTATTACCCAAATTGTGAAAGATAAATAACACTTCCTAATCACAAGGCATAGGTGCTTATATGCTATTCTAATTCTCTCAAAAGATATTAAATAGCCAGTGTTTCTAAAAGTCAATGTTATTTCCAGAGAATTCATCAAAATCGAGAATAATTCAGCTGACTCTGACTGACTGTTCTTACAGATTGCAATCCTTTATTTTCTCAAGTAAAAGCCCAAAAAGCTCACAATACAATAAAATATTGCAATGATGACATTCTAATTTATTGCTTCTGTGGATATCCCCCTCTAGGCATCCTTAGAGGAGAAATACTTTTACATTCCAGAGGTCAAAACCTACTATGCTATGCCTGAAAGGAGACTTTGGAAAGAATTCACTAATGGATAGAGCACACCAACATGAAAGCATTTTTGTTACCATCAGGCAGTCAGCATTTGTAGTATTTCCTACACAAATACAGTTGGGAAAATAACACTGTACAGGTTAACAGCAGTGATGTTAGTAAAAATCCACTGTGCCTTCACCATGTATAGCTTTTCATTGGTTAGTACTCAGCCCTTCTTTCTGACAACAGTATATTTTCCAAGCTGGAACACCTACATATTTGCTCTCAGTTAATTGTAGAATGCAGTGTTTTAGTGAAAAGGAATTGGAAAGGTATATGTGACCTCCCAGTCCCCGAAAGACTTAGTTATTTAGTGCAGCCTAGATTAAAATTGTGGTGACTAAACAATGTTGTTTAATTTGTTTATTTCTTATGCATTATCAGTGACATTTAATGTTTAAAACCAATGGAGAGCAGGTCTACTTTGATGCATTCTCATCACAAGTAGCAGGACAAAAGAATTGATCAGGTATAACATAGCAGAACATGTCCAGACTGTGCAATATATTTTGCATCCTAAAGGATCCTAAAGAGTATGTCCTCACCTATTTGCTGGTAAGGACATGCTCTGGAGATGGAATGATTTCAACACAAGAAAACACCATTTACATATAAAATGCCTAGATGACTGTTCTTCACTAGTCATCTTCCCTCTAACCTCATCTTCAAAAATACAGCCACATGATTAAAGGATGAAAAACACTTCTTCAAAGTCAAAATGCCCCTGCCCCAAAAAAGCAACATGAACAAGACGAATAAAATCCCAAAAGAACAGTTTTCACTTGAGTATTTTTCTTTTTTTTTTGGCTACATTGTCACGCTAACTTAGAAGTTCCAATACAGCCAGGCTTCTTTGTTAATGCTAACATTTATTCAGAATGTAGGCACTACAGTTTTTATAAAACACCAATAACCATTTATAACTAGACTTTTTCAGACTTACAATGACAGCTCTTTATTTTCCATACAGGTATTTCTACTACACAGAATATTTTCCATAACAGTTGTGTTATGTTTTTAATTTTCAACATAACATCCTGGCAATATGATGCGAAAACCTTCTCAAAGAACTGCTTAATTTCTTATATATGCTCGTGCATCCCTTACAAACTGTTAGCAAGTTGAGGTAAAATTAATATTAAATTAATATTAAAAACCTACCTTATTTTTGCTGAGACATGATGTATTGATACTGTAACAGACAGCTCTGAAGAACAGGGAGATACGTCTCCCAAAAGCACTAAAAGTTCTTGTCTTGTTCTTGAGTAGCCTAAAGGAGCACTTTGAAGTATTTTCTCTAAATATTAGGTTGGAAATTCCATGAATCTATTAGTGTCACCTATGAAGCCTATCCAGCATAGAAGATTGAGACTTCTACCTATGTGTAAATTTATTAAAATGAATACATACATTTTTTAACACCAGTCAATATCTGGTCTTCTTTAGCACCCAAAGTCTACATCAGGTATAAAGTATAAAGGTACCAAGCATAAGGTACTGTGTACTATTACATGCATTATATACAGTAAATAACGAGTGAACATATGGATAATCCACTCAGATCATTATCTTTTTGACAGGGTGCCATGCAGGCAGAGTAACAACCTAAAATAAAGTATAAAAGGGTGGGGGAATTAGTCTATTTTTTGGTGAGAGGGAGATAGGATTCCTTCTTTTCCATTAGAAAAAAAGAAGAAACTTCAACCACTATGCACATGGATCATCAGTAATTGGAAGACTGTCCAGGCATGAGTTTAATGAAGTAAAATAATGAGTGATATGGAATAAAGGGAATCTTACTTTTCAGAAGTGGGAGACAGCTTAATACTGTTGAAGTCATAAGGCAGAGTGACAGGAAAGCAGGTGAGACCTGGGAGAAGGATAACAGGGCTGTGTATCTGCTAGGAAGAATGAGAAGAAGAGTTCTCTGCAGAGGGAAGTCCAGGAGCCCAGACTTTGCCTTCCTAGAAGTAGTACTACAAAGGCATCACTGAACTTTGACAAGCCTTAACTATATAGGACTGGAAGTAGCACAAAAAAGTTGAGCCTCCTGGCAGAAGAAGGATAAGTCAGTTGTTAGAAAGCAGTAGGTAAGAGGATGTTCCTCTTTCATCATTGAAAATTTGGGGAAAAAACCCAAACATAACAATCCAAGCAACTCTGACTTACATAAGCTAAGGAGTTAAGACTCTGGTTTTTTAGCCAGTTTACAGCAGCTCCTATCAAGAAGGTTTATGTAACAGTAATTTAGAACAGCCCAGGTTACTCAGTAATAATTTCTATTTCCTCATGCCAACCTTGTGTGTATCTGGTCCCCCAATATACTGGCACTGACCAGGGTGCTCAGAGTTGTATCCTTTCCTGATTAAAATTGTTCTGTGTGAAGATCTTTAACAGTCTGTAAGGTTACAACATCCTCTTATAGCAAATATTTATTAATTAATGACTAAGAAGTCAGAATTCAAGGAAACTCACAGAAAGGGTAGTTTGTGAGAACAGGCACCAACAAGCTATCCATATTTATCTGAATGATTCGCTTCAGAATTAGCACACATCATCCTTTAGGGTGGCAGAACCACAAAAGATATCAATATTGCTCTGTCAGTTTAAAGTGTTATAATAATGTAGTATTGGCATAACTACCTAGGATGAAAACAAGATATTTAAGAGCATGAAGTTAGTAATAATTTTAATAGTTTCTTTTAGCAGCTACATAATTGAGATTAAAATAGCCCTTTGAGGTTGCTCTAAAACTTTATAGCATAAATAGTTAAAAGAATTTTATGTTTAAAAATATCATAAAAGCAGGAAGAATTACAATTTGTTTGATTCAATGACCAATCTTCAGTGCAGTTTTACAAAATGAGGATCTGCTTTAGAGTCCAGCATGATACACATGTTCTAAAAAACTAGCATTCCAGAGACATGAGGTCATACTGGCAGATGGCACTAACCAGGAACAGAAGCATACAGGATAAATCAGCATGTCCTTAGGCTGCTGATTTTTCAGTGAATTAGAGAGAAACTTATTCTATTCATACATTTTGGGCTTTGGGCAGTTTGCCATTAAAAACAAAACCAGTGAATCAGTAAAATTTATGCCCCACAATCTGCATGATATTCATGCTAAATCTGTCCTCTCTCATCACGCCAGCTCCTTTAACACTGCTGCAGGTGTCAACTTTGTACATGACTGAGACAACTGAAGACAAACTGGCATTATTTTTCCTATCTGTGTTCTGCATAGGATCCACTGATTGAGTGCTTTTCCTGTTGTGTAATAGTAATTAAGTTCTGATTGCTTGACTTGCACCAAAAATATGAGAAAAATATAAAAGCCCAACTTTAAATTTCATATTCATTTTCCAACTAAAACACAATTTATTTTAATTATAAAAGATCTCGAGCAAGTCATTTACTCACCCTGCACTTGTTGCCTTGCTTTGGTTTTTTGCGTTATTTTTTTTAAACCCGTGTAATGCTGACTTCATGCGTATCTAATTACTTATGGATTGCCACAATCACCTCTTCATAGAAAAGAATGTGTCACTTTCAGCTCTTGGGATTTTGGGGGGACCTTGTTCCTTTCTGTTTCTTCTATGATTCAGTTTGAGGGGGTAGAACAAAAAGGAAGTAATGTTCTACTGGAGTATTTTTATTCATCCTCTATTTCCTTGAACTCTGTCCAACAACCAACACATTAACAGGTTTCCCCATCATGGCACATGCAGTTGTACCATTGCTTTAGACTAGGAGAACATTAGGCATCAGATCCTATTTATCTATAAGAAAACTTACCAGAGTAAGATGCCATTTCTTGTCTGGGACCTCTACAGCCTACTGTAAGAAAATTTGTAGCTTT
The DNA here is from genome assembly GCF_001715985.3 of Manacus vitellinus. NCBI lineage: Eukaryota > Metazoa > Chordata > Aves > Passeriformes > Pipridae > Manacus > Manacus vitellinus. Next base: position 1,985,087 of record NW_021940645.1, on the reverse strand, counting down.
TATTCCATCTACAAAAAGTGTTTTTCATTCTCTCCTAAACAACTCACTGTAGAGTCAAAAGATTAAAGATTATTTCTTTCTTTGAAGCTTCCATGTAGGAATGAATAAAAACACATAAAACTGTAGAAAGGACACATGCAGAAAGAGTAAAAGAGCAGAGGACTATGCCAAGAATGTCAGCATGAAATAAGTCTTCAAACGTCAGTAAACTTCAGTCATACTCTCCCTCCAAAATTTATTATCAAGTATAGTAAGTGGTAAGCAGTGAAAATACTCAGAAGTGTGAAAGCTGGATAATACCTATTTGTCTCCCTGTGGGATTTTTATTTTTTTAATTGAAATCCATTATCAAACTGGGTCCCTAGAAAATAAGATGGAAAACAAAAGGAAGAGCTGCTCTCTTAACCCATTACACTTGTATTAAAACCTGCTTTAGGCCTGATACAGCTTAGCAAAACAGAACAAAAAGTTAACAAGCTGGAGGGGTTTTTTGTCAGATTTTTCTGCATCTGCCTTCTTCAGATGCAATGATCACAAGCAATTTAACCCAGAACTTCTGTTTAAACTGGCTCTCAGCTCTGACCGAGTTTCACAACAAACCTAACAAAACAACATAAATTGAAAGCAACCCCAAAGTCAGCATCAGAAAAGGGCAAACACTGATCTTCATCGATATTTGTACTATATGAAGAGGGTCTTTTGAGATGTGCCTTTGTTTGAAATGTTAGTATCAGAAGAGAGAAAGACTGGGAGATCTTGGTAAAACCAAGGATTGCTTTAGAGTCGTATTATACAAGTTGGATCTAGAAATGCAGCCTGTTCCACAAACCAGATAAGTAGTTGACATCAGATGACAAAAAAGTAAATCAGAACTAATGTCTTCAAATAATTTTCTAGCATGCCATACAGAGAGAGAGTAAAATATCCCCAAAATACATGATAAATTTTCAGTAACTGATATCCAACAAACTCCAGAGTTCTTCTAGGAGTGCTGTCTAGGCTAATGTACAGCCATCTATTGTTACAGACCAAAGAATTTATTGGCAAAAAACTAAATATTGCAGAACATGTCAAATAAAAAAAAAATTAGAATTACATCGAATTTAATTGCTCCCATTAAAAAGGAATTTTGCAAATGAGCACAGAAAAGTGACTTGTATTATAATGATCTAGATAGAAATCAGCCAAAATAGCTTGACTGTATTAATAAATTTCATGTAAATGTTATCATAGAATAATTTAGCTTGAAAGAAACCTCTAACATGATTGAGTCCAACCATTAACTTAATACTTCAAGCTCACCACTAAACCATGTCCCTAAGTATCACATCTACACATCTTTTAAATACCTCAAGGGTTTGGGAACTAGCCACTAAGCTGGGCAGTCTCTTCCAGGGCTTGACGACCCTTTCCATGAAGAAACTTTTCCAAATATCCCATCTAAACCTCCCTCGTTGCAACTTGAGCTCATTTACTCTTGTCCTGCCCCTTGCCTGGGAGAAGGGGCTGATCCCCACCTCACTACAACTTCCTTTCAGATAATTATAGGGAGGAACAAAGTCTCCCTGAGCCTCATTTTCTCCTCAACAATCCCAGTTCACTCAGCCCCTCTTCTTACTCCAGGCCTTACACGAGCTACGTTGCCCTTCTTTGCCCCCTTAATGTTAGAGCTGCAAAATGAAAGACTAGAACTACTATTTGAAGAAAACCTAGCATGTATCTTGTGATTAAATATAAAAAGGTACATGTTAAATGAGCTCTTTTATTAAACTTCATGCATCAAAATTATTTGGTTAACAGAAAAACCTACCAAAAGACCTTTCTTAGGTTAGTGTGATCACTTACGAGATCAAGAATCAGTGTAATAAATTCATATTTAACAATCATCATTACTTCACTGAGCCCACAGAATATTTCAGATCTAGGAATTCTTCCCTTTCGGTATCCTGACAATTATCAGAATTGTAAGGTCATTTTAGATATAAATAACAAGGCATAATGAATCAACTTCCCAAATCCTCCACCTTGTAGTGTTTGGATTTTCTTACATTTTCCACCAAAAAACCCATAGATATGGATTTAACAAATTCTCTTTAGAAGCTATTGTGTTGGTATTTACTGGCTATCATTATTTCTTAAATGCATCACTACTGAAGCTGCAGGAGCTGTTAATTCATGGGGTCAGACGAAATTGTACTAAATAGTCATCCAGCCTAGAGCAGGAAATTTTACCTGTGCAATTTCAATACTGTAATTTTGAAACAGGGAGTGCACATATCTGACATTTAGTCTTACAGTATCCACTTTCATAAATTCATCACCAGCCTGGATACCAAAGTATTAATATTTGATCAGCATTCAGATCTTTTCCTATTGCAACACAATGACCTGTTAATGTTCAAAAAACAACTGTCAAGATAATTCTTTTTAATAAATTCTTTTAGTTTAACACATACTTTGGACATTTTGCTTGAAATAAAAAAATACTACACCACTCAGCACCATTTACCTCTGTTGTCACAAAAAACAACTCAAGATGCTGCCAGAGATCACCAATCTCCTGTCCAGAGATGTACAGGGCCCTTCATTTCTGTTCATGCTAAACTCTGCCTGTCTGGCAGTAGTTACAGTTGTCACCCCCTTGGGAGGGTAAATGCTAAAAAGTATACTCATTTTACCATTAGTTCACAGGGATGAAAGGGATTCCTTAAAAGTAGCAGCTATTCCCAGAGCTGCTTCTTCACCACATTATATCAAGTTTATGACCGTAGCATTATTGACATCAAAATAGGCAATCAGACACTACCTTCTTCATCTCCCAATAGTTGCTTTAATTATAACTCAGTATATTAATAATAATTACCTGGTAATAATGTTCATCACCTATATACCATCATTTTCAGGGCAGTGCATACATACCACATTAAGCAATTAATTCTCAGAACAACTTTATGTGACAAACAAATTCTATCTCCATTTAAAAGGCAGGAGAGGTGTAGCTAAATGATACTCCCATGAAACATCATTTAGAAGTAAGATTAGACCTCAGAAAGTCATGAATATGACAATATATTTATGGTTTCATCTTCTGCCAATACAACACAAGGCTTTCAAGGTAAGATTTATAATACAACCATGCTAAAAGAGGTATAATTTGCAAGAAAAATAAAAAAGAAAATTATCAGATCAAGTAGCTCAGCATATTATACTTTCAAATCCCGATGGAAACCCTGGGCTATGTTTCAGCCTTTTACACAGCAGAAATAAACCACCACCAAGATTTCCCAAGTATTCATTACAATATTCACTCCCAAAGTGACAAGTTCCATGGAAACCGCCACACTGAATTTAGTTTTCATCTTCACTCCTTAGTCATTCTAGTATTAGAGACCTAATTTCTAAGCACATAAGGATTTGTAAGCTATCTGAAGAAGAATACCAAAATATCTTCACTACTAGAAATTATAAACTTGTTTTGTGAATGTGTATTACCTGTGGGACACTCGATGCTTTTTGGCTAGTTTAAAGGGAAGAGGAGCAAGGATCTCTGTGAGGCTAAGATAACTTAGTTACCATAGCAATCTCCTTCCAGAAGCAAGGTTTTATTTGAAGTTGTTCCAGGTTCTGCTCTTTTTTTGCCAGATGCTCTTCCAGGAGTGCCAGACTGAAGGAAGTTTGGTTTCGTAAGTGTCAAATATTTGACAGATGCTTTAGTATTTCCACGTTAGAATTGATGGCCAGGTTTAATCTCATCTTTTGCCTCTATTTACAGGAGGCAAGCAGCTGGTGTCAGCTATATTTCTCGTGTCTGTACCATGCACAAATAACTGACTTGCTGCAGTTCCTTGGTTCAGGATTGCTACTTTCCCACCTGCTTCATTTGCAGATGGAATCTAGTCAGGCAAACTAAGACAAGGGCTTACAATTTGGTTTTGTTTCTTGCTCTTTTTTCCCTCAGGTCCCAATATTATAAACTATGCTTTAAAGTTGAGTTCTACTATTAGTGCTTTGTTTTCTTCTGTAGTATTCCCATAACCTTAAAATATTAAGAAAAATGTTTCTGGCTAGCTCTACTGCACTAGGACAACTGCAAAAAAAGGAACCTGGGAAACTGGACACGAATTTCTTCTGAACACCTGCTAGCAATGCCAGGAGTTTCTCTGCATAAGTCCTTTTGAAACAAATAAGCTCTGGAGTTTGGTTGGTTTTTAGAGAAGAAAGCAGCCCCAAGCTCTGTACCGTTCAGATCAAGTTACCTCTTACCCGTTTTCTTGGCACATTATTAAAGGACAGCAGTTCCAGCTAAATTAGCAAAGCATCATATAAGCCTGTTCTTCACGCAGTTAAACACATTACTGGACAAGCTTTTAACTACCCTTGCCACACAGACACTTCTAACACAGCTGTGCAGAGCAAGGGGACTAAAGGATTGGAATTGTACTGAAGACAGTTAACTCTCTCCAAAGATTTGTTGAGCTTAGGGATAAGGATATGTCTACACCTCTTGTATTCCTTGCTTGAAGTCTCAGGCTGAAATAGCTACATCTCTTGCAGTAGAGGCTGAGAACAATTCTCAAGCCTTTGGGATGCCTTTTGCACTATGATCTTTGCAGTTGTGTTCTCTTGAGTAAAATAAACTGTGCTTTAACAAGACTTCAGTTATATGATCTATATTCAAATATTGCATGACTGGGTCAAATGCAGTACTAACAATCATGTTAATGTATAAACAAGCAGTGCTACAGAAAAGAATCACAATTCATTTCAAAAGAACTGTTTCAAAACAAATCTTAATTTATAAATATAAATGCAGCTGCAGAAATGCAAATATGCCCATCCTGTAAAATGAGAAATGAGACAATACCATGTAGGTGACCATTAAAGAGAAAGAATACATTGATGGAATTATATCTATAACACCATCCCTGAGTATTCCAGCACTTACTGTCAACACATTTCCTTCTCTGAAGCCTCCTGAAGCGATATGGCTATGCCACAACACACCAGAAAACCAGTTGTTCAATAAATCTGATTTATGGCAACACCATCACCCTCATCACCTCTTATTTTACCATCCTTCTCTAGGAGATTCAAAATACAAATTATTGAAAAGGGAGGAAGAGGAGTGAACTACTTGATTATGTGAAGAACCAAATCCTTTGTCTTGGCAATGGACAAAGGAAACATTTCACATACACAGAGATGAAAACTTTACAGTGAAGGCAGGTTTAGTTGTTTGTTTGTTTGGGGGTTTTCCCTGACAGGTAATCTGCACAACAGTTAGACACTAGGATAAAACAAAATAGTTATCCAAGGTAAAATTTCCAAGAAAAATCCTTAGAAAGGAAGTTCAGAACAGTTCTAGTTCATATTTTCAACTGAACTGCAAGCTTCCTCTCAATTTTAAAAGAGCTCTCTTTGGCCCTGCTGTCATACTCTATTCTGCTGTGCTTTTCAGTCTTCTCACTCAGAAACCAAGTATTTTTATATTTTAATTTTTTCTATTGGTGAAAGAGACATTATCTAGTAGTCTAGGTTTTTCTTAAAAACTCTGGAAAAAAAAATCTTTGCATAAGGAAAAAAGTGAGTAAATCTGTTCTGAGAATTTCTATACCTGCTTCAGAAACAAGCGAGCCTTCCCACATGGTGCTCTAGGACTAATTTTTAGTTAGCAGTTTCTAGTCACACTCATTGAGTTCAGCAGATGTTTCCAGATGAGATGCTACAGCTTACTATGAAGCTAGAAATAAGGGAACACAACTCTATCTGTATATTAGCATTATTTGCTGAATTTACTATGAAGGGACACTAACAAAACTAAACTTCCATGACACTTTATTCATCGTTTTCTTTCTTACACTGAACCAGGTTTGTCACAGCGACACAGGACAGTTGGAAAAAGACTGAATTATTTGAGACATCAGGAAAACAATACAACAAACAAAAAGCAGAGACTTACAAAAAAGTCAACACCAAACCACAATAGGTATACAAATTAAATCCAAGAAGCAAAGCCAACAGGAAATGTTGGTGCAGTTATTTGCTATGTGGGCCTGAAAAGAACCCTCTCCCAAGTCAAATACACCCCCCAATGAAATACTACAGATACTCCTAACACTTCTAGGTCAGCATTTCCTTTCCATGACAGTTTAGCTTGGAGCAGTCTCCTGTATATGTGAAGAGCTGGGTGTCAGCATTTCCTTTCCATGACAGTTTAGCTTGGAGCAGTCTCCTGTATATGTGAAGAGCTGGGTGTCAGCTTATCAGTAATAGTCCATGCCTGATACAATCTGCACTGGAGATTTTATATATTGCCTAGAGACTTTCAAATATGATAAGCAGAAGAAACTGTGAGTTGTAGATTAGTTAGTGCTATTAAAAAGGACAGTCATCCTGAGGGATACATTTTGCACTGAAACATTTACCGAGTTTGTTTCTTTTTCAGCTGAAGCAAGAGCCTGCAAATCCCTGCCTGACATTAGGATAATTGGGATGCAGGAAACTTCCATTAGAATGACAATCCAAGAGTGCTTTGTTAAAATACAAAACTTTATTTGCATTTCCTGCTCTCAACAGTATTGAAAACAACCCAGATGTTACTTTCATATTCAAAATTTGGAGACTTTGTTTGAAATAGCCATGCATTAGGATAAAAGCTCACAAAATAAACCAAGAAAAACAAAGAAGAAACCCTTCCACCACCTGACAAAACAAAACGCTCCTATTTGGAATTCATGCTAGGCAATACTTACAATGAAATTACGTGGGATGGAAGACTTGTTAGCCTGAGTATCCAAAACTACTGTTGGTACTGCAGAGAGAATCTCACTGAGTGAGGAAGGATTACAAGGGGCCACCTGGGAACTCAAGTCACAGACTTTCCCTCGCTGCCCTCACTCATGGGGGGCTCAACGGGGTCAGACAGACTTTTTCTTATGCACCAGGAACGTGCAGAGCCCACAAAACACCCCGAACCACCCAAACCAGGGAGTGGGAAAGCCCCAGTGTCAGCACTGAGGGGCAGCGCGGGCGGGACCGCACCCTGGCCAAATAGCAAAAACCTGAGGAGTGTTAAGAGCCCCCAGATAAGACATTCCAGAAAAAAAAAAAAAAACAAACAACCAACACAACCACAACAACAAAACCCACACAAAATATCAAAACACCCCAAGAAACAACCCCCCAAAAAAAAAAAAAACCCACAGCAGTGAATCGGTTTTAACTCTATCCATATGCACAGCGCAATTCCCAGGCAACACCTCCAATGCTCCCAAGGCATTGTGAACTCCTGGCCATCATGAAGCCACACTCACACAGTCACTCCTGCTCAAAAGTTCACCTTGCTGCTGCTGATCAAAGCCACTGTTCAGCTACCAAAGGCAGGAGCCTGTGAGACCCCGTTCCACATGTGGCCAGGAGCACGATGCCGTGGCACTGGTGGCACTGGCAGCACCACCCCAGCGCCTCCCCCTCCACCACTACCCCAGCACACAGCCCTGGAGCACAGTGCCAGAGGGTCTCCTGAGTGCTGGCTCTTTAGGAGCAGAAAACACTAAAAAGGCACTAAAATGCTAAACGGGTTTTTAAGCTAAGCACATTAGCGATTTTGGCATGCTCAGAAATACAGCTCTTTGGCCCCAGTCAGCTCTGTAGCATGTGCCAGCAGCAGAGCTCTGGTTTGTGGTGTGGGGTGGTGACACAGCATTCTGTGAGGAATGGCATGCTTCCTCTGGAGCGAGATGAACCACCTAGAATTCAATCCATCTGAAAGCCAAGCCAGCCCGTTTGTCAAAAGTTAAAGCGCGTGCAAAAGGCTGACTGGCTGAATGATAACAAAACTAGCCCAGGTAAAAGAGAGTAACCAGAACTGTTCCAAAACTATCCAAAGCCAAAGAGCATCTCTCTGCCAAGCCTCACCCAAAACCTAAGCAGAGCTTTAAAACAGCCAAAGTTGTTATGAACAACCATCTGACCATAAAAGCTCACAGCATTCACCTGCTGAACTTTGTTGTAAAATAGGAAATAACAAAGTACAGAGCTCACTTTCCCTGTGCCTCTCAGCCTTCTGTCACCAGTGCTGATCACATTTCACTGGGCTGTGCTCTGAAGTGAAGGCACCAACATGATGGTCTTTCCATGGCACTCACCTTTTTGTTCTTTGGTATTTCGCTAAAAGTAGAAATTGCTTACCATGGAAGTGTATGGCATTTTTTAGGCATTAAAAGGACAAGGCTTAGGGCTGTGTTCAAAAGGAGTTCTCTTTTGTGGCCTTTTCCCAGTATTAAGGCATCACTCTCAGTCATAAAATCCTCTATCTAACCTTGTTAATGCTGAAGTTCCATACATAAAATTGTACAGGCTCTTAAGTTTGGCTGTGGTACACACACTCAGCCATCCGTGGTGTGGCACTGTAGATCTGCCTGGTGTCTAGGTTATGCTTAGAATCTCTGCCAGCCCTCATAGAGGCTTTTGCCTGCCTGTTCCATTTGCTGGGCAGATTCTGTAGTACACTCACTGCACTGGTTAGGAGCACAGGGTTGAAAGGGGTTTCCCGCTCTGCAGGGTCCTGGCTCCAAAGCATTTTGTTAAAAATGCCAGCAATATCTCTTGTAGACAGGTCCAAGCACCGTCTCACAGCTGAGGAGACACAATACTACCTCGTGCCCGTTCACAAGTCCATTGAAATGTGCTCTATCTGCACACAAATGGAGCATTAATAATAAAGTCATGGGGCTAATAACATCCCTGTAAGAGCAGTGACTCGCCTAAATAAAGTTGCCATGTGAGCCTGGTGTAATGACTCATTCTGTAGAAGAGGGTAGAAAACAAACCTTAATACCTGCTCATGATCTGATGCAGAGAAAATTCCCATTTGGCTCTATATCTGTGCTTGGCTTTATGCTAAGTGGATTAGAAAAACACCAACAAACACATCTAAATTTCATGCTCTTTGCTTTTTCTGTCAGCTTACTAACACATGTTCTCCACAGAATTCAGATTTTCTCTTGTGTGAAAAACATAATACATCAAGTGCAGATTACTGTGTGTACCTTGCCAAAATCCTACCTGTAACTGAAGCCAAACCACAATGCTGCAGAGGTTAGTAGATATAATATACCAAAGCCAGAACATCAAAATAAATAAAAAGTCTTCCTAACCTCCCATGAGTACATCAGAGGAAACATGGAGGCCTGAGATTAGTATGGTATAAACATAGTGCAAATAAATTGTGTGATTTTGAGCCTTCTACTATAGTTCTGCAGATATATAAGTACAGCAGAAAACTAAACATTAGCAGGACAGACTAAGGGAACAAAGATTTTCTTGAAGAGCACTTTTTTTATGAGAAAAAGCTAATAGCCCCACTTCTTATAATATCCTTTCCATACTTTTTTATTAAGTTACTTCAATTGTATGCATCTGCTGAATTTGAATGTTATTATTTAATTATCCACAATCCATCTCTCTAAATACAAAACATCAGGCACATCTCTGGGATCACGCTTTCTCCACAGATTTTGGGGGTGGTCCAGCCTCCCTAGCAGCACAGCCAGCTGGACCTTCCCCCCCAGAGGAAAGAGAGGCCCTCAGCCTCCTTCTAATCTGTTCCAATGAAAGGGTGGACAAGGAGGTAGCAACCTGTACTTGAATTTGGCACCTGTTCTTCACCCCTACACAGAACACACATGCAGGGAGCAGATGACAGACGTGCCAAGCATGCAGCAAGAGCCATGGAGCCAGCACTGGGCAGATTAATAGATGTCTCAGTTTCACATCCCAGCACTTGGGGGCCTTACAGAAACACCAGTCTTATGAACTTCTGTACATTCAGAGTGCTTCTAACCAAAACATTTGCTATTCTGCTGGTTTGTTTGACCACAGTTTAGGAAAGCACCAAGGGAGTTAGACTTGAATGCCTGTGTTGACAGCCTTTTCCACAGTAGACTTATTATCTGGCATACATGTTTCATCTAGAAGAAGTGCTTCTGTTTAAAGAGGGTTTTTTTTAACAATTCCTAAGCAATATATATGGAGTTTATTAGTATTTGTGCTGAGAGTTCTTAAATCTTTGTCTAGAAATAGTATCTTCTTCCAGAAGCTGCGTGTTCAGACTACAGTGTACTGAGCTTGGATTTGGTCAGAGTATTCAAAGACATTCAGCTACTACAGCTTTTACTAATAAGGAATGACCACACAGCTGACATCTGAATGAATCAGTGAGAATGCTTTACTGGTGCAAACATTAGCCAGAGATTATTTTCTTGTAATTCTCTGGTATTCCTAGAGGATGATTGATATCCAATGTCATCTCACATAAACTTGTGTTTTCCTTGCTCCTCCATGTTTGAGGGAATATCTAATAGCTGATTTTGGACCTAGAGACTCCTTTAAATAGAATTACAAAAGCAAAACTAATTGATATAATTTGAAAGAAAACAAACTCTCTATGGCAATATTTGAAAATTTTTGAAGTATGCTTCTGTAGGACAACGTGCTATCTTTAGACAACCACATTTTTGGAGAGGAAGAAGAGAGAGAACAGCCATCAGACTTCAAAGCATTTCTAATATTTGCAATGAGGGATTGCATTAGGAAGCCTGATGATCATTTTTATCATGAAATGCTTAATGAATATTGTTTCTTCTTCTCTTGTAATCCATGCTTGTTTCTTTCAGAAAACCTTCCCTTCAGCTGTTTACAATATTACAGTGTCATCGAAAAAAGGCTCAATTAGAGTTTGCCTATTCCTGAATAGTTGCTTTCATATGTTTTTATTCTTTGTGGGTGTCACTAAACACCTGCTTCCTTTTTTCTCCCTTGCCTCATTATTGCTATCTCTTCATTCTTCCTTCTATTCTGTTTTTCTTACTAATTAGACACCTTTCACCTCTCAAGTTACAGAACTAATGTGTTTTTTAACAGTGGCTCATAATTCACTCTGGATTCATTATATCCATGGCCACTCCATATATTTTGTTTAGTGCTTGGGACAAGGTGAAAGGGCTACCAGGCTCAGGAAGTATGTGCAAATCTTGGCAGATGCTCCTTTTGCTCAGAAGGGGAAAATCAAGGGACACAACATTGGCAGCATGCAAAGGACCTGATACAGCAGCAGAGGCCAAGAACTGTCCTGTGTGCCAGAAAAGGGATTAAAACTCCCAACTGTGCTCTAACTCTAGTCTTGTCAGGACTCAACTTTAGATCCTGCCAACTATTTTAGGGTAAGTAGGAGAGCTAAGTCACAGTTCCTTCCTAGGCACTAGAGGAATTAGTACAATCTTTAATAATCTTTGCAAAAATCAGCCTCTGAGGTTTCATCCAGCATACATACTAAGCACTGATTATGGACCATGTTTCAAAACTGTACATTAATCTCCTCTTCTGTATGGTCATCTTTCTTTAATACTTAATGGGGTTTTGCTGCTCATTTAGTGAGTAAACCTGTCTGTTTGCTATCTTCTTCTCCAGTGCTCCTCTAACATTGTGTTGTACCTCAGCCTTTCAACCAGGTAGCCTGGAGGGCTGAGTTTTTGAATGGCAGCTGCATACTGTGTTTTCTTTACAGAGATTTTAGGGTAGCTCTGCAACCTTTAATTGTGGCTGAAAGGCAGAATTGGTTCCTGTGTGCTTCTTTAAGGCATCATACAGATTAAGAGCAGTTCTCATTTTCATTCACTTACTTCCCATTGAGAGAGCCTGCACAAATATTTTTTATTTCTTTATGCTGAGTTCATGTCTATGTGGAAAATACATGCTTCATGCACAATTCACCCTAGTTTCAACTGATGTAGCCCCCTCCCCAGACATTTCACTAACTGCAACCTCATGCAGTTAGAAACAGTTTACCAGAGCAAGGCATGCACACACAAACAAACAAAAAAGTTTTTAAAATTATGGACTCATTTGACAGATGATCAAACTAAATACACAGGATGAAAATGATCCCACAACACAAACTGTACTGAGACAGTGTTAGTAAGAACAGAATTCTAGTATCTCAACCCACTCCTCTGAGAGATCAAGAAATCCCAGGGTTAGATGTGGATGAATCATTGTACAAGCCTTTTGAATTAAGTCTTTCTTAATTTACATCAACAAGTTCAACTTTGAATTACTACCCTTAGGGATATAGATTTAGGTTTGGAAGTATCTGCTTGCATTAGTTCAAGTCAGTGCTGACTGGGAAGCAACATGAAAAACCCAGAGGAAAAAACATCATCCACTGATTAGTCCCAGTTGTAGTGTAAGTGTGGGAACTCACGTGAACTAGTAGGCTTCAAAGCCAGTATTTTCCTTCAATTCAGACCCCACCTGCTCACAGTCTCTCCATGATCACTCCATAGAGTGGACAAGACGAGAAGTGGGATCAGATACAGCCCAATTTCAAATAAAAAAAGCAATAGCTCCCCCCCGAGAACTGTATCACATGAGAATTAGCCTATGTAAAACCCCAGCAGCTTGGTCTCTTTCCCATCAAAATTAAACCTACCTCTTCATCCTGAATATTCCTGTCTTGAATCACTTCCTCAGGGTAATTTGCACCATTTTTGCTCTGCAGTTCTTATGGCATTGACTTATTTTTCTGCCCATCATGCCCAGATGCAAGAGCTGCTCTATTGTAGTCATATGTCACTGGTGGTAGCCTGCCAGTGAAACAGAATAGAGAGAGCCTTTAAAATCAATCCTGGGACACTTCTAGGGATGAAATGGTATTTTGTGGCTCTTTTTCCTGATATTACCTACAAGCCTGTAGATTGTCATGATTTTTCAGTAAAATGGTTGTGGACTGGAAAATAAAATGAGAACCCAATTGCTCTTCCCCCTAGGAAAATGAACAGTTCTGCTCACTGAGCTGACTTCCTTTGAGTTCAGACCAGTGTGAGTGAGATAAAAGGCTTGTATCTCTCTACTAATAATTTTGTCCACCTCAGTCATCAATACCTTAATACTGCCTGAAGAAGCAAAGAACTACCTCTCAGCAGTAGATTAGAACTAATGAAAAATGTACTTGTCTCAGAGATGGGAAAAAAATAAAAAGATTAAGCAAGGAAAAACTGAAAATGTAATTGTATTTATTATGAAAATAATCATATTAATAATAGTACCTTGCACTGCTTTTTTACATTTCATACTATCAATTTTACTTACACTTTAAATGGAATAATGATATCATCGACATATTTTAAATGCTAAAAAGACTTGAATAAAATAGTCCCGGAGGAACTTGGAGGGAGGTTGGGGGGAAAGGTGCAGGGAAAGATCCACAATTTGTAGAACTACCAGAATACACTAAGGCACAAATGGAAATACACACTCAAGAGAAACAAGGCAAATGAGAAAACCAATTCCTTCTACAGGGGGAAATACATTTTTTAATGAACTGCAAATCTAAGTATTCCTAATCTTCTACAGCCTTTGTTGTCAAAGAGATCACGTTCTAAAATCTCTGCTTTGCATTACAAATACAAATGGTGCTTTCCAGTAGAGATAGTGCCAGGCAGTTTAGCTTCTCCCCCAGCCCTCGAGTATCATCCGTGGAGGTGGCTGACAAGCAAAGATGAGATTGTCACTGGCATGGCTTGAGGTGGCACTCTGAGTGCAAAGCCAGGCAATTCTCCCACAGGTACAGCCGGTTTAATCTGAATAACTGAAAGCATTTTTTTGAAGGTAAAACCAAATCTGAATTACATGAGCAGAATGAAGAAGCACTTACACAGAAAGCACAGACTGAAGGAGTAGCCCAAAGCATCCAGGGCTTGGGGTGAAAGAGGAGATGTTCTGTGCACAGTAAACACTGGATTTATTGAAATTAATCCAAATCACTTGAGGGGGGAAATGAGGTTCAAATTATGTTTCCATATCTGTTCCCCAAAGGTTTCAAATGGCTTTTTCAAAGGAAATTGTTGACTTTGAATTTTTCTCCTAAAATCATTTGGTGTCAGATTTAGCTACTCATTTACATCTGAAATTCAAGATAAGGAGGTCAACTTCTCCTGGATTCCTCTTTGTAGCAGCAAGTGGAATTCCTGAAAAGAAGTAGAGCTTTATTAGAAGGATAGTGCTAGGAAATTCAGCTTTTTGCTTATAGAAGCAGAAAAATATATTTGATGAACTTTAAAACAAAGGAATTCTAAAGCTCCTTTTGCCTTTGTTATTCAAAACATCATGTCAGATTCATGAAAATCCATTTTTGTTTATGCTTCCTACATTACTAAAAGAAAATAGTAGTTCTAAGCCCTATCACATGGCTTGAAAGAGAAATTTGACTTTGCCAGGGTAGCATCTTCTGTCTTCTCTGCAAACTGCATTCACTTCAGCTGCATGCTGCTCTTTCTCCTGGCAGTCAACATATGCAACAGTGTGCTTATGCAAGTTTGACCTCCCTGTTCTTCCCTGCCTCGTTTCTGTTTATGTGAGCACTGTGAGCTGAAAAAGTGAAGTACATTTTTAAGGTCTCTTTATTTTGAAAAGCCTGAAAAGGAAGATACGTCTTTCTCTGACACAAAGCTGTTAAAAATAGACAAGACATGCTCCTTCCCAGCACAGCCATAAAACAACAGTTAAAGCCCTTCATTTGTTGAAGCAAGTAGGTGAATAGCATGCAATAGAGTTGTGCCATGCCTAGAAAAGCCTCCATGAAACACAAAGTTAATAAACCTGCATTCTCTGCCAGTTAGCCTTGAATGTTTTAAGGACAACAGTTACCATAAACCCATATAAAATTATAACCAAGGTTGACTTACTAATTTTCCTTTTTTTCCTCTTTAAAAGAAGAAAATAGTTGTCCTAAACACAGCTGATGCCATGATCCCACACACTTCCCTGCCCTGTGTCTGGCATCTCATTCGATTTTATCAGAGTTTCAAAATTACTTTTTTTATTTAATCTATGCCTGAATGTCCCTTTCTCCTAATGAACAGTTACTCCAATTAATTAAACAGAAAATTAGAATTAACTAGTTTGCACTAACTGCCATTATTGTAATATTGGCTTCACAGTTATCTTTTCAAAAGCATGCTCAGTGGTACTTTGCAACTAAATGAAATTAGCTAAATAAATAGTAGGATTTTTTTTTTCTGACTTCTGAGCCAAAAATCAGCTGATAATCACATCTATGAACTGAAAAGCCCAGCTGTAGCTTTTCTAAAAATCAACACGAAATAATGAGAAAGGATTAATTTCCAAGTTCACATAAAGATAGTTAAATGTTAACGTTTCCTAAAGAAAAAAATACTTTCAAAAAAGATCACATTCCTGCAGACTAACTCATAGGAATATAGGGACTGGCCTGCTTGATTAAATCAGCTGGTCTTCAAATCATGTATCATTTCTTGGAAGCATATTTCAAAGATGGATGCAATAGACAATACTACAAAAAAATACAGGACATTACCAACACCAAGACCAGCTTTTCCTAACTGGAGGTTATTGATTTACTTGAACCTCCAAAACCAGAAGTGCTAGTTTAACACTGTCAGTTATGGGAACCCATTATGAGTAGCTTACAGCTTTGCTACATTTTACCATCATATTTTGCATAAACTTTACATATATCAAGAAAAACTCTTCTGTCATTTACCAGAAAGATTCTGAGGAGAAAGAACATTGGTTAATCTGTAACACAAGTATCTTAAATCTTCTTGATTTTAATACCTCTGTAGTTTGGCAAGTGGACTAAAAAAAATTGTGACCTGTTGTGGGATAGGAAAGCTGTTTCCACCAGAAAACATAATTAATATCACCTCAGTTTCTGACCTATATTGGTATGTGCTTTCAGGAGAGAATGTTTCATTGCCTAGTCATATTTTGTAGATATGAGCTCTGGATTGTGGTCAGAGTACTATAATGGCACCTGTATCATTAATGTTGCATTTATGGCAAAAAGTGATAGTGTTTACAGTGAGACAAGGAGCCTAAGAAAAGAGAAGACAGTCCTATGGTTTAAAAGGATACATTTTGCTCTGGAGAACTATATTTTAATTCTACCAGAACCCTCATGAGTATTGTTGCACAACCAGTGAAAGCCAATACTTATCAGAGTTCCTTATTAAAGTGCATGAAATCTTTGTGTAAGGGATATCCTGTTCTGGTTTGCAGAGTTGTTACTTGAAAATGAGCCAAATGGCTAATTTATATCTTATAAATTGTATATAAGACAAATAAACTGATCTTTGCATCTTTTAGTATTGCACCTTATCTTTTAATTCCTCATATGTAAAACGGAAAGAAGAATATCTCATAGAGGTGCTGTGAAAATAAACACATCAGTTTATGTTAAATGCCCAGATTCCATAATAAAAACCAAGCAACCAACCAAAAGCCTCTGAGGGCATTAATAAATCTTTCATCCACAAAGAGTCAGAGAGTGGTGCAGTAAATGAAGCACTGACACCACATAATGAATGAGAAAGATGTAAAAAAATATATATTAAATAACTAGTTGTAGAGTGAGAGTAGGGCATAAGAAAAGACACCATGAGCCAAGATCAAGGAATGAGGAATCTGGTGCAAGAATAAAGCAAATTGACTTAATCAGTGAGTTAAATGGATGCAGCAATACTTTTGATACTCTCTAACCTCTTAGTAAATTCATTTTATATTATTTTCTTTGCCCTATCATAATGATGTCAGCACAGCTATTTTCTGTTCCACAGGTTTGCTTTGTACAAGAAACACATTATATGCAAGCAGTTTTTAACAAATAGGTCTAAGACAGTATGACAACAAAGATTCAACAAATGTTGTAATTATATTGTACTTCAGGAATAATAAATCCCTCTTAGAAATGCTTCAGCATATATATTTTTATGTTATCATCTCATGAATTTAGTGTTCTTGCAGCACTCTACTCACCAGGTTTTCTTTGATAATGGAGAGAGTGAATAGCAAAAAAAACTATTAAAAAAACCCAGTTGAATTATTCATGATAATGATTTCACACCTAAATATTATGTGAAAAACACTAACTATGCTGTTGAAATAAAAGGTAGCTTGACTTACTAGATGATTCTGACAATGTTTCAGTTGTGAAAAGGTTTTCTGTACATGTGACTTGATACAATATAATTGAATATTGCAAAAGTTTAATTCCAAGATCTTGGGTGTTGGGAAGCACTGGCAGGCAGTGAGTTTACATTAGTTTTCCCTTAGGGGCATATGGACAGGTTTGCAGAGGTCCTTAAAGAGAAGGCAGCCCTGTGTCAGGTAATCTGAATCTCCCTTGGATAATGTGACTCCCTTTTGGGGAAGTCACAAATCCAAGAAAAGAACTGGAAAGCACTAGCTTGGAAGACCTGGGACAATGCAGCAATTTAAAGGACCTGCACTTAAATCCAGTTCAGGGCCCAGCCTCATAAGCACATGACATGCCTAGAACTGCACAAAAAACCTCGTGGATTTTAGCACAAAAATATCAAATTCACATGAATGAATGATCTTAATAACATCTATGAAAAAGTTAATTCTAATTCTCATTGCAGATGGGACCTTAAAAGATGAGTGGCCTAGAGTGTGCTGTCACCTCTAGAGGGGCTGTCTGTACACATCAGAGAGTATTCTGTGCTTCTGTTGTGTTTGTCCAGACCTCTGCACGTTCCACTTAACACAGAGGTTTCTACACAAAAAGACATCCCTGCTCTGCCAGTGGTGATGATCAAAATGGTCTGCAGGTACAGTCTTGTTCCCTGTTCCCAGTTCTTATTGGTAGGGTGTGTACCATAGTATGAAGCTGAAACTCGTGAGAGGGTCCCTCTAGGTGGGAATTTGGTGTCTGTGCAGCACCACAGCCCCTCACCAGCTCTTTCATACCATGCACTCGGGAGGCTGAAGTGCTCTTGCTGTCCTGATGGCATGTGGAACCAGAGTGACATCACAGAGTTAGGGCTGAAATGGATGCAATGCTGGTTTCATGGTTTCTTTTTCCCTTTCTGAATCCTGGAAAACAGCTTATATAGTGTCTTTTGGCTTTCAGTGAAATGTTGTAACTGAACTATTTTCAGCCCCAAAAATAATCGCGTTTTCAAGGACAAATTTAAATTAATTGCTGGTTTTGCTGCTGCTTCAGTCTTGGGTTTTGTTCGATTGGCTCAAATATTTATTTGTGGGAGCCACTCAAGAAGCAATTTAGCCCATCATCTCATCTACAGTTAAGTGCCACAAACTTGGTTTTAAGCCAGAGGTTACCATGCACAGAGTAAGTTACAAGCACAAGTGGCAATTTGGCTCAGGCTGAGCTCTTCCTGGGATGTTGGCTCTTGCACAAGGAGCAATAATTGGGCAACCTTTGAAATGGGCAGCATTGTCTTACAGGACAACAGCATCTACTTGGAACTCTGCTTCTCCTGTTTGAGGCCTGGAGACTGACTGTAACCTGACTGTACAGGTACAGAGCTGAAATGACTACAGACTTCTCAGTTCTGCAGATAAAACTGATTTTTGACTACAGACTTCTCAGTTCTGCAGATAAAACTGTTTTACATTGTGGGGGAATGGGAGAAAGGAAGTAAGGGCTGGAAGGGAGGAAAATTCAGATTTAAAACCAAGCTTTGGTTAAAGTATGAATTGTACAGGCAACTGTGATTCTTCCTCTGCCCTAATATTTGACTCATCCTCTGCTTTAGACCATCCCTTGTGACCTTTCCATTCCCAAACAGCTGTGTCCCCATCCCACAGCTGTGCTTCTCTCATTCTCTAATGTCTCTGATAATATTCACAGGGGAAAGAAAGAAGTTTGTTTCAGTCAAAGTATGAGAGGACTTCTGCTGCTCCTGGGAAGATCCACCACCTGTGAAAGCTGACACCCTCATCAGCATCCTCTTCAGGAGCAGGTTAGAGGCAGGGGCAACTCTTCAGATTAAAGTATCTGATAGTTTGCAAGCTGCCACCCTTCTTTTCCTATGCCTGTGCAATAATGCAGGACACTTGGGCCCTTCTGGGAACTTTCCTGGAAATGTGTGTGATCCTTGTGTTCATTTGAGGTTCGGATCCATGCTTGAGCAAACCTTCAGACTTTTAAGCCATTCAACTAGAGCTTATGTTCCTTTATACTAAAACCTGAAGGCTAGTTTCATTTAGTTGTTACTCAAACAGGCTGCCTCTCATAATCTTGGGAGCTTGCCTAAGTGAAAAATATCTGAGGGAAAATAAAGTTGGTACTTAGCTCACAGGCAGGGCTGAAGGACAGGAGAATGATGCTTAGCCATCTCACTGGAAAAATACAGTAATACCATGTGAAAAACAGCAACCTCTATAGGCCCCCTTAATTTATGGTGTGAATGTATATATATATATATATTTGTGCCATTTGATTTTGGGAAAAAATTCCTTCAGTAGGAGGAATGCAGTGAAACATACCATCAGTTTTGTTATGATGGAAAATGAAAGAAGATTTCCTTTTTATGTTTCCTTTGTATCTTCTTGTTTTGTTTTCAACAAAAGGTTCAAAAGTGCAAGAAAGTGAAAAGAAACAAGACCTGCATTTTAGTCCTATATTCCTATATTTGAAAGTGAAAAATATTAAATTTCGTCAGACAGACTACAGTCCTCTTTTTCTTTGCCTCATTGTGTATAGTGCGAGGCTTTGGAAAGATAAATCTTGTCCAAGATCTCTCAATTGAAAATTCGGGTATGTAATTGGAAAGCTACTTTTCTTTTTTTTTAATTTTCACATCACAAAACAAGGTGTGTACGTACCATATCTGACATGAGTGAGACTAAAATGATGCAAGCCTCACTGGGGCTTCCCATTCAACAAACCAGGGTGGGAAGCAAGGTGACTTCTGAGCTGCGGGCAGTGTTGCCCTGTAGGATAGCTGTTGCATGAGAGCAGTTTTACTACACCTGTGACAAAATATAGACCCCAGGGTTGTTTTGCTAGAGAAGGGATCAATAATTCAGACTTTAATTACTTAAAAAGAATATGGGGGGGGGGGGAAGGGAAAAACGAACTGAAATTTGGAGAATTGCTCTACAGCAGAAGAGAAGTTTGCCCAGCAACAGAGGCAATGACTGTGACCTGCAACAGGAGGGTGAGGCTCTTGCCATCATCATGACTTGAATTTCTCCTTCAGAGCTTGGGTTTTATATTCTCCCCAGAGCTCCCCATTACATTGCAAATCAATAGGTAGATAGAGACACTAAGTGTCACCAGGAGTGCCTGAGGTCCTACTGCTGCAGCCTCAGGACTGGGGAAACATCCCGGGGCCTGGGAAAGTCCTGCTGCAGTGGTGGTAGAGTGGACAATGGGCACACCAGAGATACTCAGTAAATATGTACTAAAGTGGCCAATCACATCTTCCAGCTGTAGATCAGAAGCCTGAAAGCCTTTTTTAACTCCAGAAAGAAAATAAGAAATGCTCTGTGATGTTTGCCACTCAAGCTTTTCTGAAGAAATACAGATCTCAACACACATTCAGCCAGCACAATCTCCCATCAAAAGTGATTATGTAGGCTCTCAGTGCAAGTACAGATTTTGGAATAACAAAATGAGGCCCTTGGTTATTCATAAAACTCTAAGGTAGCTTTACAGGCAGGACTGCCTGGAGGACTTTAGCCCAGGGACTGTCATTCTCTGGAGCTGGGACTCAGCTCTACTTGGGGTGAATGGAAGACAATTAGTATTTTCATATCATCTTAAGTCAGGCACTCAAATTGATAGATGCTTGTTTGGGGACTCATATTCCTTGACAGAAGTTATTTTAACCAGGAAAAAAAAAAGGCAAAAATTTGGCAAGGCTTAATTATTTGCCAAATAATTTGTTTACTTTCTGATGTGTGTGATAACCTTTGTGGTAGGTGCACATGAGAACATGACATTTTAGATTAAGAGGAGTGTCATTGTGTTTAGCTGAAATGCCTCTTGGCAGGCAGTGAAATGAGTGCCTGCATATTTACATGCAAAATGTCATTTATATAAATCAAATCTTGAGCACAAATACCTGGAGATATTGTTTTCCTGTATGCAAAAGTTCATCATGATATTCTGAGTGTTCTTGTGTGTAAGGCATGAATTAATCATCTGAAACAGCATTCAGAAATCTCAGGCAGTCATTGCTATCTTGGGCAGCATGCAGAGATATGACAGAATCCCTTTTCCAAACCAAGGATTTTAAGATTTTATGCCAGAATGTCTACTGTGTGAGAACATCTTGCAGAGCAGAAGCCTATGCATTTAGGGACTCTAAGCTGGAAATAAGCTAGTTAATACCTTAAAAAATAGCTGATCACTCTTGAGAGCTAAAAACAGAAAAGAAAGAAAATGGAATATCCAAAGTGAAAGAAAATTATATAAGAAATAATGAAGTACAGTGTTACTTAAATTCCTCACCTGGGATTAGACCCTCTGCTATGATCTGTTCTTACCTACAAGTATCTTAGGTTCTAACAGAGGAAGAGAGAGAGGAGATTTGAGTCAGGGAAGGGCTAAGAGGGATATTTTTTGAAAGGTATGCATGTGGTGGTTTAACACCAGCTGGAAATTAAACTCCAAATAAGCCACTCCCCTTTCCCACACCTCTGCTCTGGCAAGAGAGGGTCAAAGGCAGAAACTAACAAATTACTGAAAGCAAAAAGCAATGAAATAAGAAATAGTGACAGCAGCAATATTAATAACCAAAGTATGCAAAAATAGAAGGTGCTTTATACACAGAAGGGGTTCACCACCTTAACTTAGTTCCCCGTGGCCCCCCAGGTAAAAGACAAGATGGTGACCATTCCCTTGTCCAGAGCCACGTGGTTTTCCCCAGACAAAGACAAGAGGGTGGGTGCTCCCCAGAGCCAGCTCTCCCATCCCTGAGCCCAAGACAACAACAAAAAAAAATGACAAAGTTCACAAAAAGCTGCATTGTCCACCCTGTGCCACCTGTGGTTTTTTTTTTTTTTTAACAGACTGCTGCACTCTGCTGATTCAATTCTGCTCCAGCCTCCTCCACCCAGCTCTGGCTTTCCCTAAGAGTCGTTAATTGAAAATGGACTCCACCAAAGAACTGTGCACTACTGAGCACAGCAAGGTACAGAATGGGATCTCTTTTGTCTTATGTCTGTAATTCAAAAAGTCACCTGCAGGTTTCAGAGACAAACCACTGTTGAAATTTGTACTTATCCTTAACAGAAATATAAGCCCTTTCAGATGATCATTGTAACACTTCTCCACCCTGAATGGTATAAAAGGGAGGAAAATAATCCTCTGGGATTCATCCTAACTGGAATTGACTACTAATCTGTTAGCAGGAAAGATTGAAATTAGCTTTCTTCTTCCACAAAGGCTTATCTTTACTGCCAAACAATAAGGTGGAATAAAACATTTTTGTGTCCAAGTCTCTAGAAGTGGTGCAGTGACTGCAACAAATGTGGCTTGCTCTGTGGAACTCAGTCCTTCTCTCGATCTGAAATGCCAGGCACTCAGATGATTTCAGCTCAAGTTAGAGACATTATCCCCCTAAAAATTGCTTCCTGTGAAATATTTAGCAATTTCAAACTGGATCCAAATGCTACAGAACATGTTTAATCCTCCCTCTGTTTTCAATGAGGAAAAATGGAGAACTGGAACACATTTGAACAGGTGAAGAAGAGTTGCTACAATCTCAATGTTCATTTTTTTGAGAAAGCCCACAGGCCTGATGAGTGAGTTTCAATTGGATTTCCACAGAGAAGTCTGTTGTTATTTTTTCCATCTGATATACAGAGAGATTGTCTTGTCACAGTCGTTTCAGTCATGGAGATCCACTCTTTGCTCTGCTCCATTTGGTTTTACAAAATGTCTAGTTTCTGCAAGAAGACTGGTTTTGCTTTTATTTCTTCAGCTGCATTGCCTATTGCTGCCTTAAGCAATTTTACTTGAAGAAGCTTGACACACAGGGATAAGGGATACTTATGGTGGCTCTGTTTGTAGGATGCCTTCCTCATACTAAAGATTCAAATCTGAGACTAGGTGACTTTTATGATATTTCTACTTCCTTTTTTGTGTGCTTGTTCTGTTAGCTACAATGTGATTGTTATCAAAGACTTAGTTCATTTTTGGGATCTCCCAGTGCCATGTTTTATGGGGAGAAGTAATAGCTTTCACTGGCCCATCTGATATGGCTGGAAAAAAAAATAAAAAAGTTTGCTTGGGCCCATCACCTCTTTTCAGATCTGAAAAATAATTTGCATGCTTAGAGGAAGAGTCCTAGCTATGCAGCTGTCTCATCACACACTGTTCCCAGCTTGAAAATGTATGAACAAATGTATTTGGAGTGATGAATAATAAATAATCTTTATCTCAAGGCACTCTTTTAGTCCACAAACTCTCAAGAGGCTTCACAAAACGTAATAAACTTTCTATAAAGAAAAAGGACCAATGTGCTGCCACCTCCAAGAGGAGAAGTGGCAAATCCTTAGATCTACACAGGCCCTCTGAAGAGGACAGATACACACACTCACACAGAGCATTTGTGCATTGAAGCATGCATAAAAGATAGAGTTTTCTTCATACCTACAAACACTTGTCTCTTGATGAAAAGTAAACTGAAAATGAAAGATAACCAAGAACAAAGGTTGCATTATCATGATTTCTAAACTGAAATCTTAATTATGTTTTAAAAAATAGATAGTAACCCATATTTTAGGTGAATTTTAAAAATCAAGTGGGACTGATCAGCTTGCTATTTGCTCAGATACTCAAGTTTGAGATACTTGTCCTTTGAGACACCACCCAGCCCCCGTGAAACATCTGCCTTTCTCTATTTTCAGGAGCACAGGAGCTGCAGGAGGGCAGTGCCCTCTGAGCCTGGATTCTGGGCATTTGCTAAGCACCTACAGTCAGGAATTCCATGACAACATTAATGCACTGCAGTGTCATGCACTTGTCTTGCAAATTTTTCTTTGACTTTTATTCTGCAGTTCTTTACATCATTGGGGCAGGTAATGTGAATTGGGTTGAAAATACAACCCTTTGTACCTTGTGGCTGAGGACTTCAGCTCCCTACAAGCCCCAGCCTGGTTTTACACAACACAATTGCCACCATGATAGAGTTTTATAGAAAAATGCTGTTAAGGCATGAGCAAGCCCATGAGCTAAAGCCATACAGGCTAAGAAAAGCAAAATAATAGACTCAACAGTATTTGCTGAGATGGGGTTACTTAAAGCTCAGGGATTCAAGAGGAAAACACTGACATGAAAAGCTGTAAAATACCAGGGAAGGAAAAGCAAAGATAGGAAGACAGCAAATCTGCAACATCAAAGGTCAGACTACACCAAGGAGCAGAGGCAAACCCTTCCTCACCTCTCTGATGACTGCTTGTTCAGCAGACACTCATCCAGAATCACAAGAATATTTGGAAAGCCCTATATCCACTGCATGTATTCACCAATAAATAAATGTCATGTGCTCTAAAGTTGTTTTTCTTCCTTGCAGACTCAACTGCAGTAGAGATACCCAAGCAAAAGCAACCCACAGGCAAAAAGCTAAGGAACAAAAGAGCCTTTGCAAGACTGACATCTATTTCCATCCCTCTTCCTCTCATTAATTCCAAACTTTCCAACTCCATGTTTATGGCAGCTGGTCATGGTAAGGCAAGAATGCTGCTGGCTGAAGGGAGGACAGGAGATACATTAGTTAAGCCTTTACTCTCACCTTCCTCTTGGCTAAAGGAGAAGGAAGAAGGAGAAGACATGGGGAAGGAATCCAGGGAGATGAGGCAGTTCAGAGTAGAACTGAAAATTAGTACTGCTGCCTTTGGTGTGATGGTTGTGGAGACTCAGAGTATACCAGTGCTGACCTATCTAGGCTAGAGCCATATTCCTGTTTCCAAAAGGAAAAGCAGGAAACAGTCTAAAACTAGCTGTTCCCTGCAGAAGGAAGAGAAAAAATGCTTTTGTCCCCTCCTAGTTGTTCTTCCCAAGAGAAATCCAGTAGTGTGGTAGATTTCCATCTAAACTGGGTAATAGGAGCTCAGGTGTTTGTTTCCAGCACCTACAGGCTTCCAGTAGCCCAAATAGGAATGAATTGCAGAAGCAGGGCTGTGGAGAAAGCCTGTGTTTTAGAGAACTGACACCACTAGCTTCTGCAGTACAGGCGTATTCAGACCCACGTTAGCTGTGAAACCTGGCTCACAGCCCAAGCTGGTAATCCTTCAAGCAATGCAGATTTTCTAGTTCAAAGAAAGTGTTCCTTGCTTCCCATTTTCACGTTTTAAAAACCTCTCTTTTTTAAATCGAGGTTTAATCACAAACAAACAAATGTTAATAGAAAAGATCACATGCATAACCCCTGCAGTGTATTTACCTATGTAAATAACATGTAATTTTCACTGTTTAATTACTGTTTCATGTCCCGTTTCCTGCTGTAGTCTATATTTAAATTGCATATTTGCCTCTATCTACTTTCTCATAATGTGTCTTGATATGAATATTCATACCACCATTGAGTGGTTGATTACTTCTGTGCTAACCTTGAAAATACTTCCCTTGCAACACAGCAAACAACCGGGTGCTGTGGTTGTATAACAGTGAAGAAAATAAAATACAATAAATAATGCTCAAGCTCTTTTGGATCAGACCATATTCTCCTTTGTTTTTTCCTCAGCAGTTTTCTTTTTTTTTCTATTCTTATAAATTAAGCCAAGTTACTCCTGACTATAGTTTCCTGAATTATAACTCTGGTGACTGGATTTCCATAGAAAAAAAGTAATAAACAACGTAGAATTCCTGCACCTTCCTCTCCCTTTTGAGATGGGAGAGAAAAACATTTTCTGTTGCATCTGGATGCACATTTCTTTTTAATCATATGAAATTTGAAACAGCATTTTTACTATTCTAAATCAGAAAAAAACCCCACAGTCCGGAGTAGTTACCTGAGGGCAAAAAAAGGGAGAAAGACCAAGAGAATTAAGCCTGATGAAGTATCCTGGAACCAGTCTGAATTTCAACTTACATCCATTATGACTGGTTTATATCAAAAGCTTTAATATTCAGCTTATATTTCAAAACAGAGGTTTGTGGGGTTTTTTTGGGTTTTCTGTTTGTTTGTTTTGTTGGGTTTTTTTGTTGTTTGTTATTTTTAATGAGCAGAACAATTCAATTTCAAAAAAGAATAAAAAGACATTATTTCAACACTCCTCTATTTCACAATCTGGGAAGAGAAACAGGCTAATTCCCTGATGTCTTTCATAGTTTAATCCCTAGGATGGAATGCACCACGGCCTGGCAGAGCCTGTTTCCCCTACACTGATTATGGAGAAAGTCTAGAGGCTGTCAAACACAGCCAGGTGTGTCCTGGGCTGGGTGACTCCCCATATCCAGCAGATAGAAAGACAGATGGGCTTGCAGGTGGAGGGGAAGGGGGTTGTTTTATGATGGTGTCATATTGACTTGGCCATACACAAAACAGTCTGTGGCTCTTCTAGTCCTCGTTTACCTTCTTTTGAGCAAAACCTACACACCACAGTTTCCCCACCTTGCACAGTTAAGCTTCTTGAGGGTGGTTTAAAGATGCCTACATACCAGCTGCTGTTCACCCTTGGAGCACTGAGCTCAGCTAAGTAACTTGTCCTGCTTTTTTTTTTGTTTGGTTGGGTTTTTTTTGAGAAGAACTCACTACCTCAGTCTACACTGCCTAGACCTTCACCTCTAGGGGTATCTTCTAAGTATCTTCACACCTAAGGCATAATTCCCTAACAACTTTGCAGTTATGACTCAGTGACTTCAGAGATTTCCAGCCTACAGAAGAGTAAAAACTGGTCTGAGGTATGAATTCGCTTTTGTGAGAAGCCAAGGAGTGTCTCCTACTGAGACACGATTTTGTTTCATGACCTCCACTGATTTATCACGCACCATGGAGTGGTTAAGGAAGGGAATTGTAGCTGCTGAGAAAATGCAAAAAAAATTTAGGCTGATATGGATCTGAATCTTAACCCAATTAATGTGCAGTGACTGAGACTTACCCAACTCTTTGCTGTCTCCATTTCTGTCTGTAGAAGTGAGGCTCCTTAAATCTATCAAGTGATGCAGCTCCACAGAGGCCAAATATATTCATTCACACTAAGAACACAAATGGACATGATCAGCATGGCAAGATTTTGATATGGCAACCCTTTTCCTGGCTTCTAATTATCAGATTTGTTACAGCACTGGATAAAGACTAGGCTAAAATGTATTCCCACTCTTCCACATGGGGGTTTTGTGGAAGGAAGAACTATATGGGACAGCACCTTATATTGCTAAGTGACAAAGCACTCACTGGCAGAGGTCATTATTGAAGATCAGATCTTAATCACTTCATTTCTGGAGGTGAGAGCATTCTTTACTGAGGACCACTTCTTTCCCACACATTACTCTTAAAACCGTCCTACTGGGATATAACAATGTAAAAATACAATTGCCAAAGTTATTTAAATCATTGCTATGTAACACGCAGCCATCTTTTAATCTATGCTGGCTGCATCTTGTTCTTTTACATAGTTCACTGTAGAGATGGACAAACTTTAAGTAACTCTGTAAGGAACAGCAGGAAACTAAGATTCCAGAACTGCTCTGAGCTTTAAATAAGCTTCATCTTTAATGATTCTTTTCTGCCTCCAAATAAACTGAAAAATGACTAGAATCTAAAGCTTATTTAGGAAGTTGCCATAGTAACAATTAACTAACTCTAAGCCTTTCAGCTTTATTTTATCTTTTTTCACTGAGGTGCCCTAAATTACTTGAATCCTGAATAGCTACAGTAATATATCCATGTCTTTGAACTAAATGACATGGTTTTGCTAGAACTCTCATTATGTGAATATTGATTGATTTTCTAATTGAGACTAGGCATCATCTTGCTGACAGCATCACTGTAAGAAGCCATGTAAGAGTGAGGAAGATTAACAGAAAAGAAGTAGAAAAAAAATAAGGATGCTGTTTCTCTAGAGAAGAGATAGGGTGATCAAACTGAAGAAACGGTGAATGGAGTAGAATTAACTTTAATAACTGAGTTTATATGGACTACAGACCTCCTCCAGATGCAGGGCTGTTTTGTTTCTGTGATGATCCTCATACTCTATTAAATAAAAAAAAATATCAGAGGAACCCAAAGAGACTGATTTTCACCTGTGGATTAAGTAATTATTCATGCCACTGCAAAGGCCTTATTAACCCTAATTATGCTAGTTCAGGTGCATTTTTCACTCACTTTGTCCTGACATGAACAATCCGGATAATATAAATTGTTTAATGAAATGTTGTACCCTGTATTTTCCTTTATTACTGTCTGTTGTCATTTGACTTTATGTTTGATGAAGCAGTTTCTAAAGTGATAGTGCTTCTGATGTAATTAAAATAATTGTCACGTTCTCAAGGCTTAAACTGCGCCCAGGCACCCATTCCTGGTGTTTTTCCTACCAAGTAGCATTCATCTTCAAATGGATAAATCTGAGCTGTAGAAGCCGCATCTAGTTTGGTATGTGGAGTTCATTCTTGGACTGAAAATCTCTGAGAAGACCATACCAGTGTTTTGTTTCCTTTAGGAGCTTCAAGTGTTGTTGAGGGCAGACTGTAGGAAAACGTGACAGAGAATACCCTCATCAGCCTGTGTGTAAACCTCTGTGTGCTGCTTGGTGTGCTCCATGCATGTTCTGTTTTCTGCTTACCTTTTCAGTTACTTCCATGGATTATTTTCTCAGAGTCACTCATAGCTGGAGGTGCCTGGACTTTCTAAGTTACCTCTCCTGGGCATGGTCTGATTACCAAGGAGTACTTTAGGGCCTCATAACGGGCAAACAAGAGCCCCTCCGACTAATGTGGCTTCTTGATCTGTTTGCCAAGGCAAAGAGGGACAACTGAGGTGTCCCAGTAGCTGTGATAGCTCCAAAGCTTAATTTGGTCCTGAGGGACTCTCAGGGTAGCTCTCACAAATCTCACAATTTCTTCTTTGTTCTACTTCTACATTCAACTTTACAGTAGCAGCCAGTGGCTTTGAGGAGTTTAAGCATCTCACTTCTGTTCTATAGCAACTGCCAGTTTGATTTCAGCCTCTAAGGTCTTCTGGGATCAGAGTTAACACCTGAACTGTTGCATTCCACAGTTAGCAATGACCAGAAGCAGCAACAAAGGACGAGCAATTATGAGTATTTCTTAGATGAGGCTGGAGTCTGTAGCAGTAACACATGCTGCTATTCTCATATCTGTTCTGCATTCACAGTATTTTGGTTATGCATCATTCAAATCAGTCACGTTTGTTTCATGCATAGCCCTTATTTATTGTCCCAGAAAAAGGAATGTATTTTCATCTTGTGGGGTTTTTTTTTTTTTACCATAAAGACAGTATGTTTTTAACTTCCCAAATGAAAGTGGGAGAACAACACCTATCTGTGATAGTCTTCAAAAAGGAAGTAGTCTTTCTTACATCAGATAAGTACAAGCAGTAACTGATGAAAATTGAACTTTAAAGGAAGCGGAGCAAAATAATTCCCAATTTCACTTGGTATGCCTTTTCTAAAATGTCAGTCCTAAGGCAACAGGGAAAAAGCAGATGACTTCACTATTGCTTTGATGAAAACAATATTCATCTGGATTACCCTTAAACTTGTCCTGGGGTTTAGTAATCACTTTAACTGCAGATATCTTAAGAGGAATAGCTCAATACTAGTTTTGTACTATTTTCTTCATGTCTTCAAAGAATCTCTGCAAGTTTGCTGAATGACTTTTTTAATAATAAAGGAACAATATCCTAAAGCAAAGATGTTAGCTCCATCCCAATATCTGACAGGAAGAAAGACAATCATTCAATGCAAATAAAATCTGGAACAAAAGGGTAAGGTATAGTAATTTTTGAACCAGAGAAAATGATTCAGCAGCTGTAGATTTCATGTCTGCACTGCAGTTCTCAGTATTTTCATAATTTACATGACTAAGAGTTGTTTGGCTGCCCAACCTTGTAATTCACATGGAAATAGCATCTGGCTATTTAGACTGTTATACTGACCTTGGAGAGCTTCCTGTACATATTTTTCTCTGCAAAAATGCCTATTGCTATCATATAAAGCAAAATAGCAGTCTTCAGAACATTATATAGCATGAAGTGTATTCAGTTCCCAGGCCATACACTGTTTGCACTCAGCACAGGAGAGGACAGTCACATGGCCTGGCAGAATGAGTAGAGATGTACTCTCTCATGAAAGGTGCAAACTTGAACAGTACAAAACAGTATTTTATCACTTGCACACATTCCAGCCAAACCACCCTTCTCCCTTACAAGCCAGTTACTGGTTTCTATCTCCTCTTATTGTTTTGCTAAAATTGTTCTAACAGACCATGCCTTTAGGGCAGGATAGCTGGGGGTGGCTGACTGTGAAACATCTGACTTGCACTGAGGGGAAGATGGATGAGTGGATGAGGGAGAGCCACTGGGGCTGGGGACAGTGTCGATGCGGCTGGCTGTGGCCATTACTCACTGACTAGCAGCAGGCTGCCTTATTGACAAGGGCATGAACTGGGCTGGGATGGCTACAGAGTACAAGCACTGTCTCCCCAGGAGGTGCAGGCATGCTCCAGCAAACGTGGGGCTGGAAGCAGCTCTGAACAAGCTGACCACACATCAGCCAGCAGGTGAGTGACTGCCCTCCCACTCAGCAGTACTGGGACAAACAGCACTTCCACAGGCAGCTTTGGCAAGGGCTGCTTCCAAGTTAAATGGGAACAGCTAGAAAGGCAACTGCAACACACATCACATCCCTTCAGCAGCAGTTTTCAGAAATGGCTTCTGAAAGCACCTACCCCTTCTCCCCATTTATTTTCCCAGAATGGACACACTGCATTTTCCGAAAACATCTCACTTTGGAAGCAACTTCTTACCCCGGGCACTAACCTCACAAGCAGCCACCACATCTTTAAGTCTTCTGGCCCTGTTTCCTGATGCCCTCTGATGCTCTGTCCTGTCTCCTTTCTCCTTCTGCTTTGCTCCCGTGGGCTTGATGGAATGGCTTGATGGAACGGCTGTTTCCAGTCCTTTCCCCTGAGACCTGTGTGGCAGTGGAGCAGACACAGAACCTGTCCCACTCTACACCTTATTCCCCAGGAAGGCTATGACCACAGGCATGAAGGGTCAATCTCTTCAACTCCTCCTCTGGCCAGCCTGCCCTTGGTCAGGCTGGATGTGGCCTCCCTGCTGTGTCCCTTGCCACAGCACAACACCTGAATGTACAAACATAACACCTGCTTTTTCATACATATGCTTCATTTGTTCAGCCCTCTTTAATTCAGACACATTGATTCATGCATTTACTTTCCTTGGAGATATTAATACCAGCTCATGCACACAGAATGAGAAAGGAAGAAGCAATAGCACTGAAATTGGTCTGTAACAGATGCTAGCAAAGATAGTTATACTGTCTGCCTGGCATACACCTTTGTTTCTTGGGGGATGTGAGTGGTAGAGAAATAGAGGAGAAAGAGAGAGAAGGATTATAAACCTTAGGTGTATGTCTGGAAACGAAACAATTTTGTACGTTCATTGCTTCTGTTTGGAGAGGAGACATCTGAAAACTCTTTGAATTACACTCTGAATCTGAGGAGAAAAACTATACCTTTGATTTCTTACAGAAATGTGCTGAGGTTTTTCTATAGTGAGTAGAAAAAAAATGTGCTTCCAAAAGTAACTGGAGTCAGTTACAAAAGGAACCAACTGTTAAGGTGTCCCAAAGCTGGAGCCTGGTGCTGAAAGGTAAAATGCTCAGTAAAAACCTAGTTTGTAACTTTAGTGGAAGCAGTCAATTTTAGATAAATGTATAGGTATTTTCCTTTATGAAAGCACATTTGCATACTACCAAGGAAAGCATTAATAGTTATTAGACATGAGAGATGCAGTAAATGAATGACTGATTGCCAAAAATGATGGTTGGGATTGCTGAAGTATGGACTTTTTTTTTTTTCTTCCCTCCTGCTCCCCTTACTTCTGCAGTTCCTGAATTCCCAAATAATATTAAACAATTAACGAAGCCTTGTAATAATTTTTAGGCTGGGGTGCTAATTTACTTCTCATTACCCAAAACACATACTGATGCTGGTAATGCCCATTATTATACATAAAGGTGGGTGATTTTCCATGATGTTTTTAATGGTATCTCGTTTCGTGATTTGTGGTGTAACTTGGGGAAGAGGGTCCAGTGTTTGTATAACATTCATGCAAAGGTCGAGTCTAAAAGCATCATTATGTCCCTTTTAAAGTGGTTGATCTTTCTGATAAGACAGACCAAATTGGTTTTTTTTGCTGACTCAAGTGTTTGGTTTAGGTTTGTCCTCTACTCTACATGGACCACTGAAATAGGTTTACATCCAGTATAAAAATTGGGCATAATACAATAAAAGATGTACTGGAATATCATAAGGTTTACAGTAACCACATATGTTAAATCCACATAATTACACTTCTCTTCAGAGACTCAAGCCCACTGTTAAACCCACACCTTAAGCACAGTTGTATTAAAAGCAGTTATTCAATAAATTTCAAGTTCTGTTCCCTAAATGTTAAAGAAAAAAATACAGAGATTTGCAAACTTAGTTATGAACTTTTTCAGAAGGATGATACATTTTTTTGTCAGCAGATAGTTGAGAGTAACTTTGCTTTAATTTTTTTCTTATTCACAATTTTTTAGCTTGGTATTTAATAATACCCTTTACTGTTTTCACTTGACTAATGCCCATATTTCATTATTACAAATAAATATTTCTTTACATTGTGACATTTTCCACTTTTTTTTTTTAAATTAGAGCTCTACTGATATTCACTAACTGTAAGAGTTCGTGGTTTCTCTACATACCCTGTGTATTGCTGCTAAGTTGGGAAATCTGTTTTTCATGTTCTCCTATTTCGTGATGCCTGGTTTTATCTTCTATTTGATAGTGTAGGTGATATGAGCAAAAAGTCAAATTCTCAAACTGGACATTGTCACAAGAACTGCAGATAGCTAAAGGAAAATCAATTGTTAAAAAGTAAAAAAATATGGACCCATAAACTAAAGAAGTATCTCCAACTATGTACTATGCAAACAGAAATCAGCATTTTTATAAACCTCAAAATGTTTTGGGGAAAAAAAAAAAGAAAAATTATACTTGCACTCTGTACCCTTCAATACACTAATCACTGATCTATTTTTTTTTTAAAAGAAACACAGATCAGCTTCACTTTAGAAATCTTCTAGTATAACCTTTTAGCATTAATATTGCTTGCATTTGTCTTACTCATAAGATACTTAATGTATTTTTATTGAACAAATTTCCTCTGGTCAATATCCAATGAGGAATCTCATTCTTCTAAGTAATGTCAGAGCATAGTTTCCCTGGTCTCAACATACTTGTACTTACTAAGATTTTTAGATTTTACCTCTGGTTGGGTTATTAGCATTTCCAGCTGAATCTCTGACCTTCACCAAATGGAGCTCAGTTATCCCTTGTGTTGGATCGAAGCTCTAGTCTTCGGCTGCATCCTTTGTTGATAATTTACAAATCAATAATATTCTTTTAATAGTTTTTAAAAATAACTTAATTATGTGTCAGTACATGCCATACAGCCACTTTTTCTCACCATTGTTTGAGAAAGAAAAGGTTGCTCAGGCTAGCCACAATGGGTAGCAATGCTAGGATCATGTTTTGTGAAGTTGGTATTGCATTTTTAAAATTTCAACTTCTGGGGTTCAGTAAGAATTGAGCATATAGCTGGGCAAGGAAACAAAATCTATTATAAAGATATTTCAACAGAATGCTCCTAGTGGGAAT
The DNA here is from genome assembly GCF_001715985.3 of Manacus vitellinus. Lineage (NCBI taxonomy): Eukaryota > Metazoa > Chordata > Aves > Passeriformes > Pipridae > Manacus > Manacus vitellinus. Next base: position 1,951,363 of record NW_021940645.1, on the reverse strand, counting down.
TTTAGAAAAGGAAATGGTAAAATTTCTGATGACAACAATTGTCTAGAGATACCTATTGACAACCATAACAGTCAATACAACCATGGAACACTTGCTACTCGGTCTGTTTAACAAAAAGGCATTGAGGACAAGTTTGTTGTGCATTAACTAGTAAAAATGTTTGTTCAAAGCTCCTGTTTATCAGATTTCAGAGCATCTTTAACAAGAGAAGTGAGAGACCTTAACTAATTCAATGCAGATTGTGTTGTAAAACACCATTGATTAGGACAAAAGCTCATGCTGATTTCTTGTTCTGTAGGCCTGGGACAAGATCTGATGTATTCCACCTGAGACAACTAAGTTTGGGAAAGTTAAAGTTAGAAAATTAACAGAATGCAAGAAGCCAGTTCAAGAAAGCAGGCAGAGAAGCAGAGCACTTTTTGCTCCCCTCCAGCCCCCACAGATTTGCTGCTAAATGTGATATCTGTAGAAGCAGCTCTCGACTGTTTAATGTGGTAGCCTTATAGAAACTAGGTAAACTGTTCTGAAGTAGAGAGGTTTTGGTCTACATGGATACACACAACTTAATTCTAACGTGCTCCTGCCCTCGAAATGAGCTAAAGGAACACTTGGGACATTATTGCAGTAGCCTGTATATTCCCTATCCATCAATGGACGCCTGGTATCTACACTGCAAGACTTTTCTGCTCTCTGAAGTTAATTATGAATGGCTAATATATATGAGCCTTGCTAGCAAGTTTCTCTTTTATGTGATTTTGCAACTTATTTAGAAAATTAAGTATTACAGCAGGAATAGACACATTCATGATAAGCTTTGGGCACAGATTCAGAAGGACACTTCTCAAACCTGTGCTCAAATGTGTGCCCCTACCCTATTCCAAATTTATCAGTTCAGATACATGTTTCAAGATCATAAAATTCAACAGGAATTAAAAACATGCCTAAATACGTTCCTAAGAAGGCATTCTTTGGGAGTATCAGGCTGAAAAGTCTTAAAATAAAAATGCCTGTCTGTCATTTATTCTGGCACTTGTAGTTTAGGATCCCTAAAAACAACCTGCAACATGTCCCACTATGGTCCATAGTTTTTGGAGCAGAACCTTAGTAGCAAAATGTTTAAGAATGTTTTTATGACTAATGATAGGTCTCACAATAATCAAAGCATCACCAAATATTAAAAATTGATGAGAGTGTATAAGCATTAATAGGTGTTTAAGACCTTTGCTGTGTCTGAGTGTGAGAAATTGTGTTGCTGAAAGGGCAGAGGAAATTTGTTTTCCCAGTAATTAATTTGCTTGGAGATGGTCTTTTTAAACAGTTTCCTGGCTGAATCAGTAAGTGTTTGACTTGGTACCTAAAACTGTATATTTTTAAAGGCTACTTGTAGTCTGCTTTTGAGTCCCCAGGAATTCCAATATTTAAACAGCAATTCTGCAAACTGAAGTCCATTGCCTTACCTCAGAGCTTGCAGTTCAATACACTGAAATGGAGATAATGTGCTGATCACACGCATATCTCCATAACTTACCTTCATTTCCAGACATCACCAACTGAAGTACATTTTCATGTTGTGCTCATGAGTTAATGATCACAGCTAAATTCGAAGGAGTCACTCCAGTTAGGCACAGCAGAGTGTTTCTTCAAAAATTCATTTTCATGATCTGCATGTCATTTTCCACGTGCTTTGGATCAAGGCTTGCACACATCTGAGCTCATCCCAGGTGGGGTTCAAATAATCTTGAGACACTGACATCGGATCACTGTGAATCTCGCACAAGTTGCTTAGTAATTTCTTGTTCATATTTTCACATATATAAATTTATATTCTCATCCCTAGTGACTATGTATTTATTGGGCTAGATAGATTACCAGACTCACCTGGGAGGGCATGATTTATAGCCTTCCTCCAAGGCAACAGTAGCTCCCAAAACATTACAGATATTCATCTCAAAAAGATGTTGCTGTCTTCCATTCCACTTTGCATGGTAAACCCCACTATTTCTTACAAGCAGGGGAGAAGCTCAAGGAAGACATTGAAAACTGATCCACGATAAAATTTCTGGATTTTTTTTTTTTTTAATGGTTAACCTCCTTATTGGATGTTACCAGCTTCAAGTTAGTTCACTGTTCATATTTTCATGCTCCTTAGGTACACAAAGAAGGTAAATAAATGCTTCACAGTGAATCAATTGAGTATATTGAGACTTGAACTACAGCTGTTGCTGCTATGGCATATTTAAATATAGATAAATGGTAAGTCAAAAGTGATATAAGTCAGTAGAACAAATACAGTGGCAAGATATTGTTTTAACTACATAATACAAACCAGATCCTAAATCACATAGTTTCTTTAATTGCTTGTCTTGGACTACATTAAGGGAACAGTTTGGAGATAAGTTTTCTCTCTTTTCCTGTTTTACTTCCCACAGCTCTCTATATTGGTGAATGACCCTTCATAACTTGAAATTTATACTAACAGGTACATGACAGATAGTCACCTGAAGAGGAAATGGAGGCTAGCAAATGATCTAGAATAGATCATTCCAGCTCAGCACACTCGTGAGATGCTTGTGTTGTAACTGGGAATCTTGGAAAAGATAAAACAAAATCCAAAGCAGAGGGCTGCTGCAGTTTCTGCTGATATGAATTTCAAAAAATCATGTAGAGTTAACATTCTGAATTTCTTGCTTAAGAACCCCTTTATGGGCACTCCTTTCTGGTGTTGCCTTGCAAGGATATTATTGTTGCCATTGGAAGAAGTCAGGTAAAATTCCACTGTTCTGTTTATTACAGTTGAGAGTTGCTCCCTTTTTTATAAAAGACAGCTACCTTAATATGCCAATGCATGGATCACAGACCTCTCTCACCCCTCCTACTTGTATTCCTTAATGTCAGCTACAGCTTACAATTACGTTTCTAACTCTCCCTATTATAAAACACTCCAGTTTTCTCATTTTTAAGTTTGATTTGGTGAGCTGACTGTACTTCAAAATCACATTCCTGTTGATGTTGCTCACTGTACAAAATGAGCCATTCAATAATGTTTTGGTTCAGAAAGTTTCACAGTTGGCATAATATAATTCAAACTAGACAAAGAAGTAGCCCTCCAGAATTCTTATGGCACACCGATGAATGGGTTTTCCCTTGCGAGGATGTTCATATTTCATCCAAATTCAGAGGTTCCAGTGGCATTTGAAGTATCAGCAAATCAGAACTGTACCCAAGCTCAGTCAACTTAACTGTGAGTAAGAACAGAATTGGAAGTAGCTCTCATAAGGCAGAGAATTTGAAGAGGAAAAAAAGGGGAGTGAGATAATGTTAATTGGCTCCTTGAGATGTTACCATTTCCTGCTGAGCCAAGTATCAGATAAGACATTTGAATGTGGATAAAAATGTTGTAAGCTAGTTTTAGATGAGTTATACAGAAATTGTATTTCCTCATCTACCATCATTACATTTTACCATTAAAAACACTCAGTTGGGATGTATCTACAATTTAAATATTTTCGGAGCTTACTATGGATTAAAGTGTTACATAGGCTCAAATTTCTCATCTCTACCATAAGCTTCTTGAGGAACCTGAAGAAGGAGCTGTTAAATGCTACAGTGAGTTGTGTCAGTGTGTGAAGATACCTATGTACAATATTTAATGCATCTTTGAAATATATCTTCTCATGCCTGGAGAAATTCAGTGGTGAGAGGGAGGGGAACCTCATGAGAAATCACTAAAGAGGATCTGATGGTAGGTGGGAATCAAAGGAATCATCTGGAGATCGGTGCAATCATTTGTAAAAGAAAACCACTTTCTGTGAATATTCACAACTTTGGAGAAACACTGCATGGATTATAGATGAACAAGAACTTCTGATTAGGAGAGACAATGTTTAGAGTTATAATGAAGGTCAGGGTGTGCCTGGTTTCTAATTCACCTTAGACTGTAAACAATGGGCATGGGGGGCTGTTATGCTCAAATCCTTTGGAAGTGAGTTCACAGATTCTTTGTGGACTGGCTCCAGACTGACCTAGGATTTTGGTAGATTGCTATTAGTGTATGTAAGAATGAATATCCAGTGTATATTACTTTTGCATTACACAGCCTTTTGGTTTTTATATAGCAGGTTAGAAAATAAAGAATTTTGGGGGCATCAAGGGCAAAAGTGAGATCATGACTTATTATATATTATGTGGTATCATCATGTATTAAATCACAGCCTTCTTTAGTTTCTTAAAGAACTCAAACTGTCTTGTTTGACCCAACCAATATCTTTTCTACCTCAACTTTACTATCCCTGTGCCACTGGTAGGATAAAACAAAACATGATGCAATGACTAGAAGATTGATTTTTCACTTGTCTGAACCAAACACAGAGCACTGCTTTTTAAATAGGAGAGTTTTTAAACATTTTCTGTAAAACGACGCAAAAGAAAATATTTGATTCTTGACTTTTCAGCCACAACCAGGTTGACTATGATCCTCAGAACTTCACTACAGCTCAGACAGAATTCATGAACTTGTTCAAGGAACTGGCAAGTGAAACCCTCTGGCCTCTCTTTTGTAGAAACTCCAATTTCATATCATAGTAGTCCCTTTTGGTCTTAAAATCTATTAATCCGCCCTGAACCACGTCAAGTGCAATAGCTCTTCATACAAAATGGAATCTCTGTTGCCTTTATTCTCTTGCCTATGGATCCTCTTAGCTATAATTTAGTTTGGCAAATGAAGAATCTAGAAGACTAACATACTCCTTTTTAGACTGCTGAAGCTTTGGCTCTGTGTTAATTCCAAGAGACTGCCCTCTAGCCAGCCCTTGCATTTCTTTCACTACATCTTGCTTATAAAAATTTTACTGTTCTCCAATATAAAAGTTTGATAGAATTTGAACTGAGGAAGCATAAATGAGACAAGGATATTCAAGTTTATCTTTATAAAATAAAAATGGTTTTTATCTTGGCTTTCTTACTAAAGTAATTGAGAAGAAAGTGTATTTGGTGCTCTAGGTTTTGGAGAGAGATATATTTTATATTCTCATACTAATTAAGAAACACATGTTTGGCTATTATGATACATATCTGCTTTATAATGACAAATGACTGACCTCAGTGGATAACCACACAAGCAATGTGATCCCTTCCAGTGCCAAAAGGGAGATTGTTAAACTGTTCTGAGCCATAACAACTTTAGAGAGGCACACCCACAGAGCATCTTTTCAATGTGTCTGGAGTGTTAAGCGGCCAGGCTTTTGTATAAAATTACACTAATTTACTAAATTTCTTTGTGATAAGATTTCTCTCATTTCACCGTGAGCAGAACAGTGGAAGGAGATGGAAAAGACAATTTACAAGTAAATTGGTTATGACATTCTGGGTGTTTTCTTTATAGAAAGAAAACAAGTTATGACCTCGTAGGTAGATAAATACACTCCAAGCTTGAAAATATGGATTACTGAACTGAAAAATTATATCTTCTTCACTATAATTGCATAGCCCCTAAAAATAGCAAAAAGTGTATTTGGAGTGCTGAGTTCCAAGAGTTTGAAAATTAATGATGAAGTAGTGATGTAATTTGAGAGCAATATGTTTCAAGTTATCAAAATGTGAGACATGTCAGGATTTTTCTAAATAGAAACTGAAAAATACTACCCACCTTCCAGTCACCATCTCCAAAATAGCCAATGCTATAAATAGTAATACAAGTTTATGTGCTACCTCCCTTTTAGTAGAAGTTTTAAATGCATTGGCCTTGACACCATAACCATGCTTCTGTCACTTAACTTTGTTTTTCCATTTCCAGACACTTGTACTGCAAAATTTACCCATCATAATCCCTCAAAACATGGTTTATTTTTATCCTAAGAAATAAGTTTAAAAAATCAAGTCACTATACTTCCCGAACTGCTCCACGTTGTTAATATTCTCCTTTTAGCTTTGCATCATATATAAGGAGCTTTTCATTTGTCTAATGAAAAACATATTTAAACTAATGAGTACACAGTGTTTTTATTTACATATGCAATTAAAATTTACCACTATTAATAGCTGACAGAGGGGAAGGGAAAGTGTGATTATTTCAGTGAGTGCACACTCTTTCAAGAGGATAGCACTTTGCAGGCAGCACTAAAGACAGAGATTAAAAATTGTCATCAGTGCAGAAAAAAAAAAAAATACAGCTCTGAGGTGTCCTAATCCCCGTGGTCCATTTCTGGAGACGAAACCATTAGCACTTTCTCCCTCCCTCGGTGCCTCAGAAATGCTCATCCATTTATAGAGCCCCTGGCTCGTGTTCCCGGCGCTCCCCAGAGGAGTGCGGGTGGGCTCTCCCAGCAGAACCCGTGTCGTGGTTTATTCCGTGAGAACAGAGCTGTGGGCACCAGGCAGACCGTGTGCTTCCCAGAGCCTGGGGGGAGGTCGGGGAAGTGAGGGAATCTGCTCCTCTGCAGATATGGAGGAGAGAAAAATAACACCAAATGTACATCAAGTGAGGAGGAAGAACCAGGGTCACTTGCTACAAATTGCACAGGAGTAAAAAACCTGAAGATGGGGCTGTCTGCAGCAGGCAGTGGCTACCTGGCATTGCCATGTAGACGAGGCACAGTGAAATGAGATTAATCAAAGAGTCAGGGATGCAGAGATCTTTACTCCGCCCCATTCTTCTTAGAAACAGAGTTCAAAGACAAGCATCAGACATCAGCTATCACTGCGTGGACAAACATGGTAAAGGGTGCTAAATCTTCCACTTTTCTGCTGTTCTCTCTCCCAGGTGCTACAGAGCCTGCCAGGGGAAAGCAGATTTCTGCTTATAGCTGCACCACGCTCTTGCTGAACAGTGCTGTTACTACAGCACACTCTGTTCTGGCAAGTGAGAATTTTATCAGCAGCACTATAAAAGTACTCAAATTCAATCCTTCGTTATTGATATGCACTAATATGCGCTTTTCTAAACATTTTGTGAATGGTGTAATCATAGCTAGGACAAGAAAATATTAGTAATATACATTAAAACAATCTTACAACAGTTTTACCAGAAGCAATAATTTTGCTTTGATTTGAAAATTTGGATTGAGTTTCCCATTTTTTAATTTAAAGGAGGACATATGAAGAGACAGAAAAGATGAAGATTTAATGATAATAATACATGTACTGAACAGTAGGATTTTTTTTTTTAACTGGCATTCTTGATCAAAACCTTCTCAAGTGGAGAGAGAAACCATAGACTACAAAAGCATTACCTGCTAATTGCAGCTGAATGTTGGTCACCTTGCATGGGTGGCTGCAGTCGCTCCATACTGATGGGATATCTTCCTGTGTGCAGTGGGAGAAGGGTCAGCAGTACTGGTACCAAGGCTGATGGAAGTAATCATCACCAGTTTGCTTGCACAGACAGACACTCACATATTGCAAGGCAAAAATGGTTTGAAAGACTGAAAGGTTGTGAAAACTCCAAGGTGTAATGTCTAATGATGAACTGCTGCTGTAGTAACTTTTCTAGGGTGGATGGCTTTGAAAAAAGGCTCATACACTGAGGTGCATATGTAATTCTGAGGTGGAAGTGATCAATGAATGACATGAGGGATAGTTTTGCACTATCTCTGTGCAAATGCCTGGACATAGCCATGGCTAACCACTGCAGACCCGGAGCTGGATCATGCAGAACGCCCTCCGGGTGTTCAAACACGTGGGTGAGGGTTTAGCGGCTGTAACACTGCGGTGTCTCCAGATGGTGCTGTTGCAAATGGAGTTTACATTATTAAAGTGAAAACGTAAGATTTTGTTATCTCTTGGAGAAACTCGTCAGTCGTGAAGTTCGTTTTAAGAGCTGAATCAGTTATTTACTACCTGTATTTTTCTAGTGTTCAGCTCCGAGGTGCTGTTGCTTTTAAAGCATACAAAGAAACAAAAGGACTATCCAATACTAAAAGACTAGAGATACTACCTTTGAGTTAAACAGGCTGTAAGGAAACAGGTAAGTGATAGAAAATGGGCATGCAAATCTGTAAACACAGACTGGAGTACTATAAGTGCTAAAAAAACCAATCATCTTATTCACAGCGCCAGAGGACAGACTGAGGATCCTACACTTAGGTAATAATTTCTTCCTTTCTTCCTCTTCTCTCCTTTTATTCATGGCCCTAATATATGCATTGGGGGGAGAATAATCAAGAGGATGGCTATGTAAAAATACTGTACTATGTAAAAGATGCTGTACATCTCTGATTTGTTTGTCTCTTTCCAATTACACAGTATCATGAAACATGAGCAAGGTTGTTGGTGCAACAGAGTCAGTATTGCTGTGAAAGACTGAATTGTATTATTTTCCACCTTCTGCTACATTAAAAAATTGCTTGGTAAGTTTTGATTCTAGGTCATTTGCAATTTGCAGTAGCTGATGATGATGCATTAAGCAGAAAGAACATGTTGATTTTTAAGTTGGACTCAGTTGTTACAGTAGGAATATTTTGAAATTCCCAAACTTAAGATTCATAGTGGAGTGCTCTAAGTACATTAATTATGGAATACTGAGATGTTATTTTAAGAGAGTTAATTTTCTAATTAATTGCTGCATTACAAATGTAGTTATTGGATGGTTCTAGAATATCTTCACCCTCCTCCTCTGCAGTTAATTAGTATTCCAAAATTAAATAAACTGTAAAGTTATGGTTGAATGACTCAGGTAGGTTGTAGATGGCTGTAGCTGATACAGCTGCAGTGCCTTACATTCTACTGACAGTCTGAGCTCCCAGAAGAAACATTAAAAAGCATCTCACTACATGCTTTATACTTAATGATCAGTAAGTTCCATTAAAACATATATGTTCCAGTTTGAAAAAACACAGCTTATGAATTAGTACGAAATGGCTTTCAAAGAGAAAAGAACTACTCAGTAAGTGAAAAGAAGTTTCAGTTGCTGTCCTTCCTTTTCTTTAAGCTTAGGGATTTTTGTTAGTTTCTTTCTTTTTACCCCCCTCTGGAAATCCATCAATGGTTTTGTCCTGAAAATTCAGCATATTTTCACAAGAATCATTTCCAAAACAGCATGGGAAATGTGTTGCTCAAATGCAAAGATATTGCACACAAAAATAAGCTGGTCAAATAATGTAGCTGCTCTGAATTATTCACAGCTATCTAGCAAGCATTGTTTGCAATAGAGCAACTAAGTAAACAGGAAAGAAAAACAAGTTTTGGCATGATTCTAGGAATTAGCATTCTTCATTTCTATGGTAACGCTGATAAAAAGTTTTTACTAATAATGAAAGACATGCAGAATAAAAACAAGTAAGCTAAATAGAAGACATCTATTGTAAGTTTATGTGTTTTTCCCTTTTTAATGGGAAATGAATGTACAAGCTTGGGGACATCTCAGCTTTGGGACAGCACAGACTAATGCATATACTGTTAGCTTACTTTGCCAGCAAGTAAGGAAAGATGTTTGATGAATACGCATGTGAACTAGGATAGTTATAGGAAGGCTATTAAAATAGAAAAATGTGAACAGAGGCTGTGTTTGTTTCACAGGCATTTTGTAGAATCATAGATTCATTACCAGCTACTATTGAATCCAGGGTACATTAAAATTTGTGGCAGTTTTTCTCTGACAAGAATGACACGATGAAAATACACAGAAGAAACTTCCTCAGCTGCAAAAATTTGCCTAACATATTTATAGTCTTACACAGAAAATAATTTTCCTTACCTCCAGCTACTAATACAATGTATTATATAATTCTTATCAGTACATATATATATATGTTATCATTACTTTATAGATCTGCATCTAAGGGAAAAAAAGCTTCTCTTTACCAGGGGTTCTCTAATCTCGGTTGTAGTGGAACGAAAGTCACAAAAAACCATAAATGCAAATCTTACCATCCCTTCCCTTAGCAGAAAATGTGAGAAGGTTCCTGATGATAGAGAAGTCTGATCCCATCATCAAATAAATCAAAATCCATTACAGGGAAACAAGGAAGAGCAGGAAGGATGAAGAATTATAAAACCTCATCTGCATGTTAATTTTTGCCTCAAATACAATCTGAATATGCAGCAAAGCTCTACCACCTTTACATAAACAGGGCTTCTTGTTCATTTTCACAGGGTTCTGTATTTTTAAGTTCCAGATAGAAGAAAAAAACCACTGAAAGTTGTCAAATATTTTCAGCTTCTGGGTGGAACTGAATGCCTGATCTGGAAGACGGATTTAGCAAAGCTTCCAGGGCACACTCAAAAAATACAAATAATTTAGAGACCATGTGTGGGAGATGAAGCATCTAAATGAGCCAGCAGAAGCGAGAGCAGTCAGGGGAAAGTATTGTCTAAATCATCTGGAGATAAGCTCAATACAACACATACCCGATGTACACAAGGAGAGGTATAAACAGCTTTCTCCCCCCAAAAAAGTATGTTTGGACAAAAGATACAGTATGAAACATGACAAAAGCTTCTGAAAGGAGCTGCAGTCAGTGCTGTTTGTGAGTGTATGTCTCAGCCTATGCTCCTCAGGTGCCCACCGGAACCTGCTTGGGCTGTCTTGTGCTATTGCTTCTCCTTTCTGGGCCAGCCCCCTGCCCTTTCCTTAGGTGCCCTCAGGTCTGTACAAGGATTCATATTCAACCTCTAGGAAAAATGGTTTGAAAACTCTTTGTCTACAATATTTTCTGTTCAATAGACTCAATCAGGACTAGAAGCAGGAGGCTCCTTTGACAGTTCCAGCCAGGAGAGAGGCTCAGTGACCACTAACTCCCTGTGGAATGCTCCCTGCCTGCCTTGAACCCCAGGCATACCACACAGCTGTTCAGTTCAACTTAGGAAATGTTGCATAACACGTACTTGTTTGGCATAGTTGCATAAAAATCATGAGGTTATTTAATTCTGTTGGCTATTCCAGTCCATAGCTATTGGAATGAATTGGATGACCAGCATCCACAGCAGGGTGGACTTACACCAAGGCTAACACTTTTCTGGATAGGCTGAAGCAGTCCTGTCCTGTGGAGAGAGGTTGAGTGTCCTTGGACCAGATTAGTTTTCTCTAATAGAAAAGGACTTATAAGCACCAGTGATAGCATAGCTTGGGGAAGAGTGAAGATCACCACCTTTCTCCGAGCTTTTCTCTTCAAAGCAGTTGTGAGATCAGCAGTCTTAAACCTTGGGGATTAGGTAACATCAAAGATTGAAGCCATTGGAGGCAGAAATACAGCACTGGAGTCTTGATACTGTCACTTGACTAATCTGTTTGATAAGTTCTTGCTTTTTCAGGTGTTATCATTTAGATTATCATGAACTACTTGCCAAACAATTGCCTGCTTGGAGTTTAGAGATTTGCCTGGGTTCTCACTCTATCAGAGTATCTCAGCCATCATTACTATCCCCCAGTTCCCTTATAACAGCAACTGAGACAGTACAACACTGGAGAAGCTTCGTTTCATTTCCAACCCCAATCACTGAAAACCAGTCAGGGTTAACACACACAGTAAGAAAACACTGACAGGCCCTCCCAACCCAAGCACAGCACTGGATGTCAAAACTTTGTAAGGATAGAACTTGCAGCAATAACAACTAATTCAACGTGTTCAGCAAAGGTATTTTAGTCTCTGTCACTTCCCACCATGCATCAGTGCCACGTGCCTCGTTTCTCAGTTTCCCTGCGAAAAGGAAACTTTTCCACTTGTTTTCCTGAGAACACCATCTCCTAAGAAGGACGTTAGGAGAGGCTGGGGGAGCCATGGCAATTAATATCTGAACTGTTTGCCACCAGTATTACTATAGAATTAAGCTAATCTGGAGAACGAAACACAAAATTGAAATAACAATCTTTAATTTGCTTAGTGAAAATATTTCAAAAGGCCACCCAAAATGCTCTTTGTTGAGGGATATGTAACATCATTTAGATGCCATGTATGTCATTTGAGTTATTTTGGAAATTCAAGCTGGAATTTTCTCTAGTCATAACTGTACACAAATCAAGATAATAAAAAAAAATTATAATGCATAAGATATGGGTCTTCCAGGGATGAAGAAAACTAATTTGAAGGGTAATTTTCATAAAAATGAAATAAAGAACAGATTAGAAGATGTGCAATCCATGAAATATTAAAGTGTCTCATTTAGGTACTTGTTATAGGACTTCAAAAAAATTAAAAAAGGCAATTTAGAAGATTGACTGGCCTCACAGGTTGAGAGACACAAAAACATTTGGATTATTAGTTCTGACAAATCTTTCATCTTGTTGTGTCTTCTTCATCCTTTTCAAAATGTTAATAATTTATTTATTTACAGAATCTTTTAACTTGTTCTTAGAATTCCTTACGAGGAGAGGTTTGTATTGACTTCATTTACACCCTAAGCATGAAAAGACAGAATCCCCTCCCTTTTAGTATTACACTGTAAGTAATGCAAACTGCATTTGCAGGGCAAGCACTAACTGGTGCCTTAACTGGGCAATATCCTCTGTCAATTTGGCTAATGAACAAAAACCAAAGCTGTGTCATAATCTCAGCACTGTTTATGTAAAGTGCTGAACAAAACCAGACTAACAGGGCTGACACAAAAGATAAAGCAGAATCTGTTGTCTATCACTTCTGTGTTTTTCCCTGAGACTTCGAAATTTGCTCCTTTCTACAAGGTTACTGCTTTTGTCCTTGTTTGCATGTCTGTCTCTATATACACTGATCTGTAAATAGTGTTTATGTTTCTATAGGTAATAATCACACTAATATTTTACTGGTATAACAATTTTTCTCCAGAGAGGTTGTATTTATTCCAATTATTTACCCTGCTAAACACAACATTTGCAGATGCTTCTTACTAAATGCACTTTTTTCATCACTTCTCAACTGCACTTGTCTTGACATATGAATTCCTAAACCTCATGCATTAAAAAAATTCTATTACATCAGTGCTTTTATTTATAAGCAGAGATTGAAATTGGTACAGAATTACCTTTCCTCTTCCTGTAACCAGTGCCGCCGAGTCTAGATTAATGCCAGGACTTCAGCATAGAAACACAGCTACAACTCCTTACATCCTAAGTGTTTTTTTTAATCAATTTTGCCCTCAGCCAAAATTGTGGTAATGTAGAAATAAACCTGTCAGATGAAATTTCACTTCCCCAGTTCCCCCGTTGGAAAGCACGGAACCGTGCTGTTCATCAGCATGGGTATAACTGCTGGGAAGCCTTTAGCCAAAGTCCCTTTTTCAGTATGTCTCTCCCTGCATGTTTTAATTTGAAAAGAGAGTATTAAAATAATCATTCAGATGTAGAACTGTTCCTCACATTTGGATGGAAAGCAAAGATTTCATTGCTTAGCTCTTGCAGCATCCCCTAGTCATCCCATTAAACACAGGTCCTGGAATGGGACATTTTTAATGATGCATTGATTCACTTTACCAGAACAATACTTTTTCATGATTGCTTGTCTCATATCATTTATCCCTTCAACTAAACATCAAAGTTATTCACCAGCTGAGATTTATTGAGCCTGACCACTGCTGGAACCAACAGTAGTGGTATTACAGAGAACCCTTGAAGAGAGAGAGGCCCCAGTGGCAAGCCACTGGCTAGATTAAAACCCAGAGGAGTGGAATGGCACGCCAAAGAGTTTGAGAGAACAGCTCAAGTGGCCTATGAATAAAATCTGGGATCCAAGGAAATTATCAGCTCACAGGCTACTCACACACCTTACACTGCTAAAAGAAATGCTGCTCTTCCAGGTGTAGGTGTGATTTGATCTGACAGGGTTCTATCAAGTCCTGCCTGCTACTTTTTTGCATAAGAGTGACCACAGTGTCAAAACCAGTGGGTGTCTGATTGTCACAGCAAGGGCTGTGTGCACTCCCAGGGGCTGTGTGCTGGTAGGGTGAGCACCCACGGTATTCACAGACATTGCCCTTGATCACAAGTGCATTGTGGGGGGGAAAGGGAAAAAAGCATGTGAAAAACATCAAAAGCTTTTTAAACTGTTTTATCCTTTAACTTCTGAGCTAAGTGTATACCTGGAAGCAATTTGTAAAAATACTAAAGGCTGGTACCTCAGGGCAGTCTCTCACTGCTGTTCCTTGGGCTTTGGCACATACTTTCTGTACTTTGCCAACAGTCCTCTCACACAGCTTAATCCTTATCCTGAAAAATCCTAAAGCATGGGAATTTACAGGACAGAGATGTAGGATTTCTCAGTTAGGGCTATGTCATATGCACAGATTTTTCCAGGAGTCCCTTTGTGTCTCCTTTATGGGAATAGTGCAAGGCAACATGCAAGCACAAGATGCAATGGCAACAGCCAGAGTTTGGCCCAATTTATTCACCCTTAAAGAAAACCAAGAAGCTACAGAGTGTACTGAATGACAAGAAAATAATATTTGTTTACTGGACTAAAGCCTGGAGATACTTTAGTTGGTACAGATAATGGAAGCAGTTTTGTAGTGTGCCAGCCAAGAAAAACATCAGTTGCTCAGCATGGCATCCAGCTAAACTAATCTTTGTTTTCCACAGGAGATGCTTTTTCAATAATTTCTAAGAGCTAAAGGACTTCATTAAGAACCATGCAGGCATTGATCCAGATGTTAAACCTCTCTGTACAATGGGAAGCCCTCTTGGAAAGCAGTAAAGAATAATTGGTTCATTGTTATCTGGTCTTGAGAAAAGAGAACAATATTGTCTATATATTTGATGTTACTTTATGGAGGAATTTATTTCATTGTGTACATGCTGTTTGAAATAATGCCTTTGTGTAATTAAAGTGTAGGTAAACATTCAATTTCTACCTAAATGCCTTACTGTAGCACTGAAATTAGTATTGTTCCTAAATCTTATCCAAATAAAATGTAACACAAGAGAAGTGAAACAAGGCTCATTTTTAAATAATCGATGCTAATCAAAAGTAATATTGCCCAGTTGTTCTTAGTAGATTTTTCTTTAGTTCTTATTTTTACATTACTTTTCTATCAGCTTTAACTTTAGAAAATGATAATATTGTAAAAATAATTCTTAGACAGGTAAATAAATTGAAACGTAATCATGTTTCTGATGCCTGAGAAATCTGTAGCATTTTAATTTCTCTTCACAAACTTCTGTATAGGCCTGGCAATGCCATTTGAAGTATGATATTAATAACGTGTTTTTCTTTGCCAATTTACTTACACTTAATACACTATGATTAAGGAAGAAATTAATTCCAAAAAAACCCCACCTGGCTTTGAAACTTGACCACTGGGTATCTCTAAAAAGCAACTGTTTGTGGGCAATTTCTTTTTCAGTGTCTCAGCAAGTTGGTGTCAAACAAGTTTCTGCTCCATTAGTGGAAATTACCATGAATTTTCAGGAGAGTTATAACCTGCACTTTTCTTTAGGTTTCAGACATATTCCTCAATCTGTTCTGCAAAGCCACACTGCTTCATTACGATGCTTGCAAAGGAGCTGACCAAGTAGGCACTTGATGCCTGGTTTGTTAAAGTCAGTAGAATTATGACAAAATTCTTTTTCTTGCTATTTTTGAATGAAAAGAAATATCTACAGTATCGTGTTGCACATCAGGCTTTGATGAATGTCTCAATTCCCATTGTGCTACCCTGATTCTTCCTATAGCACCTTCCAGACAAGAAATGCCTGTGTTTTGGAAGATCAGAAGGCCTTGTATGAGCGTTTTTCAAGAATTTGAAATGCGACACTCATTAACTTGCATTTTTTTTTGTTCTAAAAGAATAAACTTAAGCTAGCTGATGTACATTGTTTGCAAAAGTCCTATGGATAATCGCTTCTAAAAAAGAGAGGGGAAATTTTTTTAAAAAATAATTAGAGAGATATTTCCACAGCATAAGAATGTTGATGAACAGATTCGAATGGGGAGAAAGAAAACAAAACCCAAACCTTTGAAGGGCAATGACTTGAAGCCCCATTATTTCAGACACTGGAAACGGGACCAATTAAAGCTGTACACTCATGTATAAGTATCTTCCTTAAATAGATCCTTAAATAGAGGATCCTTAAAAAGGATCCTTAAATAGAGGGATCCTTCTCTTAAGTAGACTTGTGCACCAACCACATTTAAGGTCCCTGTTCTCTTGTTGAAAGTTGACTTTTCAGGAATCAGAGAGTCCTTTCAATGTGTGGGTCTGGACATGTTCACTCCTTGTAGAACAAGATTTTATTTGAAGATGTATTTAAAAACAAAAGAGATGGCATGGCCAGAATCCTATATCCAGACTTGATGTCATCTGTGATTAGACTTTCATCTTTACCACTTCTGTATTAAAAAAAGGAGAAGGATAATATGTCTTAAAGTAATGAGTAAGAAGATTAAGGGACTGAACAAATGCAAATAAAACAAAACTGTTTTTTTAGTTTGTAAAACGTGCTAACAGGAAGTTTAGAAATGCTTAATAACACAAGCAGAGAGATACAGGAGGGAAAAAAAGTATAGCTCCAAAAAGACACTGGATGTAATCATGGGTGTCCTCAGAGTCTGATATATTAGGACATTTTCAAACTCATTCCTAATGAAAATCCTATTAATGAAACATATTAATGAAATCTGCATTGATATTATTGTAGAGATCTAGGCAGAAATTTACTTAGAAGAATTACTTCCATGCCAATCAGTTTTTCCAATTTAATTTGGAGCAGCCAGAATTTACTCAAAAGTCCAAAATTGATTGATTTCTGAAGATCACATCTTGTAGAAAGGGACATTATTCTGTCTGGGGAAAAAAATTTCCATAATTTCTCTCATGTGCTTGTAAGGGTTGGGATCAATGCAGCTTCAGGCAAGAGCCTTGACTCTGGACTTTTTCTTGGAGAGCTCTCTGGAGACTGGGCTGTGTGCCCAATGCAAGGACTGGCTGGTGGGCAGTGCTCTTTCTAGCTTAAAACAAAGCTTGCTGTGCAAGCAGGAACATATTATTCCTTCACAGCCACAAACAATAGGAGCACATTTAAGCTTTCCATAATTAACCTGGCCTTTTAGATTACTTTCTAAAGTGGTTTTTTTGGTAAAGTAAACACAGGAGAGGCCATCAAAAAAAAGGTCTGTTAAGTTTTGGGTTGGGAAAAAGATCCTGTCTTTGTGGTTAGACCATCACCACTATTAAACTTGAACTCTAGGCCACTTCTGATCCATAAAAAAATAAAGCGTAACTGAGGATAACTATCAAAGTCTAAAGGAAACCCATTAACACTTCTCCCATGTCACATCTAAAGGGGAAGAAATAGTATTGGGAAGACCTTCATAGATCAGCAATGTCACAGTAGATTCAGGGAGCCACATCATTCAAAAAACAACTCATGCAAATACCACTAAATGAATGTGACAACCTTCAAAAGCAGCTGAGTGATGAACTCAAGTTTGCCAACTCAACTTGACCTATCAAATACCTCAGTGATGACAACACCCAGGTATAGGCTATTTATGGCAGTGGTGAGCTGTTAGCACTTCCTGCATCACAGTGACAGCAGGTGCACTCCTGAGCACTGTGAGACGAAGTGTCCTTTCCCCCCACACACCCCTCTCCACTTTAAAATGCAAACCAAAACCAGAAACCAAGCTGTGCGCTCTTGGCTCCTATAGATTTGCTACAGAATTCACACAGGTACCATTAGCTAAAGCAGTAAAAAATCTCTCTAAAAGATCCCTCTCTATATTGAAAACTATTATTTTGCAGATGACATAAATCCTGAAAGCAGCTAAAAGTTATTTACTGGAATATGCATATGCAAACGGTATTTCCTAGCTTTCAGAAGTATTCTTGATTATGGTTCTGATCTCTGTAGTAAGAAGTAGGTATGTTATAAATTGTTGGGGTAGGGTTATAAACATTATATTTTACTTATTCAATACAATTCGCTACTATTTCAGGCTGCACACATACACATGTTTATTTTTAACCTGCAAGCAGTCATCCTGAGACAGCACTCAGCCTTAGCTAATCAGCTGGGGCTGATGTTTGATTCACCTGCCACTGCCCTACTGCCACTTGTGGGTTTTTTTGGTTATTACAATAGGCTTTCCAGTTTCTACAAAAGAGAAAAAAATTCACCTGACATACTTTGGGAGAGAAGAGCACATTTGTTACCACAAGAAATACAAAAACTGCTTCTACTTCAGACATATGAACTGAATATCTATTAAAACATTTTCTTCACCTGACGTTGGGAACTGCAGCCAGAAGGGATATTGATTGCTCTGTACAAACCCTCTAGTGTTGGTTTTAACAATACTGTCACCCTGCTTCACTGATCATGCTAATATATTTAGCAAAACCCCATCTGTAGTCTGTCATTTACACAGCCACTGCACATTCACTATTTTAAATTCTCATTCCATCACTTTTATACTGTTACCTCCACAGTCCCCCTACAGCACACAGATTGCCATATCCATTTGAATTTCTGAAGCAGGCAGAAAAAGCCCGAGGCAAGGATTTTAATGGAGCCACATAGACCCCTATAAGCTCCCTTCCCTTTTATTGGAAACCCAGCTTCACCTCTTCATCTACAGCCAGCCTTTAGATGCAGGTTTCACCGAGCACCAGAGCTCTGCCATTCCTGCTTCAAAACAGAGTGGCTCATCCACTGGGCCAGAACAAACTGTTCAGACCCTCTCCCTTGGCGGGGCCGTGGGGCACCAGGTGAAGGGACACAGAGCCTGGCATCCTGCAGCATCCTCTCACTTGCACCCTGTGACTTTTTCTTCCTGTGCCATATGAAAAAAATCAGTGACAGTTTCAGAGAATTCTTTACTCTGCACAGTTCTTTCAGGACACATAAATGTGATCAACTTTTAAAGTGTGAATTATTTATAAAACAATCATTGTGAGGGCTGAGGACTCAGTAATTACTCTGTGCAATTAGTCCCCAAAGTAGTGTGAGGCTGCATTCCCAAGTGATCCAAGCTATGGAAACATTATGAGTGCCTAAGAAAAAATAGTTCTCTCTAAGAGAGGTTGGCTACAACAACCATTTTGGGGAGGGAAGGAAAAGTACTACAGGTGAAAGGCAGACTAAAGAATTTGAAGCTCTTTTCCTATCTTCTTTTGAGCTCTCTGTCTCCCCTAGGAGAAACAGACACTTGCCATAAGGTGAAGCAAGTGCTTTTGCTACAGCAGCCATTGAATAAGAGCACAGAAACTGGTATACAGCTAGACACTATCAGAACAGAATGGTTTCACACCCCTCAATACTGCTGCCATCTCCTCTTCAGTGGGTAGCCACCAGCTCACAGATTATTTTTCATATTTTTCCATGTGAAAGCTTCATTTCAAACATCTCAGCAAAGAAAGGATTTATCTTGGAAAAGACTGTCCAAAATCATGTTTGTTTTTTTAAATTAAAATATGCTCTTCTGCTCTACCTCAGTATTTATGACAAAATAAGCACAAGATAAAGCACTTTTTCCCTAAGAGGTGAAGTCAACAAATGGTAAATCTTCCTTGCCCCACTGAAGAAATATGGCAAGTGGAATTTATGAGTGTCATGAGAGCCACTAACTCCATGCCTTCTAGGATGATCACTCTGTTCAGGGTAATGCCTGCCAGGCAAATGCATGGCATCTGCCCCCCTGAGAGCAGACCCAGCGCTTTTAATCCCTCATTCCTTCTCAAATCCATTTCTGGTCTCCTGTTTGGTCTGATTTAAATTGGCAGCAGAGGTGAAGCATTTCCCCTGGTACCTTGCCCCTCCCAGACTGCATCTGCCCCATCAGATATCCAAGTTCAGGGCTCAGAGAGCAAAAGAAAGGTAATGCTTTCTGCTGTTGGGATGCTGAAATAGCACCCAAGCAGATGAATCAAGCAAAATGTGGGTGGCTGTTTGGGAAAATGCATTTTGTTTAAAGTGCAGATGCCTGTACTTAGATGAGTCGTGGCCCTGTTGTTTTCAATTCAGTAATTCGAAGGAGTTACCTGCACACAGGATCGACAACACTGGCTCTCAAGGTCTAGATAAAACTCTGAACACACTTGCCATTAACTTTATGCATTTTTTTTGATCACTCCACTAGGAAGCTGGTCTCCCAGTAAAGGCCAAACAAGATCAGGTGAGAGGACTGCAAGGAGCAGGGTCCCACAGCAGGACCCCCCCTGCTCCACAAAAGAGGGAGACAAGAGATGTTCAGGGTTTTTTAAAGAATATTGGTCACCAGATGGAGAAAAATGTGTTTCCCAGCGGAATATCTCATTTGAATACACCGAAAATGTCTAATTGTCCTTGAGAGGAAGTAATACTAGAGTTAATTAAGATTGTATTAAAACTTAAATCTTGACAGCTTGGTCTGCTGCTCCCACTTTCAAGGCTTTTATGTTTGGATTTACTTCCAAAAGCCTGCAGGTGATATTCTGTACTTTGTCACAGTTCACAGGGTAGGTAGAAACTCAAACACAACCATGTCCTTGCAAGAATATTATTTTATCTGAAGTGCAACTAATAGGAAGGTCATATTCTACCCTTTTTCCTCCCCTCTCCCTTAAACACCTTATTTGCTACAGCTACAGAAATTTAGAAAGGAAAATCAGGCATCATGATTCATAGCTAAGCTAGGCAAAAGCATTAATCATTCACACCTTTAACTCTAAAAGCATATAAACTTCCAAGGGTGATCAGTCAACGTGACACATTTATATTTTAGCTGGAAATCAGATTTAGAAATGGAAGACCCTGAATTTCTGACCAGAGAACAAAGTACATGAAATGCCATTGAGCCATTTTAAAGGAGTCCAAATTCATGGTTTCTACTCAAGTGAAGAGGTAGCCTTTCATATAAGCAATCCTATTATTTGCAATTCAGTTCATGGTTCAGGAAAATATCAAGAAAGATGAGCCAGAGGATCAGAACAGAGCCAAACACAGTGTGTCTGCCTGTCTCTCTTAACATGAGAAGTAAAGGAAGGATGCTGATGCTTGATAAAGTTGAAAACTGGAAGAGACTTGTGTGATTTATTCTCTTGTATGAATAGACCCTGGTGATCTTACTAATGATTCTCACATATGTTTCTACTGGGTCTTCTGGGGTTAGAAACTTTGAAAGAGAAGGCACTGAATAAAAGAACTGTCCAGTGATACATGGCAAAAAGAAAACATTCCTAGGAAAGAGAAAATTCAGCAGACCAGTGGCCAGCAGTGACAAATACAATATGCAAATAATAAGCAGATGACAAGGCACACTATATATTTTTTTTTAATAAGTAGCATTTTATAAAAGAGTCCAGAGTCTGGAAACAGAAATCTCCACTACTTAGAGTTCATGTTTCATTGTCTGCAGTGATGACGCAGCAATAAAGGCAGGTGCCCACAGTACCAGGACTTCCACTGGAAATTCAGTGTGTCCTTTTTGTCATTCTATATCTCCCTTTGTGTTCTTTAAAAGAGAATGAAATACCTTCATATTCTCCATATTCTCTTTTACAAGGAAAAAAAAAAATCTGACAGAAGAAAAACATTTTCCCATAACATAAGCTGAATTTCTGTGTAAATTAGAATCTTTTGGATTTCCCTATTATACAAAATTCTGTTATTAGTATGAGGGGACAGGGAAATGGAAAATATGATGGCAAGACCCTCTTAGCAAAAGAAAATTGTTTTTGTTAAAAAGAGAAGTTTAGATTCTCTTTAGACAGGTAGCTTTCTGAGTAAAAAAACCCACAACTTATAATTATGTACTATTTGCATTATTTAATGTCAAGCAACCTGAAGAAATATATTGAAAAAGTAAACTATCATCTTTTCCTTTCTTCCCTTTTAGGTTTACTGTATCAGTAAGTTAATATACCATGAGTCATATCTGAACTCTAAAGATGTTCTATCTATTTAGTTGTCACAACAGCAGCAGTATCTTCTGGGAACAAGGCAATATGAAAAGAATTTTAGAGATAAGAAAAGATTTATTATACTGTTGATGTGCCTGTTTTGCATTATATACTAGGAATGATAAAATTTAAAACACGTTTGAAAAGCAGTAGCAGAGAAGCTGGCAATGAGCTCAGTTTTGTGGCTCAGAAGCCTTGGGAATGCATTTCACTGCAGAAAATGTTTGTTGGTACTCCCAAAGCAAAGATTTCCTGGGAACCTTGATACTCTGTAAACAGGGGGCAGGGTGAAGTTTGCATGTTTTTTGAGAACTCCCCACTAGATAGAAATCTTGCAGCATCCCAATAAAACAGCATCTTGCATTCTCCAGAGACAGACCCATAGCTTGTCATTCAGAGCATGGGCCCCTCCCACCCACAGATACCTTACCCACATTGGCATTATCTATGGAAAGTCAGCTTGCTTCTGTTACAGAGGAGAAACACTTACAGGATAATAAAAAGCCACTAATACAAGATAAGTACTGTTAGTGGGAAATCATTTGTTAAGGCTGAGAACTGCCTTGGCAGTCCTGTCCTGCCACTGGGCTCGCTGGGGAGAGGCACTGCTTTTCATTTGAGATAACACTCATCCTGGCAGACACATCTTTCTGCCTGTTTCCTTCAAGTTATCACCTGCTGTTTTCCAAGTTCGAGTTTCAGCTGATGTCTCGTGTCACTGCAGTCCACAAACATACCACAGCAGGAGCTACATGGAAGCAATAGAAAAAAATCCTTCACCCAGAGGGTGGCTGGGGGATGGAACAGGTTCCCCAGGGAAGTTGTCACAGCACCAAGCCTGACAGAGTTCAGTATTTGGGTGATACTCTCGGGCACATGGTGTGACTCTTGAGGATGGTCTGTGCAGGGCCAGGAGCTGGACTCAGTGATCCTCGTGGGTCCCTTCTAACTCAGCATGTTCTGTGATTCCATTAAAAGTGTCTCACTTTTGCCCAGCCCTGCCTGCTGCCCTCATGGGACACACTTCCCTGCAGGGCTCTGCCTGCACACAAGCCCAGGCACACGGCTCTGCACTGGGGCAGCTCCAGGGGCTGCCTGGAGCACTCACCACTTCCCTGCACTGAGCGAGAACCTGTGATAGGAAAACTCCCAGCTCAACACCAGCTCCAGGTGAGACCAGCAGTGGTCTGACTTCCCCCATCCACCACCATCCCAGCACTGCTCTGGCAAAGGAGAAGATGGCCACAATTTATGACTGTTCCTTCTGAGTTGCAATTCATTTATCTGTGCATGGTAACCTGTGATCTGTGCTCCTTTCTCATTTTTAAGAAATAGAAATACCATCAGATGATAAATATACCAACTTCTAGGATGTTAATTCATAGTCATTAATAATACATGACCAAATGTAGGAATTACTTAAAGGAAAATGAGAAATATATCATAACATTTATCATATAGCTTGCTTGAAATAAGACCAGCATGGTGCTTGTAATGGTCAGGAACCTATAAGTACCAAAGGAATTTAGGACAAATCATGCCATTTGTACAGTTGAAAAATGGCTGAAACAAAAAACAAAACAAAACAAAAAAAACATACACACAACCCCCCCCCAAAAACAAACAAACAAACAACAACAAAAAAAATCAGGCTCTGACAGCATGCTATTACCAACAAAATCTCTTGCTAGAATTAGGTTCAGTGATACAGCTGTGGACCAGGCTAAGGATATATGGAAGACAAGCTAAAGATGCTTTCTTAGCTCAGAACCACAGATCAAACTGTTGACTATATATAAGTACAGGGCATTTTAGACATCTCTGATGATTTTAGTAATTCAGGTTTCCAGGACTGAGCCAAGGACCTGCCTAAATGCCATTGGTAGTCATTAATTCCAATTAAAATTATCCCTGTTCAAACACTGGTTAGCAAGACAGAATGGCAAGAATGTCAGAGAGAATTCCATTTATCAAATAACTAAATCAAAACATAAAGGGACATAAAAATTACTTTACCATTAGCATTTCACATGCCTGAAAGGTACACAGTCAAATATAATTCTCTGCATTTATATGGAAATCAAGACAGCCTGCCAACTGAATGGATTATTGCATTTTGCTTTAATATACTGACCCCTGGCTTTCTGCCATTATGAGCTTTGTCCCAGACAAGCCTGTGGTGATGGAAGTCTGCTCTCTTAAATCTCTCCACTCAGGTCACAACTGGTAACCAATTTGAAAAAAGCTCCAGAAACTTGCAAAAGAGTACGTTTCCATAAAAGAGAAGGGGCCTCAGGTACCCACACCTGAGAAGAGCAACAGGAAAATACTCTGGGAATATGCTGGGTGTCAAGGAGCCCGGCAAGGGGAGCCAGCAGCACAGTGGCATTCCCTTTGCTCAGCAAGCAGGTCTGCAGTCAAGCAGCAGCACAGCTCAGCTGACCAACAGCCCCCTCCCTGCTCTGATACAAAGCAAGAGTCCTTGTTGTGCCTGCCAAGAGAAACCTCCCTCTGATTGCTAAAAGCTCCGATGAGCTACTTCAAGAGAAAATAAGCTTTTGTTGTTCCCTTTCTAGCAAAAACATATCCTGGAACCTCAGTTTTATTACAGACTCCTATATTTGTGCTCCAGCTCCTAATAATACCCATGGTGAATGAACATTAACATGGCCACAGAAAAACAAAAGCAAAGCAGACAAGAACCTGAGCAGTATGCTCAGGAACAGTGCAATCAAGAGCTTCCTGCTGTCAGCAGGTATCTTTTGAGTGATTCCCCTGAGTTCTTGCTTAGAATTCATCAGTCTGTGATGCCTTAGGGAGTACACTTGCAAGGAGGGCTGAGTACATGCTGGCAAGTATGACAGACAGGAGGACAGGGATCCTGTCCTGATCCCTTCCCCAGCTCAGCTGGCACTGGCAGTAGCAGCATAAGCCAAGAGGAGAGCACGAGGAGCGGTCGAACCCAAAATTGCCTGAGAAAGTCTGAGCTCCAATAGCTCTCTCCTCATTTAGCCTCACCCAAGAGCATCACAGGTAATAAGTATCCTAGTCCTGTTATCTTTTTTTTAAGTTCTCCAAGCTTTAAGCTTCTCATTGTAATCCTGAACACCTCTATGGTTTGTTAATACACACGTTTTCTCTGCCTAATTCAGCCATGAAACAAAACCCAATCCCATCTGATGGGGTTGTCCTCTCTGAGGAATAACTGCATGCACACAGGGAACAATTCCTGTGCTGAAATGCATTTAGGGGTAGTCTCCAATGCAGGGAAGCTGTTCTAGCATATGAGTATATGCTTAAATTTTCATATGCAGAAGTCCTATCAACTGCAGAATTAAACAGTTTTTGAAAATCATAACTGAACATAGATTACAAAGCCCTCACTCGCCAGTTACAAATAAAGGATCTTCAGCACAATCTTTGAACTTTTCCTAAATCAGTTTACAAAGAAACAATGCTGTGTGTGGCCCAAAGACAGGGATTCTCTTAGCTTTATCAAAAAGTTATTGAATATCTCCCCATATCTATGCTGGCTATTCCCTCTCCCCCACACCTTACGTACATGCCTTCAGAAGATATCTGCCTGAATGAGTCAGAGGTAAATCCCAGCAGCACGCTGCTGGTGCACTGAATTTTGTTTTTATTTTTGAGTGTTCCAGTGGGATCTGCAGGAAGCAGCTGGATAAAAACAACTTTGGGTGTAAAAGGCATTTGGAAATGAACTGACACATTTATTAGTAAATCCTGCAGTCGGTGCCAACGGGGTTTTAATATTTTTTTAAATAACATCTACAGTATTAATGAACTAAGTAGCAGGTTTTCCCATTGTTAACCTTCTCCTTGCAGCTACACAACACCACAAACAAACACTCATCAGGCAGTAACAGTTTATGGTGTGTTGATACACAGCAGAACAGTTATGGCAGCGCTTAGAAATGCTGTCACATCCCAGAAGGGATCAAGCCTTTCAGCAGCAACCACATCACCTCAGGCTGTACACATTTTAGCTCTACCCACTGTTGAACCGGGGGAGGGAGAGGACATATCTCCATGAAAAAAACCAACCCAGTCTGTCAATCCCTATCATAGTGCCATCCCCCCCCATCACCTACTGAGGAACCTGAAGGAGCAAGGCTGCAGTTTACCAAGCTACAGCTATGAAATCATAAAGGCCCTTCCCAGAGCCTGCCACCCATCATTCATGCCACTGTTCCACTTCGTGCTGTAAGAATGTCACATGTGTAGGAAGTTATTTTTAGTGTCATGTGTGATGGGAAAATGTTTAATGATTGCATGTGTTCAACCACCCCACAGCTCTGGTTCAAGCCAGCGAGGTTTAGTTCTCTCTTTTTTTGTGCCCCTCCTATCCTGTTCCCTCAGCCTTAAAAAAAGCTAAGCACCAAAGGGAAATATGCCTATAAGTTTTTTTATTTCTTATCTTTTTAGCCTGAAAAACATAATGTAATTAAACCAGTAAATTATTACAGAAGCACATAGCTTATTATAAAGCTGTTATGGGACAGTGAAATTAAATAGCCTTTGGATCTTCTTTACAAGCTACCTGCAGGAGCATCAGCAGGGAATTAGCAATGACTGATACTTGGCCTTTGCTTGGCTTTGCAGGGCAGGCTTCATCGAGTGTCTGGCAGTATGAGGGGTGAGTGCCTCCTTACCTAGGCTGCACTGGAGGCACATCAATTTTTAATTAATTGATGTAAAAACCCAGTTTCCTGTGAGGTTGTTATCTTGACTTGAAAGTGAACCAACACAAACTACATTTTAATATAGCCTACTATACAAGCACTGACAGTTTGCACTGCTGTAATTAGAGGCTTCTAGTGCTTCTCACCCTCTTATAAGAGAAATTTCTTTCAGGAGGCTTCTGTATATAGCTCACATGGGCTCCAGAGTACTGTTCTTTTAGAGCCTAAAAAATAATCAGGAGAGATGGTTTTAAGCATGTGGTTGTACTAACTAGGAAATGTAGTAAGTGACCTGAACTTACTTTAACTATCAAGGGTTGGACTTGATGATCTCTGAGGTCTTTTCCAACCTAGTTGATTCTATGATTCTATTAACAGTCCTTCTCATCATATCTATGATGTTAGTGGTCTGTGAGCAGACAGAAAACTGCACACTGTGAATTTGTTTTTCTTATGAAATAATGTTTTGAAATTTTGGATTGTGAAGAATGCTGCTCCATGGCCACCTGGGTGCTATTTGATACAACCACAGCATCCTCTGCAGACTTTTAAAGTGAATCTGTTCTAGCAAAAAAAAAAATCTCAGGAGAGGAGAGTCCTCATCTGTGATCAAAATTGTGAATGTCTGTACTGTGGGCAGAACAAACTGACAAATGCACACTTGTATATATGAAAAACACATTAGTCAATACTGCTGCATGAGAGGGAGTTAGAGTCCTCAAATTTATAGCCAGGCATTAAATACATAGAGAAGAGATTTCTTTCCCACTTGAAGTTATCTTTGACTGATTTACATCCTGAAGTATGAGCAATAGATTCTGCCTCCTGCTTTGTCACGTATCCTCTTCACTCATATCACTGAACTGACACTGCAAAATACATGGTGGAGGTTTTGCCTGGTGGAGGAACAGGTCGTCCTGCTGCAGTTTGGAGCCTCAGCAAATCACACTCGAATTTTAGAGGAGACAAGAATTTGATGCCTCTGCAAGATGATGCTCGCGGGTATTTAGAGACTGAACAAGACTTTTTTTCCCCCCAAGAAAAAGAATAGAATTCACAAACTTTTTAATATGGCAGCAGGTTTTTAGCTGCTCTCTTTAAGTCTTAAATTAATTCAGTATGAAGTCATGGATGGAGAAATCTTCTGTCACTGATTTGGTTATGAAGGATCCTCCTCCTCTGCACGTTCACAGTCCTGTCCAGATCCCACTGGATTGTACACATCTACCCAGAGGGGCTGATGGCACTGGAGAGCACAGGAGAATTGGATAAGGTAAAGTAGCAGCATGACTTGCTATTTCCACTGGGAAAACTTTACATAATGGAAATAGCTCAGAACTCCTGCTTCCAGCCCTTAAACTAAACATGACATGCTTCCCCTGAAATAATTTGAACAGTGCTTTCCCTGGCACAACAGTGATGAAGACATTCTTACTGCAGCTCTAAAACACAACTCACTAAACACCTCTGTTAATTAACATATGCTTTCCTGCAGACACAATCCACCTTCCCTGCTCCTGCTCTGCCAACATACTTGGAAACTTGACTCATCATTAGAAATGGTGGCCCATTGCAAGAACAGCTGAAAGCAATTCAGCATTCTTCCTAATTTTAATTCAATGGGTCATTCCTCTTAGAGCCAAATGATGACATTTAATTTTCACTAGGTTATGCAGTGTGTTTCAGTTGTGAGCTAGTGAGTAGTCAAAAATGGGAAAGAAATCAATTTAATTTCTTTTTCCTCCTTTAAATGTGCTTAAATTAATGTTCAGTTCATCAGTCAGGAGTCATTGTTGTGGTAGGTTACAGAGATAAGAACAGATCTGTATATAGAGTGGCTACCAATATTTGATCTATGTGTAACACCAAAGTCCTTAAAGACTCATGAACAGAAAGATGCCTTCAACGTGGAACATACATGCCATGCAAAAGTAAAAGTAGCCAATAATGCACATTTCTTGATATCATCTTGGTCTTATCCAGAATATAAACAAAATTAGTCTTCAGACACTTGGAAGAAAAGCATTTGCTTTTCTAACAGCATTCAAAATATTTTTGACATGCTTTCAAACCTGGTTGTCTGTTGACACAAATGCGATGCCTCTTTCAGTTTAACAATGTCAAGACAAACATTTCCCTTGTATTTAAGCAACACTGTCTTAACTGAGAGCTGTTAAAATATGAAAAACAAGAATATCAAAGAGAATTACCTAGTAAATGAAGTTTATTATTTACGTTTCTGAGGTTTTTCAGTGTGACAGGCTGTTTTATTCTTGTGCTTTGTTTCACTTTCCTGCCTTTCTTTTCAACTAAAGACAGAGAAAATAAATAAATAAATAAATACAATGCAGCTGCCAAAGACTTTTTAAAAAAGAAAACTGCTGGAGCATTCTCATCTTTAAACAGACAGCATGTAACACAGTTGGAAAATTCATAAAGAAAAGAAACATGAAATGACATGTAAAGAAACTCGACAAATATCTTCCATCTCAAAGTGCTCTGAAGGCTGATTTCTGCAAACATGGCTTTGATACCTTTGCAGCTGTAGTCTTCCCTGATAATTGTATTTGACAGAAATTCCTTTAGAAGTCAAAATGAACCTATTACTGAGCACCTTTTCTACAAGGACAAAAAAGGAGCTTTTACTAAGCTGTTCATTTTTCCTCCGTATTTTCACTGAAGTGTCTCTCTCTCTCTACATTTGCACAAGTGTTCGTAGCCTGTTCTTTGTTGTGCCATTTGGTCCCTGCCTGCTGCAGAAGGGAGGATTCTGTGTTTCCCACCACCAGAGTCACTCCAGATTTCAGTACTCAGAGAACAAACAGCACAGACCCCATCACCCCCCCAACTCTCAAATGACAGCTTCATCATTACTCACAGAGTAAAACTGTAGTTCATGCCCCAGGGGAATACTTACAGGTAACTATCAGTGCAAGTGGCACCCTGAGCTTATTCTTGTTTAAGCTCCATCTTCTCTGCCTTAAAAACCTGGAGTTTTTACATTCATTATCATCTGTAAAGATGTTGCAGCCACCCATCATAAAAGATTAATTCTAGAAAAGCTTTAAAGGGAAGGAAAACTTCCCTGGCTTTTCTTTTCCCTTGCTGTACTGAGTTTCCTGATGGAATTTAAGAGAGGTTAATTTATTCTGCTTCTGGATGCTCTGCCTACCATTTCTTTGTTTCTCTGCAACAAATATTCAGTCATAAAATTTTTGAAATTGGCCTCCAGCCAGAATCTGCCAAGGTTTCCCCAGGTGACTTTTCCTCTCTGTAGCTGACGTATACCAAGCACCACTGCACAGCTACACAAACACCAAAATAAACCACCAGCACAAAAACACCCTCAAAAAACCAAATCAAAAATCCCACCCAAAAAACATCCCAGAAAACTACAAGCCCTAAGAGACACCAGTACACTCCTTTTTTAGCCAGTCATTAAAGTAAATGTAAAAAACATCACTCCATATACTGTAGCTGAATTACACTGAGTTGGGCATACAAGGTGAGCATTATTGGTATCTTAATCAATGGACAGTTTATATTGGTCCCTGTTCCCCAATGCATTGTGATTCACATATTTGGAAGCCATTAAGTCTAGCTGTGTTTGGCCATTAAGGACAGATCTGCTTTTGTGGCCACTGGGCCACAGAAATAAGCTGTTTCTCCACCAAACCCAAACCCTGACAGAGGTGCTATTGTGCACCCCCCCTAATTCTCATCTTTTTTGGCTGCATTTTATCCATGAATTTCAGTGGCTGCATTTTTTGTTACTATAGTGTTTAAATTACAACACCGATCTTCAAAATGAGACATAAAATAGGATTTTTCCCTTTCAAAATTGATGTTTTCCCTTATTTGTGCATAATCCATAAAATGCAAACGTACACCACTGAAAGGAATGCACAAGTGCAGTCAACTGCTCTGCAAAATATTCACAGTGGTCTACCAGAAATCCTCATTGGGAAGTGCCTTAGGATGTAGGTGCTTAGTGCCATCCAGTATTTCCTGAGAAAGCACAGAGGTGAAAACTCTAGAGATGTTATTTAATTATTAAAATGACATTTTCTTTAAATAAGTAACTTTCCACAGAGATTAGAAAGCAATGTAAAACTGACTTGAATAGGTCTGTTTTCACTGCCTGCAATCTTTAGTTCTGAGGAATGTATTACAGTATCCATTTTTCATTAAAATAACTGGAGGTATTAAAGTAGATGTCCACATTAAAGTCCACAGTTGTGCATTGGATAGAAAAATCAGATTAAGTTGTTTTTGTCTTAAGAGATCACCTGAGTTTTAATGCTATTCAACAGCGATTGTTTTTGTTCAAAACACCAGGAATTGTTCAGACTGTTCAAACTGCAAATAGGAGTTAGTTATGGATATTTATTCCTCTTCTATCTGTTCCATATGGTTGTCTTGAGTAGCTTCTCTCAGAATACAATTTTTAGCTCTGCTTTGTATCAACAAGTAAGCTGGTTGGATTCAGGACTGTTCATCTGCCATTTGCAGTGTTCTGGTAACAGTGATTTTCTTTCACTTGAAGTGATATATGTCATTTGTTTTGGACCAGCAAAATCAAACTTATTTTTACCACTTCTATAATGATTTGTGCCACTGCTCATTGGTCCTTAAGCTCAATGGTCTGTCCAGTTTACCATCCTCCTTTTGATGCACAGCCAGGATGTGCTTTCCTGTATTTGCCCTGAGCGAGCAGTAGCTGCGTTTGGGCACATCACATCAAATATATACAAGTATTTCCAAGTACAATGGATTGTAAATGTGAGGTAAGAGCTGGTACAAGAACAGAGTCATGGTAATCAGCTGAACACAGGAAAGTTACAACCAAGCACAACTTCTGTCAGTGGGCTGGCAAGATGATGACCAAGAGTTTGTCTCTTCACAGCTGAAAAACTAACATCCTTTTAATCTCAAATTGGCTGTTATATGGAAGCCTGCTAGCCTTTAATGCTATGATCACTATTTTTTTACCTTCTCCATTTGATTTCCTATTTGCTCTCCTCCTCAGACAAAACGTAATTAATTTTTTTCCAGACCTATGAGTATAAAAAGCAAAGGCTCACATTTAGCAAGCTGATGCCCAACAGCCAAATTATAGTGAAATGATCTCTGCTTGAACTTAGTCTAGTTTTCTCACATTTCACTGATTCATGACTGAAAGCAAGTACATACCAATACATATATGGAGGACTCTGTTTTGGTTTTTTGTTTGTTTGTTTTTAAGCACACCTCTTTGTCTATTCCCCATTCATTTTGTTCTCTGATAGCTGAAAGGAAAAACACTGACCAAAATGCATATCTTGACAGTGTTATAATGTTATAATCACAAGAGAAAATAGATGTTCTTGAATTTTCAGCTTAAGCTCTGAACTCAGTCAACAGTATCTGAGATTTGAAAAAGCAAACAACCTACTTTCTTAAAAGTAGTGCTATGAAATCTGAGTTAAATTTTCATTAGCAACCATAGAAAGTACATGCATAAATGGCAATTTAAGCATGAATTGTGAGTCTGAATTTCAAATCACCCATAAACACAGGAAAATTTACAAGTGAAATAGAATGCAGTAAGATTTAATTAAGAGCAAATTAAAGCATTGCAGCCACTCTTAATGCAACTCCTTGCTACCACTTTCAATAGAAAAACAAGTAAGTCATCTGCCAAACTGCTGAAATAATCCAACTACTGAGGAAACATAGAGGCTAATTTTACTGTGTATTAACTTTTCTGTGCATGTTCTTTACTTTTTTCCTCCTGTCCCTCCCCTCCAATCTCTTCCTTTTACTTTCCCTGCTCTCCAAGATCCTCTAGCACGGTTTTCCCCAGCAGGCACTAAATGCAACCCTCTGGCTGGAGAGCTTCCCAAGAGGAGGGGTGGGGGCAGGAGGAACTTTTGCTGTACATCTCCAGCAGTTTCAGTAATTCCATCAGTCTTTCTCTGCAGCCTGAGACATAACCCATACACATACCCAAGCTGCAGCTTTTCACTGCAGGTCTATGGAAAAAAAAAAAATTCTAAGTTTTCTGGAAGGTTAATGATGGCTAATATAACTTCTTGGGAAAAGTAACATTTTCATTGGGATTTGGCCACTCAAAATATTTAGAGGAAATCAGTATATATATACATACACACATATATACACATATACACACCCCAACTCTGTCAAAATAGGATGCTAAAAGCACATCTGACCGAAAAACCATCCTTGGTGCTACAACATGCATATGCTTTGAAAATTTCACTTGAGTCTTTGAGGCTCTATTCCCTGGATGGTGAGTAAAATTCTGATTAAACAATTCATTATCACCAACAAACTTCCTATTAACTACTGAAGGATAAACTGGAAGCCAGCTTCCTTTCAGCTAAGTAACCTAAAGTTCATCCTGCTTTTAAGAAGCCTTTAGGCCATGGACAAGACAACTTTTTCTTTGCTTTGATTACGAACTGGGAAGGTATGATTACTCTTCAGTAGTGTGACTCAGGGATTTCCTACTGACTGGGGCAGAAGAGGCAATCCTATTCGTACCCATTCTAGCTATGGTCCTGATGTGAACAGTTGTTCCTTCCCATCTCCCTAGGGAAGCATATCCCAGGTATGTAATGTCACTGGTGAGTCATAAGAACACTTAGAAAACACACAAGTCAAGTATTACTGCTATTCTCAGTTTTCCCAAAAGCTACTGTAGTGTAAAGAACTTTGATTCCACATTTCCTATGCCATTTTTAATGTGCACTACATATTAGATATCCCAAGACAAAAAAAAAAAAATTATTTCCTGGACCTTCATTTAGCCATACTGTAATTATGAAAAGTCTGTGGAAGAGGTTGCTCAGGCTTCTGTTTAGTCAATAATTGTATTTAATTGTATTTAAAGATTTAAAATGTCTAATAAATTGACTACCTTGAACTAGCTGAAGAGCAGTAACCACACTAAAAAATAAGTAAAAATACTTTCTTTCTTAACTGGAACTCCCACAGAGGACATTAAATACATGAATTCCAAGAACACTAATTAATTTGTGATAACTTCTGTTGGGTATCCAAGGAATAGGCTTTTAAAATACACATGCAATGTCACTATGGTTTAGTGCATCTGTTCTTTGAAGTCCACAAAATCCATACTTTAAATCATTCTCTTCAAAAACCCAAGTGATGTGTTGCTTAGAACACTGCCTGGAGTTTGTGTGTAGTTACACCAGAGAGTACACAAGTCTCAAAGACTGCCTGGTGCAAATCAGGTGGGGTACAAGTGTCTGCCTGGGCAGGGTGAGCACTGCCAATGCTGACCTGAAACAGATCCCTCAGACCTACCAGGACACTGGCTGTAAGAGAACTGCCTTATTTCCTTTGCTCTGTAAATAAAATACAGCTATCTGGTTTATTAGCACATACAGGGGGGACCTTTTACAAGGCAAGCAGCCTCCATTTATTTGCTGCATTTCCCTACTGCCTGCCACAGATTTTTGCTTGTGTCTGTCATGATCCTCAATACTTGTGTTTGGGCACACAGCTTCTGTGTTCCTGCCTTTGCAAACGCTTCCCTTGGGCTTTATGGAATTTGTCTTAGAAGACATTGCTCCAGTCAGTTTCTCTCCAAACAGTTATACATCATCTTTAAGAGCTCACATAGGGGTTGGAAACACTGAAAAAGCTCAAGCAGAGTGCCTCTGAGAAATAAGTGAGAGAAGCAAGTGGGAGAAAGGAGGAGGTCTGGGCTGACCGGTCTCTTTTCTTAAGGGATACCAGAATGAAGAAATTATTTGTGGGAACACAGAAGGAAATCAAAGTATTTCTGCTCTTGAATTCATTTATTCAATTCATTTGGGTTAAGTTTTACCAGGGTCTGCAGATAATAGTAAGAAAGATGGGATTGTCAAATACTAACTGTACCAGTCCGATTTCTTTTCTGGACAGGAGAGCAGACCTTGTAGGCAGGGAAGCCAGGGTGAAGTAGGTGTCTTAATGATAATAAAGACCTTTGTTATCCTGTCTGATAAAACACAGAGAAAACATGGGCTAAAAGTAACAATTGTAACATGAAGGCTGATTTAATGGTAAAACTGTACTTGGTAATTATTGAGTTTTCCTTGTTGTAACTGGGGGAGACACTGGCTGAAGTCTTCCTTAGTGAAAGGGAGTTGTGAGGGCAAGGTGGCTCCCAAACAACACACCTGGGGAGAGGGACAACCAGGCTCAGAGAGATCTGTAAGTCCTCAATTACTCACAGCACTACAGACAGAGTGGGCAATTGCAAACTTCTCTGCTTGTCGAAAAAGAAACCAAATTAAGCCTTCACGTGCAGCAAAGGCATTGAAGGATTAGAATTTAAAATGAGTAGAAAGGGTTATTCAGGGAAATTGCACAAGCTTTGCAGGAAAGTTAGCACCCACCAAACAAGCTGATGTTACTTTGGCTTCCTGATGGCCTTTCTCAGCCCTATTTCCTGAAACTCCATGATAGACTTATTTCCTTAACCTTAGAAAAAAAGGATGGCTCATTTAACACTTCTAAGGTAAGTACTTAATATGAACGATGCTAAAAGTGACCAAAGCCAGATCACTTCTCAGCATTTTTCATCCTAGCATTCCTTAACTAAACAGCCCTAATTTACCAGAATGATCTTTATGTGTATTTGGGACTCCTATTTCACACACGGGCAATTTACTTTTATTATAGTCAACAGCAGATTTACTTTCAAAGGTTTCAGTAATTTTAACATCTACAAAAATACCCCTCTTACAAATGCACCATCTCTTTCCACAGCAACCTAAAAGTAAATACTTGTTATCCTTTAAGCAGGTTAACAAGACAGTATATGCCTGAACTTTTTGAAATGCTGCCATGCTGGTGGGAGGTTAATATGTGCCTACTCCGTTAACAGGCTGAGACGCATCATTTGTGTCCGATACAACAATTGTTTATGATTCAAGCTTCAGCTATTTGCACTGGTGCTTAAACTCACTGGGCTGATGTCGTTTAGAACATGCCAGGGAATAGCGTGTCCCTCTCCATCTGCTCATTTTGACCACCAAATTAGATCAACTAGAACAGATAGTAGTAATAAAAAAATCTGCAAGGAAGTATGTTGGGAAAATATGAACCAGGCAGAAGCAGAGGAGTTCAATAGCATTTTTCATTACAGCAACAATTGAATCCTTTCTTAAGGTACGGACAGAACAGCATAACTACGCTCTCCTTTTGCTCAGAAAACTGTATGCCATACTCCAAGAATCTGGCTGACCTGCCCTCTACTTGTCCTTCTCAATGTGGCCCATAGTCACTAATTTGGTGACTGCACTGCCATAGTCCTAACTGAAGGAGAATTAGGAGCTGGGAACTACCCTGCCCTATGGTAACTCCTTCCATGTCACTGTTTTAGCAGACACTGGTTCCTATCCACATGGCTTAGGGGAACCTCCAAGTCCAGCTTCTGGCTGAACAGAGGCCAGTGTTCCTGGTGGCAGAGCCCTCATCAGCAGAGCTGGGAGCTGCTGTCAAGGCACATGCAAGATTATTTACTGCTGACAAGGCACCAGGAACCATCAGATGTATTTCACTGCTGCTTCTGGCTGCCCTGCAATCTGCTGCCAGAGTTATTTGCTACATTTAGAAGGTTTGATTGCCCTCCTGCATGGGAACAGAAGCCTGGACTCCTCATTTCAGGACACTGAGGCAGCCGTGGCCCCAGCACAGTCAGGTACCCGGGTTTGCCAAGCCCTGCTGCCATCTCCAACACAGTCCGTCTGCCTGCAGCTCACTTCTCCTCTCTCCAGAAAGTCACAGGTGTTGCTGCTTTCAGCAACTGCCAAGCACACAGACACTCCAAAACGCTCTCTCAAAACAATAGTACCATCATAAAAAGCCTGTTAATGGTACCAAGTGCTCCTTCTAGGCAACAGGGACAACAAAACCTCAGTGGACGGAAGGGCACATTTCTGTTAAGCCCACCTGCAGGGTCTGAAACAAAGGTAAGCAAGAGAGAGAGACTATACTAATAGGCAGTAATAGAAATAAAATTCCAGTATGTGTTTTGAAACAGCAGCCACAGCAGGAACACTCATTTGAAGCAAAAGCATGTCAGCCCAAAGAACAAAATGGAAACTTGATTCAATCTCTCCTGCACACGTGAGCAATAACTAACCTGATTCACACTAGCCTGATTGAAACAGAGCTCTGCTGCAGCAGCATCAGCTGCTGACAGCAGGGCCAGGATGGGAGCCATGTACAGCAGGGACATAGCACAGCCTCAGAGGGTGCTGGCAGCACTGCTGCCACACTGCCTTCACCCAGCCCTGCTCACTCAGGAGGACAGAGAGGTAGAGAAACAGCACAACTCTCTGTGCACTGAAGAAGGGTACCTGTGCTGGTGCAGCAAGCCTGATGAAATCCCTTCTGCCAACTTCAGGCTCCAAAATGTCAACTCCATGTACCCTGTGATAGCAGAGAATACGGTTTTGTTTTTGGAAGAGCTCTATTTAGTGCCATGAAATATTTTAACAGCTGGCGAGCCACTTGTGTGAATCTGAAGAATCCAATATTCTGGGAAATATCCCAATAATAATGAAAACAAGTACTCCAGACCTTAGCAACCAATACATATGGCACCAAAGAGCAAGAAAAGCTCCAGAAGATTTGGTACTGGAAAGAGGCTGTCACAGCTGGGGAAATGCCTTTCACAGAAAGCTGAGCAGGACTGACACAAGTGCTCCTGTCCCACAAGGGGAAGAAATTATGGCTGTTAAATCAGTACATGTCTTGGCCTCAGGTGGCCTCTCACATCTTTCAAGATGACAAGAACATGATTTTCAACACAAGAAATAAGGTAGAGGAGCCATTTCTTGTTCTCCTGTCCAAGAACCCTTCTTATAATACCTTCATTCTTGCTTTCCCCACATTCATTAAACTTTCCTTTCAGTCCTGCCCATCATTAAGCTCAGTTTGTAAGCCATGAAGATAAATAAAAGGTTTCCTTTAGTTTCAAAGTTATGGTTTTCCATACATTCTGAAACCAATCTGAAATTGTGTCCATCTGTGCTATTTTGAGTATCACTAAGGGCCCTCCTTGTTACTTGTTTGCTGCTGTTTCAGAGGGCTTCTGCTGGGAATGATTGCCTTTCCCATGGTGATCACTGCAAAATGACAAAAACATCCTTGGATTCCTTTCCCCAATCTCCATCTGAATACAGATGAGGTGCATCATCAGTTTTTGCCAAAACTCACCGTGCTTGGATTATAAATCTTCACGTCTAACTCACATTCAGCTGAGAGCTGCTCAATTTTCCCATGTGCTGAGAAGGATTTTAGGAGAATTTTTATTTAGGTTTTGTTATAATAATATCAGACCAACAGCTAACCCCTACCAAGAATCCAAGGTAAAACTTGGATTATTTGGATAATTTCATATAAATTCTTTCAAGATTACTGATAAAACTGCTAGTACCTGTGTCTTTGATCAAGTTCCCAATCCTTTGCTAGCATCGTGAAGTTAAAAATAAGACTTTTCCCTTTATTTTTAGGAAGAATTAATTATCTGAAAACTAGAGCAAGAGGGCCGCTTTCCTAACCAGAAAAGCTTATCTTCACTTTGACAGAAAGCCCCATCCCCCAAGGTCTCTGGATGGCTGGATTAATCACCTCTACAACTAACTTGCTGTATGGTTATTTTAGTTGCTTATCAGACTCATTTTCAGGCTCCTGAAACCTTCTTAAGACTTTTTTCTGCTTATATCATAAATGGTCTATTCTAAAGTAGTTAACAGAAAAATTCTTTTTTCCTTTACCTAACCCAAATACCCCAGGTGTATGCTACACATGAATCATGTTTCTTATTAATTTATATCCTTGTTCCAGACAGAGAACTTTATATGTTAACTTCCAACCTGACTATCATTTTGATAATCTTGCCCAGGTAGGATTGTTTTTCTGTTGGAGCACAGATCAACCACCTGTCTCCTCCAACATGCATTGGCTTTGAGATTTGATGTTGTTTAGATGCAATTTGTTTGTTTTCCTTCAGGAACTCCAATCCTTTCTTTTATATTTTTTAAAAACCATGTTTAAATAGTGATTTGTTTAGCCGTGGTTATAAAGCCTAAGAAACAATCAGACTTCTGCACTCTGCTTTTATGAACAAGCTTTATGCATAAATACTTAGGTATTGTAATACAAAATAGTAATTATTTTGAATTATACTGAAAGAAGTTTAATGTAAGGAAAAATCCACATACCCCCTAGCAAAAGACAGCAAAAAACACCAGGGCAGATAGAGTCAGGGACCTCTGACATCCTTCTAATGAGCACCTCCAGCATTAGTACAAAGACCACATCCAGCTCTTGCTAATCAGTTGCTAAAGTAATGATGGTTTCAATCACCCTGATGAAGTTGATGACAATGATTAAGCTGGCTACTTAAAATGTCTTCTTGATTAAAGTGATATTTAATCCATAAATCATGAAATTCACTGCTGTTTGGTTTCATGACATATCTTTCAAGAAGCTCAGGGGAGAAATTTTCCTCTGGGGTGACAAACATCCTTTCAGTTTTTCCCCATCTACCTTCATTCATAACACATGGAATGAACTGCCCACCTAGGATATCAGCTATTAGACAATCAGCAAGTATTCAACTAACACCACTTCTTGCACACAACAGCAGCTCAGCATTTTACAATTCTAAGTACAAGAAAGACAAATTCAGCCTGTAGCATTGTGAATTTTTGGGCTCTAGGCAATCTCAGACTGCAAACATGCAGTAAATCATCATCTTATTTTTCCACCATCTTCAACTAGATAAAATAAATTATTTCTAGCATACAAAAGGAATCTAATGGATACTAATAATGAATGCTTTCTTTCTCTTCTCAAACAGGCTTGTGATACACCAGTGTGATTATGTAGGGGAAAAAAAAGGGACTTTTACATAAGGGTATCCTCAGCTATTGTTCTAATTGTGCTCATTGAAGTTCTCTCTATGCACTGCTATTTCTTCAGAGTATTTGTAAGACATTAGTAGAAGCAATAAATTTCATTAGAAGAGCGTTAAACTGAAAGGCTTCAACTAATACTGAGACTGTAATTACTTCAGGTCACTGTAGCCATAAAAAAAAATAGTAGCTTATTGAGGAAAGGAATTAATAGCCCAGTACAGTAATACAATTAGAGAAAGCTTTCTAAGAGAGGTTCATCCATTTAATTCATGGAGAGAAAAAGCTCTGCGTTAGAGAATTTAAACTACATTGGCTCAAGTAACTAGATAGGAATAAAAGGTTCATTTGATGTGAAATCAAAAGTTACATGTTTATACCTTGCTGGTCTGCATTTACAGTAAAAATTATCACCAATAAATCTACAAATGCTGTTCAATTCAAACTAAGAAATCTTCTAGAGCAAGGCATACCCCATGGAGTTTCAGTCAAGAAGCTGTTACAGTCAGTGGTAAAATACAGACTACTAAGAGAAGCAACCAAAAAGCACCTGATCTCTGCAATGCTCTGGAAAGCTCACAGACCAATCACACCTCAGAGGGAAAGGCTTCTCCCAGCTCCTCTGCCAGCTGCAGGGAAATTGTCAGACACCTGCATCCACCTGTCCCCACTCACCTTGTTGATGTGTTGCACACTACATCAGCTTCACATGTTCCTTACACTGCCGGTGGCAAAGAGGACAACCAATATCCCTAAACTGCAGTTCACCATAAAACTTTGTACCAAATTACTGCTACAGCATTGGCTCTTTAAGTTGCATTGGCACAGCAGTGAGTTCACAAATCACCTCAGCAGGTGAGTCTCCACATCTCCCATGAAGATGCTTAGGAAGTTTCTGCCACCCCTGTAGACACCTTGACCCAATTTTGGCTATGAGGCCAGCCTCAGGCCCTCCAGATTTCCTGGAGACTGGGCCAAAACCGCAATTACTCTTTTATTTTAAAGAAAAAGTCCTGAATAGCTGTCATATCTGTTATCCCTAGTATAAATTACTGCCTAGAATAGCAGCACTATTTTTAGAAGAATGGCAGCAAACTATCAAACATGATATAGAAAAAGAACTAGAGCATGAGATAACACAGGAGAAACCCTGAGAAGGACAACTGGCAACCTCACATAGGACACCAAAAAGATAGCAGGGGACATACTGGAGCTGTAGGGATTTATATTAGCTGTTGGGGAGAAGCCATATTTCCTCTATCCCATCAGCCCAGGTCCACTGCATTGGAACATTTTCTGAAAGAAGAGAGAAGTAGTGAGAAGAGTCTGAGAGATGCTGAGTGCAAAACAGACATGTATGCCTGCAGTACCCAACCTGACTGGAGAATCAGTAATGTTATCCACCATACCAGGCGACAGGAACTAGTTGTTAAAAGATCTTGTTCCTCAGGTTAGTTCCTAAAGTTGAATTGCTGTAGCTTCCTTTGGCCTGACTTCAGGAGAAAAAGCAAATGAAATAACTAACCAAATACCTCAATTTTCCAGCCCCCCCCAGTTTCTTTGAATCCTTAAAAATAAATCAGCTTTACTGGAAAACATATTGTTATGTTG
This sequence comes from Manacus vitellinus, assembly GCF_001715985.3. Taxonomy (NCBI): domain Eukaryota; kingdom Metazoa; phylum Chordata; class Aves; order Passeriformes; family Pipridae; genus Manacus; species Manacus vitellinus. The sequence goes on along the minus strand of NW_021940645.1, from coordinate 1,910,328 downwards.
GATTAGTCAGTCTACTTCATCCACCATTCCTGGCCCAAGCATCTGTCAGTCTGATGAGTTAGGAGGTACAGCTGTGGGTCAAGAACAGCCAGGCACAAAACTTGATAGGCTTCACCTGCAAATCTCTCTCAGGTTTTGCTCTCACAGGATTATGCTGAGTAAGAATTTGTATTTGGAGCCACTCCTTTTTCTGGTCTTATTTTCAGAGTAGATTCCTCCATCTAGTTTGCTCTACTTTACTGATCAGGAACTGTCCATCTGGCTTACACGCAGTTGAATATGGAGGAGGTTCACAGAGACTTTGTCCTTTAAGTCCTTGGCACACAGATATCCCCGAGTATGTCTTCATCTTAGGTGAGACCCACCCTTTCCCCAGGCCTTGGCTTCCTCCAATTCCTCTCCTGCACAGAGCCAGAGCCTCCCAAAATGACAGCCTCTTCCTTGCATCTCAGTAAATCCTATTGTAACAATGCTTATGAATAATTAAAAAGACAGTCACAAACTCATCAAAAGAGGGTAAACCCAGGATTTTGTGAGTGGTTGCTCTTTTGCTGCCTGTCCACCTCTAATTTCACCTCTCAACATACTAAAGTAAAGAAATACAAGTTCTTTGACTCAAAGTTAGAAAACATCCAGAACCTATAGATATAACTGCATTATTTTAAGTAGGATTAAACTGGTAGCAAACCCTTTTTTGGGGAATAGTGCTACTACTGAAACAAAAGAGCTTCACCATCATCTTTGCTTCAGCTGTGCTGGAGCAGAGACATTTTGCAAGTCAACAAGCACTTCACTGTGAGCTGTGTGTGCAAGTCCTAACAAAGAAGATGCTTATAATAAAACTATTCTTATTTTGCTTAGAACCAAAGACATTCTTAAAAGCACTTTGCTAGTAAGTAACTGCAGTGTTTGCCATTAGCAGTAGACATAACTTTAAATACAGTTTGAGAGGTATACCTGTTAGCAACTCTAGCAGCTTGCTATGGATCTGTGAAGAGTACGAATTAAAAATATTTAAGTGACTTAATGACAGTTTTTGCTCTGCAGATGACTGCCTAAGCAAAGTGGTTTCAGCTGTTAGGATACAGATCATCACAGGACATTCCTGAAGCTGTATAACACTTGCTATAGCCTTGCTTCAGAAAGCACTCATAATTAATGTGTCTTTGACAAAAGGCATTCCACAAGAATATGAAGTTTTAAGTAGATATCAAACATGACTTTTAACGGGAATTTTATGAGCCATTCTCACTGCATTCTTATTTGTTACATTTGAAGTTGCACCTTTAGAAAGTTCAGAGTTCCTCAGCACGCAGGCTGTTTTATGGGATGGCTGGACAGTATGCAGTGCCTATCATGGCATAAACCATGCTCTAAATAAGCTTCAGATTTTTCCATTCTGGAAGGGAGCAGACAAGAACTCGCAGTTTACCCCTGGGTGAAGAGGAAATCTGCAGAGATCCCCTCTTAGCAAGCCTGCACATTTTCAAAACAATCAACCATAGCTCTGAGTCAATTTAAAGCTTTAAGATAAAACTGTAAGACTGTTGTATTCCCATACCTTAATCCCTGCTCAGTCTAATAAACTCAGTTACTATGCCACAGAGTAAATAAAATAGCCACTACAGGAAATATCCAGCACAAACCAAATGGGAAAAAGCAAACAAACAAAACCCCCAAACACCTCCAAAAAGCGCATTTAGAAAACAAGCCTCCTACCAGAGCCATATCTTCAGAGCTGCCTCCTCCCAGCAAGACAGGACCCTTCTGCTGCAGGAACACCAAGGAAAGAGACCTGAATGGGTGACCACTGCTGGGAAGACAAAGGGTGTCCTCAGTGGTTACAGCTGTGATTGCAAACCACCTGAACAGCTCCACATAACACAGCTGTGGGTTGATTCCCTGTGGGAGGGAGCCTTACCTGGGGCAGTATTACACCCCCACCCAAACCTGCCCTTAGCCCTGGGCAAAAGGAAAAACCTTCTTATCAGATCAGTGGGTTTCAGCATCAAACTCACCCAAGTGCCTCTACCTCAGCCCCAGGGTATGAAGTGTTTGGAAGTGTGGCTTTGACAGTAAAGCTTTTTTTTTTTTTTTGCTATTTTGTAACACTGGTGTGTTCAAAACACTTGGACTCACACGGCCAACCTGCATTAGCAGAAACCAAGTGTCAGATTCAGAGAGCTATTCTGAACCACACAGGGGGGGAAAAAGGAAAGAAAATAAAGAAGTCCAACAGGAAAAGCCCAAGTGTTAGCAGAAATGGGGATCTGCAGTTCAGCATCCAGGAGTGATGTTGGGGGAGGCGGACTGAGGTATGGTGGATCCAGGGAGTACCTGCAGCCCTGCACCCTCCTTCCCTTGCCTGGGAATGGGCTGGGCCTCAGCTGAGACTCTGGGTGCTCAGCACACCGTGGGCAGGAGCTGCAGGGACTTGGGGCTTTGCCAAGGGGTACCTGACATCAGCTACAGAAGCGTTTTGGAGGCACTCGAGCAGAAAGCCTCTTTGGGGTTTGGATGATGAATAAGTTCAGCGTGGAGCAGTTCAGCACAAACTTCTGGTGATGTGCTTGAAAACATGACCCTGGGCACAGAGGGAAGGCAGGGACATCCACACAAGGTGGCAGGGGCTGCGAGGAGGGGTGGGCACCACATCAGCTGTGACTGCCCCGGGAGGGGGCCCCCAGTTGGTCAGGGATGGGTGACATTGAAATTTTGCCCCGTCCCCATGGCTGCTGCTGTGACACCTGCTGTGTTCAGCTAAGAAATAATTTTGCAAAGAAGTTGTACTTTTTTATTGTTGGGACTCCAGAATTAAGGATATTGCCATCTCTGCCTCTCTTCTCAGCTGATCTTCCCTGAGAATGTGTTATTTTGGACAGTTCAGCCTTTCTACCTGATTCATTTAGCCTAAAGCTGAGAGGCTTGCAGGTGAGACTGGAAGGATTGACTTCTGCAGCAGAAATCTTGGGCTTTCCAGGCAGATGCCTCTCCACGTGCCGAGATGTCAGAGATTGTTGTCTCAAATTCCAGCTAACCCTGGCTGATCCTCCCACCAGCAAGGCTGAATGAAGAGATCCTGTGTCTTCAGATGGATTGGCCTCAACCCTTCTTGTGGCTTTGTGAACAAATGAAACCTCTACTTTGAGCGAGAGATGGCTGCAGACAGCAGGAGCATACCACTTGAGCAGGGAAAAAGGACTGAATTCAGCAACGCAGTAAAACTCATTTGTGATACTAAATAGAAAAATTATACTGTTCAGCTTCACTCACACATACAATAAACCAGCCTGGGTGTGGAGAGTATAAAAACGAGTCAAAATACAGATTGATTCTGAAATCAGTTCTTTTTTTATCCTTTAGAACCATGGACAGGAATGTACAGCTCCACAAAAACGGAGGCCAAACAGATCGAACCAAAACATTTCCTGGGATGCTGCATGACATTTTTTCTAACGATATTTCCTTTCAACCACACTCCGTCTAAAAGCGGCTTCCATTTGCAGTTAAAGTAATCAAGGTACACATTGCACACTCCTTGAAACACAATCTTTGTCATAGGCACTATGATTATTTTTCTTCTCTTTTTTTTATTTGTTTTTACCGGTGAAAAAATAAACACAGGTGAAAATAAACACCTTTTCCCCCATACTTCAATGTGTTTAGGCTATGTGGTTAAGTGGATATTCTCTCCAGCTATTTAGATGAATAAACTTTAAGTTGGAGCATTCATTTCTATGTTCTAAAAGAAAATCTGTGTATGTAGCTTTACATATATATATATATATATATACTCAGAAGCCCCAAATCCAACTCAAGTGTTTATCAGTGATTTTATTGACAGCAGAATCAATTTTGTTGAAATCAAATAGTTGTCTTATTTCAGTGAATGGTTCAAGACTTTCGGCTGCTAAAAAAGAGGTTTCACAAGACTCGCCCTACACATTGAGAACACTCAGATTTCATGTTCACATTAGGTGCTGTTTCAGGCACATCTACAGATCAGTTTTAAGGTAAGCATAACTTCATGTGACATAGAAAAGATGTGGTGATCAATAAAGGAAAGCATGAAATCAGGTGTAACTCTACAATAAAAGGTCATCTATTTAAGTGAAGCCTGATTGACTCTACTTGCTAAGTGCTCAGCAAAAACTCTGAAATACTGGTCATTAAGATTAGTACTGGGAACCAATCATTCCACTTTTATTTCTGGACATCTTAACATCCTTGTTGACTAAATAGGGAGGACTGAAAAACTATCTAACCAACAAATCAGGCACATGATTTGCAAAGGCAACTCTTCCCTTGCAGTTATTCCAGCTATCCCAGCTGGATATTCACAGTGAACAGACCCCATCTCCATCACCTCTGTTCCATTTGTAAATGCTTCTGGTACAAAGATTTGCTCCAAGTTTCACCAGCAGCTAAGAAGCAAGGAGTGCAGAGCACTGCCTGGTCTTCTCTCAGCTCATTAAGGAAGACAGGCAAAGTGTTGATGATCAGATACCACCCTCAAGGATGGGAAGTTGCCCATAAGCAACCACCTTCCTAGAGCACAGCTGTTCACACAGTGATGTGTTCTCTTTGCCCTCTGAAGCCACCTAGAGACAGGTTTAAACTAATGTAAAAGCAAAACTACTCTATTACTTACTGGGGAAATTGAAATAAAAATCACAACCTTGTTGCCAATCCATATGGGGTTAAAGAGGAGCCTTGTTTTAAAGGACTGTAATTTCTAGTGTTTTTTTCCAAGTTGCCCTTTTATCTCAACCTTGGGAGAGTTTCTAATTTTTAGCTTAGGAGGCCCCCCTATTGTGAAACCTGATTCCTTGCCTGAAGAAGGGTCTGAGCCTGTGGGATGCTTCCCCACAACCCAGAACACCGCCTGCACCCTCACATCTAAGATATTACAAACCACAGACAATTCAAAACAGTTTATATATGTCACAGCCTGCAAATAGATGTGACAAACCATATAGAGTCATTTTACCATCACCTGTCTGTGCAAATATGAGTGGAATCAGCTGGAAAGGTTTTTGGTAATTAGCATTTACTTGTGTCCCTGTCTCCTCTGCAGAGAAGACAAAGCATATCTCTTGCCTTACCTTTACTTAATGTTTTTTTAGGAACATGGGCTCTTGGAAGAAAGATGATTTCTTAGGAAAAAAGACAAATTAGATAAGAACATACATGGACAAAACCTGCTCATAATAACCCTGCTCTGACCAGGTAGGTCAGAATTTTACGGTTTGTCTTCTGAGCTTCTTTGAAAAAAAGCATACCATTGTTAGCTGGTGTGAAAATGCCAACAGGCTGAATTTGCCTTCATTCCTTCTCTATACAACATACAGAGAACCAGCACAGAACTTATATTTAAGAAATAGCTTTGTTAAATAAAATGGATAATGTGAAAGATCAGCCTGACAGCTGATCCATGCATACAATTGCTGCAGAACAAGCAGGGACAGTTGTGCTTGTACATTTTTCTTCACTGTGAGGGTGATGAGGTACTGGAACAGGCTGCCCATGGAAGTTGTGGATGCTGCATCCCTGGAAGTTTTCAAGGCCAGGTTGGATGGGGGTCTGAGCAACCTGGTCTATTGTAAGGTGTCCCTGCTCACTGCAGGGGGCTTGGAATTAGATATCTTTAAGGTCTCTTCCAAGCCAATCCATTCTATGATACAGATACGATGTTGGACTGCAAGAGCCAGCTCTGATCTGCAGAATTGGAGGACCTTACACCACTGTCAGAACTGGACCTGAGTGATCCCAACCAGTTACTCTGGCAAAGACAGATCAGTGATAACAACTTCAAGCTGGAAGCAGCTTCACCTCTGCAATAATCAAGGAGAATATGCAATGAAGTATAAAAAATGAGGTTAGCTGGAATCAAACTGCTTTAATGATGTTCTGAAGTTACCCTGATAGGCAGAGATATTTCTGCTTAGATTGCCCCAGCTCAGGCAGGGAGAACTAGCAGGTCAGGTCAAATCACGGGCCACAGCCTCAGAAATTGTAAATCAGCATTCCTGCTGGAACTCAATATAACCTGGCAATACCTGGGAGAATCAGACCCATCAATTTTTAGTTCATATTACTTCATTTTGATTTAATGAGAGGAGCCTTCACAGAAGTCAGTGCTGTCACCTGCCTTTTGGTACAGTCACTGGTGGAGGAGCTGCAGACATCCTGTGGGCCACTTTTAGAAAGGAGCATAGGTTAGCTCTGCAGAGGTAGAAACCTGGGTTTTATTTCAGACAGCTCAACTGCTGAGCCACCATAAACATCCTCCTTTGAGAACCTCATTTACTTCATATTAACTGTGCTTTCAGTGAAACAGCTGCCCCTTGTGCAACACCAGTCTGACCTGGAAGTTTTACATAGTCCATTTTTTCTTTGTAAATATCTTATTTACCTTTACATGCAAAATCCAAAGTTGCCACTGATGTGCACAGAAATCTCAACATTTTATAGGCAATTTGATACATAAAAGAATTAACTTGAACATGGCTAGCATAGTTTGAGTTGGAAGGGACCTTTAAAGGTCATCTAGTCCAACCCCCCTACAATGAACAGAGGAGTCTTCAACTAGATCAGGAGAGAAACGTAGATCTTACCCATCTCCTATTAACACCATGTAAATCTAAACATTCGCATTTAGATTTGTAACATCTAATTTTTTAAAAAATAGTTAACATAATACAAGCATTTCAATTAAAGATGATGTAAAAAAATCACGGAAGAAATTTTACTTTTTTCTTCAGAAGTCTCTGCTTCCAAAATTCAACACTTTAAATGATCCTAGAATTTTTAAGTCACAAAAAACCCAAAACCAAACTAGTGCTGATGACCACAATTTCACTGAAATGAGAAAGATCTGAGAAAGAAATAAAGGACAAGTTTCTCAGAAGACATGACCTGGCCTGATACAAAATCCATCCCTCCTCACCCATGCAAAAAGCTGTGCCATAGCCAGGAGAAGCTCCTTACCCTATTCTCCAGTTGTTCACAGTGTGCATCTTGCTGGGGTGGTGGGGGTGGTAATACTTCTACTACTTGCTGTTTCCCCCACCAAGAACAGTCAAAATCTCAGCTATTTCTAGAACACTCAAGTTCAGCAGATGGCTCTAATCTTAATACCAATTGGTAGATTTTTGAAAAAATAATCATTAAGTGTTCGTGTGTCTCTTTATTTTTCTTTTGATATTAATTTATTCTTTCCTGGAATAGATCAGAGATAATCTAAAGCAAGTGAGTCCAACTTGAGTCAGAAAGCCAAAGTGAAACCTATCCTGCATTTCTGTCCTGCTTATGCTGAGGTATGCAATATTTGACTCTGTACAGGAGTAATGTTATGGAGGAAACATCATCTTAATTATTGTCAAGCAAGGGAAGCCTGAATTCCTTGAGAAAAGCTCTTAGACATAAAACTTATAAAACAGCCTCACTGAAACTTCTTCATTTCCCTGATGCATCTCGATAACCTTCAACTATGACTGTTTATTTCAGAGAAAGCAAGGAACTATTTCTTATTTTATAATATTAATTATTCTTTGTATTATTTTCTATTCTTGTGTTATTGTTTGTATTTTTAGTTTCCAGCTGGGAGCTCTCGTTCTGTATTCCTTCAAAGCAAGACATACACTAAAAAATAATATTTGCCATATAACTCTCAATTTTATGCACTTTGGCATTATTTATATTACGTAATTTAATGCAATGCATTTCAGAGACCTCAACCTTTGGAGACATTTTACTAGTAAGAGGCAGAAAGTCGTATCTGAAGTTATAGCTCAGGACATTTCAGATGACTTCTGGTCTTTGGTATGCTAAAAGAAGTCTGAGGCTTCTGGTCTGTAATCTCACAGTACTTCCCAATGCTGGGCAGGAGAACTCAAAGAGAGCAGCTGACTGAAGAGATTGGAAATACTGATACGAAAGAAGGGCGGGAAAATGCCTTGCAGCATGGGCTGCATAAATCCTTCTTCAAGGCAAAGATTTCCTGTTAGGTCAACACAAAGCAGACAAATGCAAGTGCATAAAACTGTTTTAGGCCTTAAATTTACTCAGCGGATACCCCCAGTGTCCCAAATGTCAGGCCGATACTCTTGATGCTGAGGGCAAGGTAAAACTGAATGTGAATAAAGATGTTGAATCATTACAAATTCAGTTATTTCAGTAAAACCAGAGCAGGCATGGGACAGCACAGAAGTGGGTCTTGCAATGCAAGAGGAAAAAATAAGGACAAGGGTACATCAGTGCCTAGCCACTATAGTGATGTGGTACAGACCATTGTCCCTGTTAAGGAAAAAAATATAAAAACTGCATGTAGGTCTCCCCTGATGGTGTTAAGAGAATGTATTATCAAAAGCTATGGTACAAATACAGGATTTCCATGCCACTTACATACATTATTTACATTCTTCAGTCATCAGTAACCTCTCTTCATTATAGCTATAAAATTAAATATAGTTTCTTACATAAAAAACCCCTAACCTTATAGCTGTATTTTCACTTCAATAAATCATCCCTTGTTTACAGGACTGTTGATCAAAGAGGAAACTGCTAAATCTTTTCAAGCAAGAAAGGGTCAGTGCAGGCTGTCAGTGAGGTGTGATCACTCTGTCTCTGCAGCACTGAAAACTGTGCTGTAATAACAAAGAATCAAAACATAATTAGCTTTGTTCCAAGGGACCGGACAAGCATTGCAAATTTGGGAATTTCTGCCCCTTTTACTCTTCTCAAACACTACCACCATGGTCATTAATAAATTCAGATAATTTACCTTTTATGGCAGTTTCAACAGAAAAACAACTATATTGGTTTTTACTATTAAAATGAAAGCACTTTTACCCCCTGCAGCACACACTGGATGACTGATTCCTCCTCCCCTGTGGCTTTTCTAGTTCTGGGCTACAGCAATGACTTTCCACTGCCACTAATATATTCTGTGACTGTATTCCTTGCAAGAGACTACCAATTCCCATGGCCCAATCCTCTAATTGCTATGGAATAAAAATGAAAAAAACAACAAACCGCAAACCAACTTTCTTAATAAGTTTACTGCTGTTGTAGCTATTTCATTTCTATGTCGTGTTTGAACTTTGCTATTTAAAATACAAAAGTCCTGTTTGATATGATGATTTGGAAGTGCCAAGTGTAAAACCTGAAAACTGGGTGTCACAGTTGTTTTCATGTGAGTAGATATCAAAACAAAGGCAGCATAATCTTGCTGCAAATTCAGCAATAATGCAGCACAAAAAAAAAAAAAGTTTGCATTACTTTATGTTTTCAGCAAGATAAAGAAATATATTATTCTATGAATAATTTAAAAATAAAATTTAGATAAAATCTTGTTCTCTTTAAGGAAATCTAACAGTCCAGCATTTGGACCACAAAAGAGGACAGACAATACAGATAATGGATCATTGATCTGTGGGGCTAACTGAAATAAAATAAAAAAAAAAATCACAAAAGCTGAAAAATCTATCCTAAATATTTGCTTTTCTCCAATCTGCTGGGAGATGAGCATTTTAAATTCATGGCAACATAATAAATCACTTTATAAGCTCATTCTGCCTATCTTTTCCCAAGTGGTAAATGGTTTACAGGGAAATTCCATTTTATTGAAATGCAATTGATATTAATACCACTTTCAAAAACAGTTTTTATTCCAGGTCTGCTCCTTCAAGCTTCAATTTTACTTACTGCAGCTAGAACTCTGAAAGAGTTCTTCTTTGGTTTTCATTTTCAGACTTTCTTGTAAGAGTAAGAAATGTTCAAGTAACGTCCAAAATTAGACTGAGGGAAGCTGGGGATGAATTGGAAAAGGAATCCAGATTTTCTCCCTACTTACAGGAGAAATAGACACAAATTAACTGAACATTTCAATTCAGGAGCATATCGAGCACACGCCTGGTCATCATGACCACATGCCATCAACTCATTGCTTTTTTCAAAATTTAAACCTGGAGCTGCAGGATTCTGATGACTGACTTTGGAATTAGCCACATGGTGGTAAGTTCACTGCTGTTAGAGCCTGGCCAGGGCCACTCAGCCCCTGTGACAGAGAGACCTGACAAACCAATCACTCAGCCAATGGACCTCGCACCGTATTCCACTGAGAGTGTTCACACACTGCTGGGATTTTCATAAGCAAAATGCAGGTAGCTCCATAAATCAGTGCACTAGTGCTTACATCATATGGTAGACTACTAAGCTTTGTCACACTACACTGGACTTGCAGTAGTACAGATTTGGGATGTGATCCTCTATTAATATGCCCTGTCATATGCATTGACTACACCAGCCGAGACCATGGCTAGGTGGCTAGAAACCAAAAGCATTCTGAACAGCTCTTTTTTCATGGAAGCATTTGTTGATCTAAACATGATCCTGCAAAAATTAAAACATTTAAGCTTTAGGTCATGGGGTACCAAAGAGTTTTTCAGTGATCAAAACTATGAAATGTGCCCATACTTACCTACATTTCCCATTTCAACTGCTGGGATTGTTCTACTGGGGTTCTTTTTAGAGTTATTTTGGATTGTTTTTGAAAAAATTCTAAACAAAAGAAAAAAAATATCAGGACATACATCTCCCATAATTCTCCTCCACAGGATTACGCTGAAGGGAGATAGGTTTTCTCTGTTCAGTTCAGAGAAAGTTCAATTTATTTAGCCAGCTGTTTGCCCAGTTTGCTTGAATGCCATGCTACATGTGCAAATTTTCACACCAGGCTACACCTGGAACTTCATAGGCCAGATAAAATTTTTAATTGTGTTACAGGTAAATGACTCAATTCAGAGCCTCTTCTAGGCGGATTACAGACTGTTTCCAAGGCTGGGAACAGATGTAAATTTAGGAATGAACTGCATTTTGCACTGATTCACAGCCCTTCCAATCCACTGAGTTCAATGGGACCAGAAGTAAAGCAATATTTGGCCTACCACTTCAGCTGTTTCAGTACAACTTTCTTAGGGATCCTTTACATAATGAGTTGTCAGACCTCAGAGAAAATGTTGTCCCATTCACTGTAAAATAGGAAGGTCCACAGAGGAAAACAGCTGTGTTAGAGAACCACACAAACGGCATTAAGGCTACCTAGTTTGACGTTTTCAACCCTTTTTGTTTTCCTCTGCAAACAATGACAGTTTCAATAAGATCTGAAGTAATACTCTTAACAAATAATACACTAGTCTGTCATATGGTTAATATTAACGTCTCTCTATTCAAACATGCTGAAAACTGAATAGAACAGTTAACATATAACAGTCACACATCCTTTGCTGAGTACAAGATCGCATCTCTAACACGAACCGAAGATATCCTCACCATTTCAGATCTTCATCTGTCATTCACTTAGACATTTCATTCTCTTAAATACATTGCTTGTCCCCTCTTTCTGGGTCTTTCAGGGGTGCTGCGTGAACACATTCACTCCATAAAGGCATTGCTTATGATATGGTTCTTTCTTCAACTGAAATCTTGTTGTGTGTTTCCATTATTTTGCCAGAGGTGAAACTGCAGAGTTTGGAAGAATTTGGGGGTGAGGAGGTCTTACGTCTGGATTGAAAAGATTTAATTCTGAAACATCAATTTGGGCAGGATTCTGCACATTTTAGCAGAGAGACCATCTGGATGAAATTAATGGTGAAAAATTTATTAATAGTGATCATACTTTACAAATTGTTGAACCAGAGCTTTATATAGTAACCAGCTTTTATATTACAGGTATGTTCACAGGGCTTATGGGCAGAAGCAAGCTCACTTTGCTCATGCCCTCAGATGGTGGGATGTAAACGCTGTTAACAGAAAAGTCATATGACTGTAGGGATGCAAAGCTGAGCCCCACCTAATACACCCTGTCTTTCAGAGGATTTATCTAGTGTGGGCGTGGGACCACACCCACCACAGTCAGCTCAATTCACACAGTGAGACTGTGCCCAGCCACAACATACAGCAGAAAAACATCAGGGTGAGACCAAACCTCATGGCGATCCACCTCACTGATACAACAAAAGCTCTGTGTCTTTGCAGAAGGGAGTCCAAACAAGACAGGCTCCATCCTGGGGCACAGAACAACAGTTTGCCCTCAAATATATTTCTACTGAAAACACACAGCAAAGATTACAGCCATAGAAAGTTCTGTAAACAAGACAATTTCATCAACTTTATCTTTAAAAGAAACCCCGAAATCAAAACCACAAAAGGAACCCAAAATAAGACTTGCTGAATGAAGACTGTTAATTTTTTTTTACTGCCTTAACAAAAAAAATGACATACACCTTCAGCATTTCTTTTCCAAATTTACTTGACAGAGGTTAAAATATTGCTTTATTCTGACTCAACATACAACAGCACAGCGTGATCGATTGTGCTATTTTGGGAAGTCTTGAGACTTGTGAACTAGAAAGTCTGGGGCACATTAATAAATTTAACCATTAATTTGCTGCAAAGGAATGTTTAAATACATTCTGTATATACTGTTTTTTTAAAATCAATCTTCTGACATTAACCAGGGAAGGCTTTCGCAATTATTTATTATAGTTGACTTTTCCCCCCAAGAATAAGCAGATATTTTAATACCAATAAAACCAGTAATATGTGTCACCAAACCCAACTCATTGCACTATTGGCATATTTTGTTACAATTTCTGGGGGAAAGAGGGACTAAAAAGAAAGATAATGGAAAAAGTGCTATAATGTGACTGGGATACAGCAGCCAGGTAATGACACTTCTTCTCTAAGACCTTGATCCCCTGCAGGGAGTGACTTGGTGGAAACCATCTGCTCTTATACAGCCCCATTAGACTCAGATCTGTGCATGCCTGCAGGTCTGTCCATACTGAATCATCTGCAGGGTTGAAACTTTAAAGTTCACAAGCCTAAGCCATAATTAATTAAAGTAACTGGAGAACTGAATGCAGGAACAAATTAGGCATAGTGAACACTTATCAGCTGGATTTTGATCATATTGGATCTCCCTGACTCTTCTCTGAACAACCCATAATAAAAGGTAAGTTAAAAAAAAATATACACAGACACCAAGAAGTGCTCCTTGAGAGCTTACAAATGCCTTCAAAGTGTAAAAGTTTAGAAATGTTTAGGGATGCTAACGAACAACAGAGTTTATGGTGCCACTCAAAAAAAACCCAAGTCAGAAACCAAAACCACACCTGTTGTAATACACACTTCTGCATTTTCCCTTGTTCTTCCTAACTCTCCACCAAGGCAGCTCTGGTAGGCAAAGCTCAGAAGATGGAGCAGCCACCGGCTTCTGACCACTGAATCTCTACAGAACCCAATCCCTCTCCACGCTTGGCAAAACCCAGAGCTCCTCAATGATTCCATTGACTTTCTTGGCTGACCGACACATCAAATTAAGGTCAAGAGTTAAGAATATGTTCAGTTTAGGGATGTCCTCATTCCACAGCAGGTACCAGAACTCAGAAGTAGGAATCTGTGTGCCTGTTTCTGTGGTATGAACCTGGAATCAAGAGGAGAGGGGGAGAGGGGATTGGACCTGTGCTGGGCTCACGGGACTTGGTCCCCAGGGTCTGAATCCCTGGCCAGTAGCTCGCTGCAGCACTGCTCTGAAACCACAAATGCATCTAAGAATGGTCTTGGACTTTACTGAAAAGAAGATGCATAGCCTAAGACTTTGGACAGTTGAACGGGACCATGGTAAAATCCTCTGTAACTGAAACTGTGTAATCCTGCCTAGAAAGCACCTGATGCACGCTTCATCCCTCCTGGAACTTTTCCCTTAAAAAAATATTTTGTTAAAAAACACTATGATATGAGGGCGATTGACTATTTGGTTTCTTCTAAGTAGATGCTCTTAAATTAATGCATATAAATAATTTGTATTTAACTTCCTCCCTTCCTGTTTAGCAAAGCATCGAGCGCACAGATCTCTCATTTCCCCTCCCACAACCCCCACACGAAGTCACTTGGTCAATACTGAGTCTCTTTGCGTTTCGTTTTTTAAGACAAACTGCGCCTCTCGCTCCGACTTGGCCAAGGGGCTCATGGGCAGAAAGGCCGTGTTTTCACTCGCGCTGCTCTCTGCGTCCGCGCTCGCCAGGTCATAGTCCTCCGACCGCCGCGCGTCCGTCAGAATCCGGATCTGCTCCTGCACAGTTTCTAGCAATACTTTCACTTCGTGTTGTTCTGCTATAAGACAATTACTGACAGGGGAACTCACATTGACAAGTTCAGCGGAATAGGAGTTTTTGCACCATTTGATGCCTGTTACTTCAGAAACGTTTTGCATTTGCATGCAGGCTTCGTCCAAGCCCACAGACGGGATGATGGGAACGGAGTTGGCCCTTGAAGATGAATAGCCGACCAAGTCCTTCTGATCCACGTTATTAAAATATGGGGTTGTCTCTCTTGAAGGCAGTTGCATATTTATTGAAGTATTCTGAGGAGTTTTTAAACCACTGGATGAATACCTGGAAAGAGTAAAAAGAGGTTTTTGTTTTACATCAAGTGGTCAGATGCAACTGGCAGCAGGGACACTGAGGTTTAGTGAACTGTGCTGAAAGGATACACATGATTTTTCCCTTCCACTAGGAGCACTTGGCAGTGGTGGGGCCCTGGGGAAAACAATAGGCTCTGGAGACAGCTTTTGATTCTCAGATCTGCCAGTGGCAAACCACTGCTTTTCCCTCAGTCTCATTTTGCCCACCAGTACATGAGAGTAATGAAAATTCCTTTTTAAAAGATTTCAGAAGTTATAATGTATTATTAATTTGCTTTGAAATTAAATTTGACATTCCATTCGTACATTTCTGAATCCAGAAATGGATTGATACTTTCTTCAATGTCAGAACTCTCAATGTCAAATGGTTATTTTAGGAAAACACTTAAAAAAGATGCAGATAAAAAGAACTTTAAACACACATGGCTGTATAGTCTTTGTTTACATAGAAATGATTGTACTCCCCTTCAAACAATCAGAGCATCTAAGTGCAGTGTACCTCTGAAAAATGTCTATTTTTTCAATAGCCTTTACCATAATGTTGGCCTGGTTTGTTTTATTAGATTTCATCTGGAAATAGAGCTAATATATATTAGGCTTGAGCAAATGTCTGTGTTCTCTTGATATTGTAATACTGTTTAAAAAAACCCCAATCCTTTATCTTCCACTAATACATCTCACAGTATGATTTTATTTATTGTGAGGCAACTTGGTGAAATTTATCAGCATTTCCATTTTGTTTCAAAGCCAAATTCATTATTCTGATAGGGAAATGTTTTGTTTACAAAAAATAGTTAAAAAAAAAAAGAAATGGAAAGTATACTAAATATAAAATAAAGGAAACAATGAAAAAAAAAAAAAAGATGTTTCCCATCTGAAAGTAGTATTACTAGAAATATGGTGCTCTAAGAGTTACTACATCTACTAGTCATGTTACTAAGGACCACAGACATTACCTCAGTACCAGAATATACTTTATTTATAATCAGCTTATCACTATTTAATAAGGCAAGCTAATAGTAAATCTAACATGTTTTATCCATGGATGAGGACAGCAACATTTAGACCTGGTGTGGAGGTAAGTGCTCTGACCTCAAGGGTATTATTCTGAAAATCCTGCTGGACCTCACTAGGGATATCCTTCTACTCATATGTACCTCGCTGCTTTTTGGTACGGGCAGAAAAAGAGCTAATGAAAAGAAACTGAATCCCGTGAAACAGCCATAGTGCAGCATTAGCACATAATGGAAATTAACTGGAAAGGCTTCCTTTGGCCCATCCTCCCTGCAAGGCGTCAGCCAGGAGACAGCAGGAGGTATCTTCAGGCTCGTTTCCAGCAGAGTGCCACTGACCTGTAATTAACTCGTCTGTGGTGGCACTGCGTTTGTACAAGTGCCTGACACATATTCATGTGTACACATGCACACATGAAGGTCTGTACAGAGGTCTCCAGGCATCCCCAAAAGAGCAGCACATGCATCTAGGAGCTCTGTGATAAGGAGGAGGTGTTGTGAACTTTGCTGCCATGTGATGGAAAGAGATAGTGCTTTGGGAAGTGGGACTCCAGGGAATAATCGAGCAAACAGCCTTTTTGGATATGTGCTAGAATTTCCTGTCCACGCTATACAGATGCAGCTATATATTTTATCTGAGCCAGCTTTGGTTAATTACATTTGCACTGTGCTTAGACACACCTGCAGCCATTCATGGAGGAGCTTTTTAGAACACTTCTCAAGACTCATGAATGAAATACTAATTGGGGATATTATTCCTGAGGGAGGACAATTAAAAAAAAAATAAATGAAAACAAAACAGTGCAGACCTTTGGGTTGTGCCCATTCTTGTTTCCTTTGCTTATATATAATTGTTCAAACGACTATAGCTGGAGAGATCGCATCAGTTGCATTAGTCCCTTTTTTGGTAATTCAGGCCCTAAATATATTCTGGGCTGCACCCTGAAAACAAAGGGAGTGAATGTTTTTAATGAATTTCACATGCAATGGATGTTTTATATGGATGATATATAAGCAAAAACAAGAAAAGATTGAATTAAAATGGATTTGGTGAGAAAACAGTAACATTTGCCAGTTCTATAACAGAGATTCAATTATTCCTTGTATTTTGAAAACTAACTGGCAGCAGCAGTAACATGTAACGCAATGCCTGGCATATTTCTATAATATTTTTTGAAATACAGCTAAACATACCAACTTTATGCCAGAATTACATGTTTCTGCCTTGTGCTCACAGGGCTTACAAAGAGGGACTGAGGTTGAATTAAAGTGCATACACTGTATGCAACAGGTGAGGTATTAAACCGGAAGGGGTATTACATCTAAACCACGTGAGACTCAGCTTTTGGTTAATTACAAACTGATCCATGCTTCTATGTGTGACACCAGACTGCTGCTGTTTTCAATAGACTGAGACTCAGAACTATAATTGCAGAACCTTAATTACATTTTCCTATCATTAACTTTCCCAGAACCATAGTTCCTCCAAAGAAATATATCTGTTTTTTTATCTGAAAAATTATTTTGTCTGAATAAATTAATTCATCTGCATGTGTTTCAAAGTGCAGTTCTCTCTCCACCCTCCTCCTAAAACCACGCAACAAAAGAAAAGCAAACATTTATAAATATTCAACAGTAATTAATTATGTTATAGTGTTTGAGTCTAAATTAAAGAATGAAACTGAAAGAAGCATAATAATTTTTTACTGCTGACCCTTCCTGCCAGGTCCCTGACTGCTGGAGATCAAACCACTGTCCACTTCACTGCATGTCAACTCACAACACCCTCAGGGACTGGAACCCGTCTGAGACATAACTGACACAGAGGTGACTTCTTTAAGCCACTCATTTCAAGCAGGTTTTTCTACTCTTTCAAGTAATACACTGAATAAATAACTGATATTACCTGTATTTGACTCAAACAATATTAGATCGTATTGCAAATATCACGATTTGGTGCTTTTTGAAGGCAGCAAAAGCTTTCCTCTCAACGTGGGATGTGAAGAGAAGCACTTTTGCAGGAGGAACAAAGACTATCAGCTAAATTATCCTCTTTTCTATCAAGTATAAACACACAAAATCTGACTAAACTTCAGCCAGAACTGCTGATGGACAAAGTTCAGAATGCTCAGAGAATTAGGGAGATAAACCACTTTGATTTGTGCATGCCTATAAGGAAAGATGGAGGTTTAAAGGAGAAGAAAGGAAGCAGTGTAACTTCTGCAAAGGACAAGGGAACTTTTTATTTGGGCTGGAAATCCAATGAGAATACCAACACTGTGAAACCAGCAGATATTTAGATGCTAAACATCCTTAGTGCACAAAATAGGCATGAAGTGCTGAGCAGACTGAGGTCAGAAGATCACAGGCTCGTCCCAATATCAAACTTTGGCAGAACTGAAAATTTAAAATACAGACCAGTACAAGACGATACTTGTAGTATCACACACTGGTTTCCTAGAGAAAAGAAAATACAACTACCCACAGCTTTGCTGTTTTGTATCTCACTTCTCTCTAGGAGAAGACTACAGCACTCCCTAGAGCCCATGTTATAAGACATGTCTGCTGGAGAGGGAAGGCTGTCAGCCTGTTCCTTTCAGGAAGGGTTGCAATTTCAGTAACAATTTTCACAAGGAATTATATGCACATTATCATACAAATGAACAATAATACATTTACTGCAAGAGGTAATAAAAACAATTTTTTTCTCAGAAGAAGCAAATAGTAACAATGACAGAAGCCTGAGTCAAACTTATTTAAAAGAAGGCACCAGATACACAAACCTTTTGCTGCTTTGCTTTCCCCCTCCCCAGGTAAGCCCTGCTCTTGGTCTGTCTTTCCTAATTACTGTGGCTAGCTTTGTTAGGTAGATTCATCCACAAAACAGTGAGCCAAGGGCAGCACTGGAGGATGGGTGCCTACACATGTGATGACAACCACATACACACACGTAACAATGTTGTGGCTGTCATTGCCAGGAGATCAGAGTGGTTAGTGATAATAGCTCCTTTCATCCTTAAGGAAAATATAACACATGGGTAACCTCAGTTCTGCACTTCATAAAGCCAGTTATGACACAAAACCCTGCAGCTCCCTTCTCATAGTGTAACTCTTCACTGTGACTTACAGGTGTGCACATGAAACCGGTGGGTTTTTCATTCTATTCCAGATATCACTCCTACTTTTATATATATGATATGCTTGTAATGATCCTGCAAAGTCTTTGGAAATCTATAGAGATATGTAAATATTACACAAAATACCTCAGCAATTGCAAAAGACTTCAAAGGCAACTGCAGGTGCTCAGGAGCACTTCTGAAATTCAGACTTTATGTACAGTTGGAGTTCACAGTCAATGTTCTAACAAACTGAATTAAAAAAGGAAAAAAAATAGTGGAATTGTTTTTCAAAGACAAACCTATGTGAAGTGATTGGTCTTCAGTCTATAGAAAACAAACTTCACAATGTACATTGATTTATTAAAAAAAGTTGAACTTCTTAATTCTCTTATTTGCCCAGTGCTGATTGATGGAAGAAAAAAATGCTATCCATAAATTACTAGAACATCATAGCACTGCTAGAAAAAACAGTTATAAGGAGTAATGTTGCCAATCACTTACAGTTTGTTCTGATCCCTCTCTCTACAGCCTTTGAAATGCTTAAAAAAAAGCAGCCAGCCAAATAAAAACATATTACCTTCAAAGAGCCAGTATGCAGAAAACATTCTTTTGCTTTCAGCAGCATAAAACCTGGGTCCACAGTATACTACAACAAAGCTGGAACATGGCAAAGCATATTAACCTCCCAACAGCAGCCACTCCCAAAGAGGCTCAGCTCAGTTATACTGTTACTTACCCGTGACAAGGTATTGTGTCCTGGTCTGTGATCCTTGACTCTTCTAGCTGTTGATATGCTGGTCCTGTAATTCCATTGAACCTACCCCGAGGCAAGGGAGGAGTCCTCCGAAAGGCATTTCGATGGAGCATCCCACTTTTCTGTCCTGGGCTGCAGCATGAAGAGAGACTTCTAGGAAAAACACCGAGAATACAGTAAAACTTATCACAACAACAGCATAAAATTCTGCAAAGTAAAGGTTCAGGATTAATAACACATGGATTACTGTTCTCATAAACTTTGTTGTGGTGGTCTATGATGGCAGTAGAAATTCTCTATGGAAATATAATACTATAATCCACCATTAGCTGCTGTTTATGCTGTATTTAATACATCACCTCTCTTCTCAGAATGAAAATAATTACCCAGTATATTAAATGTTTTCTTGCACTTGATGAAGGATGCTTCTTTTTTCCATGCTGCATATCATAATCCCACTACACAGAGTTACTTACTCCTCAGACAGTACAAACAAACAGCACAGCTCCATCATACCCACAGCTGAATTCAAAAATCAGATCTGAAACTGAGCCCATTACAGCCTACAATGTGCTGCTTCCTGATACAATAACACTAAATTGAGAAAAAAAGTGTAAGTGAACAATATAAGTGAAGTTTATGAACTGCAGCTTGAAGAAGCCATCTAAGACAAGTTTCCTCCACTTTGAACAAGATTTCTATATTGTTTTATTCTTGTTTCATATACAGATTGCTTTCCTGTTTGTATACATGGATCAATGCTGTGTTGTTACTTTATGTGATTTAATATAAACTTGAATTTCATAAAAACAAGTAGTAGTTTCATACTTATTTGAGAAAACTGCTTTTGTAAACATTTTTCTAGTGTTTTGGAAGGAGAATGGAATTTTTTTCATCTCATGCAGGAATTAAAAGGTATCAAGAATCCACAGTTTTGGTATGCAAACCATAAATTTAGCTTTTACTAAATCAAAAATATGGGAACACAGAATTAAGACAAGGTATAACCTATTCTTAATGTTAACAGGTCACAGTACTGCATGGTGTGACTGGCTATTCATTTTCCAGCTACTCCTACTTCTCTTGGCATCTTCTGGGTCTCAGAAATGCATGTGTTACCTAATATTCTGTTACATCTTTAATGATAACTTAAGATAGGGTTTGTAGATGCCTTTTACGAGTCATTATTTTTGGCTATGTGAATAATTCAAACTTTTGATAAAATTCAGCAATGCAAAAGACTTTTGATAAGTTTGCTTCTTTTTTTCCTATTATAGTATGACTTAAAAATAATTTGCATTTTTTAACTAGTGGGATCTTGGACAAATTAAAACCAACCTTTTCCGTCCAAAGTTAAAATAAGAAATAAATTCAATGGTCTCTTATCCTACTGCTCAAGCTAGCAGTGTTCCATCACCACCTTGGCTCTGTTTTCTTCTACACCTTTATTTTTCTATTGCTTTTTAACTGAAAAGATCAATAACCCATAGCAATAGCATTCCCTCCAGGGTTTTTGATGCTTCCTTAAATATATTTTTCCTTCGCTACTAAGGAGGCTGTGAAAAAACTTCTTTGAAAAAATGAAATACTGGCCTTTCAGTTCTGAAGGCTGAGTTCAAGTTGTGAGTTACAGTTCATATTCTGTAAAGTAACACCACCACAACACAAAATAATTGACCAATTCTGCTCAGGAGAGTCTCAGATTATTATAGCAGAGGATCTCAAAAGATGCAGCTGAATGAATAATTTGTGATGGATAAGGAAAGTCAGGGTTGTTTACTTACTGAAGCATATTCATCAATGTTCTACAAAAGTAAAAAAATTGATTATCAGACTTTAGACTGATTACAAATATTTGAAACTAGAAATTTTAAATTTTTAATTGTGGTTGATTTGATGCCCTTGTGCATCCTCCTTGCTAGAGGAGAGCACACAGTCTCCTATCTAATAATATGCACATGCAAATTCACAAAAGCTCCTCATTTGTAATGGACGTAATTTCAACACATACAGGTGTACCTGAGGTAAAAGCTATAAACTGCAGCAAAGATGTAGATAAATCTGGACTTCAGTTTGCACTGAAAGTCTCACTGCTCCATGGAGCACTAGATGCCAGGGGCTGTTAAAGGTGTGTGTGCTGGTCAGACTGAAGGGATCTGGCACGTGCCAACACTGTCCTGCAACCACAGTGCTTCCAGCAGTGACAGTGCTGAAGCAACCAATTTGTTACCAGTGGGAGGTTCTCATGCTTTCAACATTTCTGACAGAAAAAAAGGGGGGAAAAATGAACGGAAATCATTTGTGGTCATGGACAAGATGAATTCACTAAGGACTGGGAAATACTTGCAGACAGCACAGCTGTAAGCTGCAGGATAACTCATTTCTTCAAGCACCAAAGACAATAACAATTTCTGTTAAAAGTTCTATGAAAAGGTAACTCCAGCATAACAAAGCTCTTCCTTTCTCACAAAACTGATCCGAACATCAGCAACATCTTCCTCTAAAAGTGTCAATACAGTCCCTCTCAGACTTCTGCTCTAGCACTCACATGAAGATTTTCTCCCTCTCAGGCAAACAATGCCTTTCGGATTTCTTCATGGACTTTATTGTCCTTTACCCATCATTATGGTTTCTTCCTCCCTGCACTCCACTCTAATTGGGTAAAAGAAATCAGCCCACATAACTGAGCCATTCAATAATTTAGACCAATACATAAAGCTGTAGCAGATATGTCCTTAAAATCTATTAATCAATTACTCCAGAATAAAAAAAATCAGAATATGCATGAACTGGTTCACAAGTGATGCATAAAGCAGAGTGAAATATAGTTCTGATGAATTAATGGTTTGAAAAACGCACTTAATTAAGAACTTGGCATTCATTGTTGCAGGTTGCTTTCAGTGAAAATTTTCTTTTAGGTTGAGCAACCGAGTGGGAACAAAGTCTGTTCCTGCAGGTGGAGTATTCTCCTCTCGAGGCACATACACAACTCCCGAGTGCAGGTAACTGTGTTCATGAAGAGAAGACCAGCAGTATTTTTACAGTAACTCTGTGAATCTTCTTGTACTACTTTTTAGTTAATTACTAAACACAATTGATTTTACATCGCATTATGAACACATTAAGATGTAAATTTGCCAACAGAACATGAAAAACCTTAAAAAGAGATGCTTTCCAGCAGCCAGCCTATATCTACAAATCTAAGCATTGTTGATTCCATTCCATATTCTCGTATTCAGGAACAGCATGTGTAGGGGCTGATTCCAGACTTTGAAACTCTACATAAATTCTTCAAAGCTACCTATATCATCTGGTCACCACCCTTGTGAGAGATGCAACAGGAAAAGAAAACAGAGCATTCAAGGTACCTCAGTGGCACTAAGTTTAATCATCTGCCATAACTTTATCATATACTCCCTGTAGTGCACTGATCAACCTCCATCCTAAAACTACAATGATATGCAGGATACCACCACAGAAAGTTGTTCTATATTGAAAACTTTAAAACTTCTTTTTAGTTTACAGTTATTTCTGACAAATGTGCCATCATACTCCTTCACTTTGAATAGGTCTTTAACTCCTTGTTATCCTTTTTGAGATGTATTTATAAGCAGCAGTCACACACTCTTTCCAGTCTCCTGAATTGAATACTGACACAAGACAGTGTCAGTCTAACACTTTCCATAGAACATGGATCACTGACTCCTCATATTAGCTCATGAATGCAATTTGAGTCCATAATAATCAAGGGGCCATTTTAACCAGGTGAGATAATAGTGGTACATTCTCATGCTATATACAAATGAAGTGACAACAGTATCTCATGAAATGGTATTAATCTTTCTGACTCTCTGAAGAAGATGCTGTAATTAATACTTCCTCTCATCCCATACACCTTTTGCACAGCTGCATCACTTCGTGACTTAGTTATCCTTTAACAAGCAGTATATACTGAAACCTTTCTACCTCATTTGTTTCTTAAATTTTATTACCAGTTCCCAAATGCCTGACCTTGTATTTAGTACAGCTGAACTTCAATCCACCCCTGTTAGCCATCCTTTAAAGTTATGCCATTCACTCCTTATATCTAAATCTTTATCTGTACTGAGTCTGTGATTCTTAACTAATTTTTTCAGGATGTTCCAATTCTTTTTGTGCCAAAGTCATGCACAAAAACATTAAACAAAGTTTGCCCCCAACATTAACTAGTTCCTTGAGTGCTCCACTAGTGCTCCACTGTTGACTGTCTTCAGCCCAGCACTTACCTTTTCAACATAACTCCTCACTATCTCCCTCTTAACCACCTCTGTGTATCCACATTATAGTTTTTCTGTCTCTCCCTGCTTTCTCCCATTGAAGGCATTAGACACATGTGACAAGAGTGACTGGGACTGCGTGGAGATCGAGCTCACCTACACCAAATACAAAGAAAGTCATCAGTGATGTGTTGCAGGAGCTGCTGCTGGTAAACTAGTAAATATTTTTCGGCCTTTTTTCTATCTACTCCAAGAATCTGCTTCCCCCACATTTGTCCTAAAGCCTTGACTAGTCTAATTCAACATAACTGGCCCTCAGTTACTTCAATAAATTTTCCATACTCCTAAATATTTGATACTTGCTATTCTATCATCATATGTTACAGCTCCCATCTTTACAGATTTTGCTACTAGACTTCAAATTTCATGAGCTGGTTCTCCTTCCAGATTTCTTTGATCAGGATTAACCAAACCAACTTGACTTGAAAGCTTTGATTTCCACATTTTACTTCCACTTTGACTGCAGTAATGTCTATTTCCATACATTTGATTCTATTCCCATTCTGCCTCTGTCCTCAAATAACCATTCTAACTTAAAAAAAAAATGAAATATATTAATTCAGGATTGCCCTAACAGCTTCATATATTATTTTTGTCCCATCATCAGCTTTCCTTTTTCCTGTACAGTACTGTTTGTTGGTTTTGTTTTTTTTCTTCACAGCAGGAACAATTGATTGCTTTCAGTATTACCACTAATTCTTAACTCTCAATGAGTCCTGGAAATGTTCACTTCAAGCATGACTTCTTGCCCTCTGTGATATGGTTTGTTTCTTTCCATACACCCTATTCCTTTTAGACATTACTTTTAGTAAATTTCTGCAGAAAACTATGTTCTTTCTTTGGGAAAATACCATATTCCTTATGCTTTCTTTTCAGGTTTCCTCTGCCTTTTCATTCTTAGTTGCTTTAGTTTATCATTACTACTTCTTTGAAATTCAATAGCCTTATTTACAGAATAAGTTAAATTTACTCTTTAATTTAAACTGGATCAATTATATTGGAAGCATATAGATAAAATCCTTACCAAATGAAAAAAATTCTTTTTAGCATGGTTTTTGTGGTGTTAAAAGTTCATTAAAAATGAAAACACAAATTATTTTTAATTTTAGAGTAAGTTTATCCTATTTTGGTGGTTTTGTAAGACAATACAACCACTCCAGGCTGAAAGCATCTGCATTTGGCTTTCATCATGTTATTCTCTGAAATGAATCCCTTTAAAATCAATGATGACTGAATCAATGAATGAAAGTCAGGATGACTAATTACCAAGAAAACTGCTATTCAAAGGGATCCCAACTCAATCCCATAATTGACAAAACTCTAATTTGTTTCTATCTACTAGAAAATAAGACACTATGGGTTTTCTTCTTACCTAAATCAACAGATAATCCAAGATGAATTTTTGAGTAAATTGAACACTTTACAGGAAGTTTACTGATTAAACACACTTGTTGATTTTGAATTCTGACAGTATGAAGAGTTATTTTACATATGCAAGCAGATGATGTAACATTCTTCTACTGTTATATCAGTGCATAATACAGGCAAAATATTTTAGGAGGTTAATAATAATACAGGGAAAATATTTTTGGAGATTAAATTTCAGTTTTCAATTTAACCTCTGCATTAATTCTTTGCATGCAGCTGAGGTTGGTAGAGATGGAAAATTGCTGTTATCTACTAATCTGAATGAAAAATTATTTCTGTCAGTCACATTTCAGCAACTCCGAGTGATTCCCTATGTTGATAGTCTTACTGTCAGGCAAAAATTGTATTAGTTTTAGGAACTGGAAACAGCCAGTTCCCGATTTTAGGAAATGATAACCCACCATTTGTGTCCTTGAAAACACCAGCAGAGAAAAGAGGTCTGGATGCAGAACAAAATATTTTCTTAGCAAGCAGAAATAAAACAACAATGTAATTTAATGACAGCATAAAAGAGAGAACCTGCAGAGCTGTTATAATTTTTCCAGGCTCATGTCACGTCTGGAATGGAATGAAGGGATATTTAGGATAAAACATAATCCTGTTAAAAAAGTTTCCTCATTTGGCCACACTGACCATTTGTCCATACTGAACAATATTTAGAAACTAAAATAGGAAGCTGTCACATGGTGCATAAATTAAAGACAATCTTATAAGTCTTAGATGTTCAAGTCTGTTGCATGTTTCATAAAGCAAACAGGGCCTTTTATAATAAGTCTTAAATTATAAAACTGGAAAAGATTTTTTTATAAATTAACTAGTCATTCCACTTCTTAAATTAGTTCTGAAGTAAAGACATATCAAACTTGGATATTGCCATCATACTATTAAAGGTAAGGGAACGTCATTGTGTTTTTTCTAAACTTCACCTTGTGACTAAATGGCGATAAAATTCTACTCAGAACTTCTGAGTAGAACTTCTAGGCCACAGTCCCATAGTTCATATCTATGTTAAATAAAATTATTAAGTGTGTTTTGAAAATCTCTGTGTAATAAGGAATAAGACCTAAGAAATGGATCTGACATGACAGTTGGCATTATTTTTTTATGCCAAATTAAAGGCTTAAGTGAGGTAAAAGCAGACAGGACCTAAAATATCCCCTTCTGGCTCACATACTGCACTTTGTAGGTTAGGCAAATTATTCATTCAAATGAACAAGAACATGTAGCTGGCTGGGACACTGCAATGAAAAATGCAGCATATACTAGGCAGATCATATCCTCATGCAATCTGAGACTTTTGTTTTTTTGAAATAATTTAAAAAAATTATTCTTTTAATAAACAAGTCTTTCCCTCCAGATTATCTAGCTGAAAAAATTCCAGACTCATTTTTTTGCAGCCTTTTTTCTCTCTCTCTGTGCACCGAACCAGATGTTACCATTGCCATCTGACCAGCATTACTGCTTATACCAGACACCAGTTTAGTTTCTAGTCCTGCAGTGAAGCACCTGCACTCCTTCTCATCCAAAAAGGCTATAAGGATAATTCTCATCTGAATGCTATGCAGAGGTGGGTGACATTCCTCTTTTTCTTCCTCTTAGAAACAATCATTCAAACTTTTTTAAGCCTAGTTTTCAAAGGCCACCACGTTTTCATAAATAAGTCATTATTCATTTCAAGTATCATTTGTTTAAAAAAAGTAGTAAAAAAGGCTAGAAGTTTAGAACCAAGTCTTTCTGCAGCAAATGAGCCATTAACTTCACAAACATTGATAAAGAAAGTCTTGTTTTTAATGGTTTCTCATACTACAGCTGTTTCATTCACTGGTCTGTGTCTGCAGCTCCAATAGAGTCTTTAAATGCTTCCTCCAGGACTTTCACAAAACACAGATGAAGTTAGTAAGCACTGCTATTACCTTTTATGTCTGCAGCTATGAAAATGCTTGGACATCTGCTTAATCAGTGGGCTGAGGCTCTGCTGGTACCACACCAGTCAGCACCTCACCCAGTTCCAGCGCACAACAACCCTGCACACGCATCACCAGCTCAGTGACATCCCTCGGCAGCCAGCAAAGCTCTCACCAGACAGCCATTTGCTCACCTGTGTTGCTTGATGGGCTGAGTTCCTCTGTCAGGAGACAAGGCCTCTGGGAAAGACTGAGGGCCTGAAAAACTAGACTCCATAACCTTGTGCAGAATAGGCCCCGGATGCCTGTCTGGTTTTGAATACTGTAGCAGAGAGAATAAACTTAATTAATACTCAAAAGACAAAGCACACTGTTGATGCTATTCCATCTGAATTCATATTAGAATGGGGTAAGAAGTGCTCTAATGCAATTTTAAATCAAAATTAGGGATTGAAAGTAATACATTCATTCAGTACTGTTTACACAGCGGAAAGTACCAGTACTCATTATCCCCATTACGTTCTCCACATCAAAATGCTCATATCTGCATTAGCAGCAAAATTACGGACTGATCTGCCCATAATGATAAGGAACACTGTTTCTGTGCTTCTCCATGCAGAGACTGAGATCACAAAACACATCTCGGAGGACAGTCAGCAACTTCTTGGGTCCTTTGGTGATTTCAGTCAAACACTGCATTCATCAGCATGTACGACGATGAAAACCAAACTGAAACAGCATTTGTGTCATCAGATAAGCATGAAAAATATTTGAATCCTATCTGCAGAGCCAGATATCTCTTCTGAACAGGTCTGAAGCTTTTGACCTGGGAGTATCTGTGCTACTATGAACACTGTAAACATAATTCTTCCTGTGACAGGTGTAGGCGTAGGGCAGTCTCTGGGCACATACTGAGACACAGAGGTCTGCAAAGCAGACACCAGACATGAACAAGAACAGATTTTTTTCTTCTTGCTTTGTGATTCAACTGAAATTTCATTAAAAAAAAAAAAAAGAAAAAGAAAGAAAAAAAAAAAAGAAGAAGAAGAAGAAGAATCTGATCCTAAATGGAGCCAGAAAGTAAAAGTATAGAAAAAGCTGCACTTGGGCTTGTAAGAAGAATTCATGTTCTCAGTGGTTACTGGGCAATATCTCAGAGATATGAGAGGTTAACCCACATTTCCATTTAGGTATTAAAAATACATCACTCTGCAGATTTTTTACACTGCATTACAAAGACCTGCACTAAAACTAATTGCTCTGCTTTCCTTTCTGTACTGAGATTGTATTTTCAGATACCTAGATATCCATGTTATCTTCACAATAAATCGGTATTGAGGAAGCTATTACATGATTACATATTTTATAAAGAAATACAAATTAAAGTAGTCAAAATAACAGAAAAAATTGCAGTGGTAAAAAATGCCATATTATGGCATACACAATAGCCCAAAAATTCATGGAGAAGGTAGTAAGAATTCTTTCAAAATAAAGTTCTTCATAATTATTTTGTCTAACAAAAGACAAATAACTCCTTAAAAATACAGAATTATCTGATTCCCACTTATCTACAATTTTGTAGACTTCAGCAAGATAAAAAAGGAAAGTCACAGAAGATTATTCTCCTTTAAAAATGGGTTACATGTATGTTTAGTCCATCTACTCAGACTTCTTATGACTGATTTCTGTGGATAAAGTAACAGACCTTCACACTTTTCTCCAATGGTCTTCTCCACCTTTCTGTTGAAATATCCACATAAATGGGGCCAAAATCACTGCTGACATACATGAAGGCAAAGGTATGAGAGCAGCAATGTGCAAAATGTTGCCACACACATAAAGTAAACACAACTGAAGTAATAAGAAGCAGCATATTACACTCCCATTTCTTTCAGTTACCATGATCTTAGTTGGCACTTGTAAATGTTGTAGATAAAATATTCAGACAGAAGTATGACTTTTAAGGTCTGTGAAGGCTTTAAACTTTAATAGTTATCCTGCCAGCTGCAGAAATGAAACTGGCTTTGATTTGTGACCTGAATAAATCAATTTGAGCTCTGTTAAGAATGGGCTGCTAGTACCAAGAAGCTACTTCTGTTTTTTTTTCAGTTTGTTCATGAAAAAAAATTGAAGGTCTGAATGCCTTATAAGACCATGGGTATGATGTGAATTATGAAGAGCAATTAGAGATAAGCTGTGCCTTTCACTACATCCACATTTAAGGTGGATGTGGGCTGGAGCAGTGGTACACAGAGTTTTTCCTCATCACAACTGAGGAAAACCAGGACCCCAGAAGCTGCTCTGATGCTGATTAGCAAATGGTACTGAAGGTCCAACACCAAGAACCACTCTGGCACATTTTTTTCAAGGTATTTTTTGTCCCTAACCAAACATTTATGCCATTTTCAGATACACTAGTTATTACACAGTTATTGTAACAGTCATAACATTCATTACAATGAAAATATGAATCACAGTTTAAGTTGAGGGTGTGAATATACAGAGAATTTGAACAACGTAATTGAACATATTTGGATGTATCACATTATTTGTACATTTTAATAGGTTTAAACACAGTTGGGTTAATCCCTCTTAAGCTTAGTTTTAAGTGCCACATCCCTTCTGGAGAAAAATACCTTCATATTTTTGTGAAGAGTTTACACCAGTATCAGTTAGTGCTCCCAAAAGTATAGGATAGGATTATTCCCCAGACATATCCCAGCAGAGCTCATCCTGCTGCTTCCACAGCTCAGTTCTCACCTGGGCTGAGCTCTGTGGAGACCTCTGACTGTTCTGAGCTCCTGAATAATCAGCCATGATGGAGAATAAGCTGTGAAACACTTTCAAAGGGCTGTTTCCAGCATCACTGAAAGCTTATCTGTATTATACGGGTTTTTTAATGGTTTTATTGTCTTCTTGGTTAATTATCTGTGCTTGTTTGAGCAATTACTGAAAAACACTGGTGCATATGGCTAAATAAATTAAAGAATAATGATAGCTCTTAAAAAAAGTATTTTGCAAATTTTCAATTTTTCATGGTTTCATGGAGAAAATCATCTATTATGTACAATTACTGAATATTTTCACAATAAAATTCCACCCCCTGCTACTTAATGCTAAGTGAATCTGTGAAGGCAGCCTGAGCCAGGAAAGAAGCCTCTGCCACTGACCTACTGTATTACTGTGAGCACATAATTCCTCTGCTCCATGCTTTGTATTCCTCCTTCTAAAATGTAGGATTCTTGGATAACAAATGCCACTCGAATGCTACAGAACAGCTTGACACTGTTGTCCTAACGTTATGCAAATCAAAACACCCATCCCTCCCCCCCTGGCTTTACCTAGCCCTTCCCCCTCAATGGTTTTCCCAAAATAGTAAGAATAAAAGGTCCAGAAAGTCATGTGGTATTGCAAGAGAGGTGATGTGGGGATCTCATTTCAAAAACAACTGATAAGGCAGAAGGGTCAGCTTTAAATTACATTCAGAGAGGTCAACTCAAGGAGAAAAAGAGCCAGTGATATTCCTGGATGGGCTGATCTTGCACAAAAGCCCATCAGGTGGTACATTTAACATCCTTACAGCTGTTCCCATATGCTCTGTATGTTTTGTTGCCAACACTACCTCTAGACAGAGGACAATAAACTCAGGTTTGTCTATTCTGGCAGTGTTTCCTAAGTAGCCATGAGATATAAAAATGGGAATTTTGCTCTTGATCTTGGCTGATAAACCAAATCATAATTCAGGTAAAACAACAGACTAATCCTTTAAAAGATTTAAGTGTATCTGTTGCTCAACAGAATTGCAACAGAATGTGCAATACAGTAATTGCATGTCCATCGCAGTGACCAAAAATAACTTATTTCCTACTACTATCAACAAAAAGCAACAAGACATATAAAGAGCATATTTTAGCCTCTCATTATAAGAATATCAAAAACCTGGAGCTAGTGACTGCATGCTATTAAAAACAAATGTATTGAAAAGTGAAACCACACAGTACAGCACGAAAAGCATATTAGCCACCTCAGAAGGAAAGTGATGGGGGATTAATAGATCCACTTGGTACCACGGGAGAAGGTATTAAAAACCACAAAGGTGAAAAAGACCACTTTAAACAGCCGTGACAATTCTCAGAAACACTAAAGGGACGGTATGGTTTCACCCCCCCCTTTTTTTTTTTACCCCCATGACGCATTTGTCAAGTTGTGAGAATTTAAAGAAACTCTCTACTCAAGGTGGAAAAAGAAGGTAGCAATCAGGAGCCACCTCACCTCCTCCTGCCCCTGCATGGTGTGTGAGGGTGCACCGAGGACTTGTCTTTGTAAGGAGGGGGGGAAGCTGAGAATGACAATTTTCTGCTTTTTGCTTATGAGGAGATCAAACTGCTGCAGCCCCCTGGAGCAGAGTCTTTAAATCTCTCTTGGATAGAGTATAATCTCTTTGGGAAGGGGTACATAATACTTGGAAGACCTCAGTTTCATGCACTAGGTGAAATAAATCTGAATCTCCCGTGTACCTCAAAGATCCTGAATTAAAAACTGGCACATCTATCTCTTCCTGGTTGAAGAATTATAGCAAGATTACCAGTGCATTAGTCTCTAAATCCAAGAGGCTAGAAAGCCTAGCAAGAACAACCTAGCAAGAAATTAAGTGTGTTGCTGCCAGAATATTTGGGAAAAGCAGTGGACTTGAAGGAGATTCAGGAAATCCTAAGAGCTGTGTTCAAACAGTTATTTATGAACCCTGATTATAGTATTTTTCATCTAATTTGTACGTCTACAAAAGTAATGATATTGCTATGGAGAGAAACAGACTTGTTACAGGTGAGCACAATTACCACAATTACCACAACGAGCAGCAGGAGTTCAGACAGAACACAACTGTCCTGACAAAATCTGACCCTTTATTTCACTTCTCAGGATCACAACTGAGCAGAGGGAGGGAGTGGAGGAGACACACTGCATTTGAGTGTGGGAAGAAGAGACTGGTCAAGCTCTTTACAGCCACAAACCACTTGAAACACTCTCTGCTATACCCTGGGTCTTGGGAAATAAGTTAAACCTCTTTCTAGAACAACACAATATTTGGAAAGATAGATGGATCCTTTACTAAATATAGCAACCTCTCAGTCAAAAGGTGATGGCTCCTTCACAATAGTCATAAAGAATAAGAATCCTTATGCAACTATTCTCAGGCCTACACAAAAGTATTCTTCTCTTTCTTCTCTATAGAAGAAGAAAGAGCTGTGTGAAAAACCTGAAAGCATCTTGTCTATTCAAAACAGACAAGAGAAAAATACAGGAAAATCTTCTAGGGAAAGACACAAAGGTGACATAAATGGGAAAACTCTCTTGCTTGTAAGAGGAGCACGTGGCATGGGAAAAGAAACAGCTTCCAGGATTACATAAACCAAAATGCCAGACTGGGGGAGTAATCTCCAGAAAATAACTGTCTTAATTTATTTATCTATTAGCTCCTGGAAACAAAGAGAACTAAGATTTCTCCCCAGACCCCTGTGGTGGCAGCTGCAGATGGGAATGGCAGAGATCACACCCAGGCTGCAACCAACAGAAGGGAGCAGAGCCACAGGAGAGCTCTGTGCCCCACGCTGCTGCCTGGTCCTTTCCCACCCAGCAGATACACCCAGGGCAGATCTCTGGTCTCCGAGGGGGAGTCACTCAGCCATTCCTATGAAATACCTTTTCAAAGTTCTTTTTTCTGCTGCCTCACCATACCCCTGCCCTTTTTTTCTCCTCCAAGCTGCCAGGTTTTGTAAATATTTCATGAGCTGCCTGCATGAATTCCTGCACTAAAATCTTCCTAACAATAGAAACCATTATTACCCTGCACTGTTATGCTATATCCTGCACAAGGTCATTCTGTTTTTCTTCCTTAGTATCTTTGTTCCCAAAGGGAGAATGCATTAATGGCAAGGAGAAAACAGTGCCAAGCAGCCACAAGAACAAGAAAATGGTGTGTTAATTACCAGCACTGAAAATGACAGTCTGAACAGCATTAAGAACTGAAAAGCAAATTTGGATTAAAATAATAAATATAATGGTGGCTTTCAATCCCTTATGTCCAGAATCCACAAACTGCTACTTCAGTCATTATGGCTATTGCTAGAGCAAAAGAAAAAAACTGAAATAAAGGTTGTTGGTGTGTTTGTTAGCTGCTCAGGAGACATCAAACAGTTCATGGAAATGATGGGTTGACAAAATATAGCACTGAATTACAGTGAGAAAAAGGCAAAGAACATTTTCTTAGTGTTAACCAAGGCTTACTTTACATGATAGAACAAAAGGATCATGAACTTTACCTATTGTTGTCATCATTACAACCCAACAACACTCCCAACAGCTTTTTTTTTTTAGGGGCTAGAAATAATATATGACTGAATGAACTGAAAGTGAAATAAAAAAATTGCAAAAGGTTCCCCAAACTGTGATTATATCAATTTAGTGAAGCTATCTTCCTTCTTGAAATAGCATATTTTTCCTGCATTTCGAAGCATATCGTGAGTATATACAGGAGCATCACAATGGTATTCCTACAAAACAGAACTTAAAGTGAACATAAGCAATGCTCTGACAACTTCTCTGTCACATCAGGGAAGTTCTACTTACTCTAAATTGGTTAAAAGGGCTCATACTTATCTCTTACTTAATTGGATGTAAACTAGGAGTTAGTGGGCATGAGAGCTCACTTTTGCTAAACTCCCACTATTTTGATGGAATCTGGCAAATAAGGTAGTCATTCCTTTGAGCAATGCTAAGATACTTTAAAAAAAAAAAAGGAGTTAATAATTTAGAAAGGCTTTAACACATCTGTTATATTTTCCTATTATATTGCTACCAGGATCCTTCTGAGTTCTTCCAAAGACTTCGTTCAAAGTAAGACAGTATTAATTTAGTGTGTGACCAAGGGGGAAGATGACATTTATTGGAAAATAACTGATTGATTTAGCCCTGGATGCAAGGTATCTTCAAGCTCCTTATTTCAAATATGCTCTATGCACTTCAGGATTGTGAGACTGTATTAACTTACATATAACTACATACAGAAAATGACTAAATAAATTTCAGATTTACTTTGAACAAATGAATTTGTTTCTGTTATCTAAACTGCCTTTAACTAAAGACCCAGATAAACGAGACCATCTGCATGGTCTTCCCTTGGGCACTAGTTTATATGTGTAAATTTAGTTCCAGATTTTGAATTTACTCTGAATTAGCTGTGACAAATCTCTACATTTTTTCATGCAGGTTCATTTATTATTGGAAGACCTGACATCACTTAAGATCAAGGACCCCACTTCACCTATAACCAACATATATGAGCTATGGTATTGAAGGAAACTATATTAGTAATTTCCACTGCTAGATGCAGTGGAAAGCTCAGCAAAGTCTACTACTACATGAACGAAATGTACCAGAATCCATTGAAACAACTTCAGAAAAAAAATCCCTGCTTTCCATTAACAGGCCTGATAGAAAGCTTTTTATGCAAGAGGTGAGAATTCTTGTTCCCGTTGCTCAGATGCTAATAGCAGCATGAGGATGTGCTGCCATCAGCAGCAGGAACTCAGCCAGGCTATTAAGTGCTGTAGCTGGCAGCATTACTTACATTTTGCAGCTGGACTTGGCTTTGTGCCATACACTCCGACTTTGCCATCATGCTGGAAGCATTTAGGCTGTAGGTTTTCCTATTCTGTGTTTCTTTCAGCTGTTCATGAATTTGCTTTGTTTGTTTCCTGCAGAGAGAAATAAAATTCATGTAAGAAAGAGCTAACTTGATCTTCGACTATAGCCACGATATTTTTATAGCCATAGTTCCCTTTGTTCAAAACTTCACTGTATTAGATGAGCCAGCTGAGCTAATTCACCAGTGTCTTATATTTCAATGCAGTGGTTGTTTTTTGGCAAGGCTTATAAGAGGGGAAAAAAAAGAGCTCTTCTGTTTTAAAATATCTTCTATTCTCAGATTACCATAATAGCATGCTAGTTGTTTTAGTGCAGAATTTTGTAAGATCCTCTATCACATATTTAACAATAGCTTGCAAGTAGGTCTGAATAATAAAAAAGCATTTTGCTCTGATTTGGAAAAAATATTTTGGCAAATATAACAGGCATTAGCCCCTGTTGGCTATGAAAACTGATGAAGAATCAAAAATTTCTGCTAGCTGATTAGGCTTGACCTATAACCCATCCTGTACAGAGCAGCTTTTACTTACATGCTTAAACCTCAAAGAAAACCATCAGTCTGGCATCTGAGGCTGTGTAGTTGACATATTATACTACTATTCACAATGTCAGAGCTAGGAATACCACTGGATGAATAGCTTGTATCATTCAGGAGATAACTACATTGTTAATAAAGACACTGTTTCTGCCACACTACATTGACAAACTGAGTTATTAAGTTCTGCACATGACAGAGGATATGAGACAGCAAACTTTAAATATTACTTTTATCTTCTGCAAACAGATATCTCAGCTGGGCAAAAACTGTTAGCAAAATATATGTAAGGCCTTTTTATCAGCTTTTGATAAGCTACATTGTCTTGGACTATCAGTTTTAAACAATCATGAGAAATAACTTCACAACACCACTTTATTTCTCTCCTTCCTTCCCTTCTTTCTTTTTTCTCCCCAGAAAATGCATT
This sequence comes from Manacus vitellinus, assembly GCF_001715985.3. NCBI lineage: Eukaryota > Metazoa > Chordata > Aves > Passeriformes > Pipridae > Manacus > Manacus vitellinus. The sequence continues at coordinate 1,874,640 of NW_021940645.1, read as the reverse complement.
TCCAGCAGTGAACCTCCAACAGCCCTGAAAACCACCCACCAAGGTCAAGGACTTGCCAGCAGCAGCATCATTTTATTATGCCACCAGCAGCTTTTGGACAGCAATGGGTTCAGAGCCAAATTTCAGAAGGATGTTATTTCAGGGAATAAGAAATAAAAAAAATACAGCCTTTCTATACTGAAATTGAAGTTTTAGCAAAAAACTTTAGCAACATTTTGAAAAATTTCTGGTGATTTGACTGCTGAAAGCTTTGTGACATGGTCAAGCTTGACAGCATCTTACTTGAGTCAGGCCAATGAATGTTACACTGAATGATTAATAAAAGTAATTTTAACTTCACAGTGGAGTTTGTGTCTACTGCAGGAAAGCATAAGAAACTAGAGGAAAATGACTTAATTAGGTGGTCAGTGGGGGAGCCTGTGAGAAAGGACAAGCTCCCTCAGTATGAAAGCAAGAGATGAAAAGTATCCCAGTTCAGACACTCAATTTTAATAGTAAAGTTTTTAATATATTAAAATAAATACATGGAATTTCCCCTGCCTTTGAGTTCCTTAGTTTTGATTCAACATGTCAATGTAAGCAAATGCTTCCATTCATCAAACTGTAAGTACCTGCTTAGAAGTAAGTATTCGTTATAGCATATTTTCTGAGTACAGGTCATAAACTTTAATAAATCTTGGACTGTAGACATATCTCTTAGGCTTTCTATTTATGTCCTTTTTTTAAAAAGCATGGCAAATGAAAAAGAATGAATTTACGTTGTAAACATGGTACAAATATGAGTGACATAATTTGGGTATAGCTAGGAACTCATAATTAGTAAAATTTACAGAGTTGGGTGAGGATATAATTTCCCAAGCAAAAAATCTTCTTAAAACTTTCAAAATTCTTCCTTACCCAAAACTTCTGAAGTTAATACTGGAATAATCTAAACAGATAAATAATCTGAAGGATTATAATGTCAAATTACATTAGTCAGTTGATTCTGAAACAATCTCTTTTTAATACCTACTAATTTTTGAAACCAATGAAATTGAATAATTTACTTTGTAAAATATCAAAATGAGCTCTTTAGCTTTTAATAAAATTCCAGGGGAGATCCATAAAAGCAACTTTAGCATTTGTATGAGTAACTATTTTCTGAACAGCTAAGTTACACACAACTGAGGAAATAGGCATATCTATTCATATATCCTAGTGGAAAGCCAGCCACCTGCATGTTGGTCTTCAGAATGGTTATGGAACATCCAAGGGTTTTGAGTGGAGACTTCATATAAGGTATAAACAATGATAGTGAAACATGATCACAGCATCAGACTTTGGGAATGTCTCCAATACATAAAAAATTATTACAATTTAATCAGGAAAATAACAAAACAATTTTGGGAACTCTAATTTGGATTTATGTAGAAAACCTGGGTTTAGAGTTGTTTCTATGTATATAAACACCTGTAAGTAAAACTGGAATATTCAGCTTCACTACTGCAATCGTTAAGATTACAATTGAGATTCCTGAAGATAATTTGCTGAGAAAAACAATCTAATCATTAATTTCCTTTTATGTTCATGCAACCTAACATTAATATTAGTTTTTTGCATATTTATTTTTCCAAACTATAGGATGCACAGTTATAAAACTAGAAACTATTAATTATTCAAAGTTACTGATTAATAAATTCATTTTATAATTTTTGTTTTCAAAACAAATGGGCCTTATGTGTTCTACTTTAGAGTTATATGGCAACAAAGTGTTGTTACTTCAGCAAGATATAAAGTCACTAGTCATTTATAAAAGTCTAAGCTGTAAAGGGCAGCCCATTACTGTACTCTTCGTCTGTTGCTAACACTTCCAGCACTTTCTTGATTAACCTAAAAGGAATAATTAGAAGGGCATAGAGTTTAATTATAGTCCTAAACTTCCTCAGATTGATTCTATTTTAAAGGACTTTTAATTCAATGGTGCATAGGGAAGTGCCTATTTCTAGCAGATGGTATTAGAGAATTGTCAGACTAAGAAACTGTGGGTCAGTGTCTTCAGGGAGGCTTTTTTCTTAACAGGTCCACTATTCAAAATTTCTGTATCTATTAGCAATATTTTATATATTTTTTATACATCAAATGAAACCCAAGGATAATCCCCCATGCAGGAGGAATGCTTTGATAACATTCAGGCATAGTCAGGATACGTATACCCGAGAAAGAAGTTCCCGAATATCTGCTGACTAAAAGCTAACACATGATAAACATTGAGGCACTTCAAATTTGTTGGGTTTTACAGCCTTAAGACACTGCTCAATGTTACATTTACAATACTATTTTACATGGTCTCTATGAGACCCAGTCTAGACACTTTTACTTTTTGGACAGTGCTAGATGGAGCCACAGCCAGGGCGTTAGGGATTGATTAGTATCTCACCATTACTCTACTCAAATATTTTATAAGACCTCCTGACTGAACCAGAGGGGCTCATTTTCTCATAACTCTTCAAAATTCAGTTCCTGGCATAAGCACACTTCAACTCTTCCCTGTACTTCTCAACTATCATATTTATAATGCAGATAAAATCCCAAACCCAACACCCCACCTCCTCCGGAGTTATGACGCACTATTGTCCTGTGAGTCCATCTTTGAAGTGTTATTTCCACTCATTATTTTCAGTCATAGCTCTCCTCACCACCTCATCAAAGTCATGGTATTTTGAAGGCTGTTCCAGCCCAGCTCTGCACCACTCCTTACAACAGTGCCAAACCAAGGGGAACACAAGTGAATAACAGAGGGGCATTTTATTCACAGTGTGCTCTGTCACTGACTGCATGTTCTTCCTACTGACAATCCCGTTCTGCCTTTTCTGAATCTCTCTTCTTCAGCAAAACCCCCAAGCCTTTCCAGGTAGATTCTCTCTCGCTCGCTCTTCTGCAGATCTAAAATGCATAATGACATTTCTAATGCAGTACAAAAATGGCTGTCTCTGCTTACAAATTACACTACAATAAAGGAGTCTGCAGAGAGGAACTGTCCTGCCTGTCTGTCCTTCCCAGCTAGCATCACTGTCATACTGGATGCCCAAAAAACAATCAAACAAAATCTCTCAAGACATTAGAACAGGTAGGAGTGTTCAGCAAAAAAACATGAACCACTCAAATATCCACCCAAGTCACGCACGAACTACCCCTGCAGTCTGAGGGAAAGAAAAAGGGGGGAAAAAAGACCTGGTGACTTTTCCAACTTCTTTTTTTTGTTCCTTTTTTTTTTCTTCCTGACAGAAATATCAATTGTAATTTATTTTAAATAAAAAGCAGTCCTCATCAGATTTCCTAGCCATTAAAATAAATTCTAGAAAGGGGGATTCAGGTAAGCATCCAGACTTTTAAATAGCGCAAACCTCCACGTTTTTGGTGCTCAGCCACCCTAACTAGCCTCATGCAGGTACTTTTTACATTGGTATGTGTTCTCTCAGCTCCAGCTGGAACAGGAATGAAGGATGACGACCATAGAGAACATACTTATAGATACAGTGGCACTGACAAGCAGGTCAAGTAATTGCTATGAGGTTTTTGCAACTCAAATTACACACAGTACAATAAATATTATAATGTTCAGTTGGGAAGAAAAAAGAATAGAGTGGAAAGTATTTCTCTTGAAAATAGTTTAGTACAGATTATTTCACCATACTTGGAAAAGTCAAAGTGCTTCTATATCACAGATACTAATGCATTCACATCAACAGTTTACAACTATTAGCTACAGGTTGCAGATATCTGCAGACAGCTTGTTTCTTTCTGCATTTCTAACTTTACTTTTGTTCTCAGCATACAGAATAAATGGGACTTTTAGGGACATGAAATGAAATGCAAAAGGGAGATGGTATGTTTAAACTGTCATTTTCAAGAAAGGAAAGTGATTATTGCACTGATAGCAAAAGACACAAAATTATTGCTGTCAAGAAAAAAAAAAAGAACTGGAAATGACACAATCTATTCTCTCCTGATATCAGAAAATAGAAAAAACAACACATATTACTTGTGTTTACTTTCTGAGGGGACTTAGCCATGGGGAACATTTCTGGCCTGACCAGAGATAACAACAGCTTGAAAAGGAGGGGAGAAACTTTAGAACTGTAAAGCTGTAGGAAGGACAGGAGCTAATGAAGGAGCACGCCAGACGAAGGCTCTTACTTTGTTCTGAAGTAGAACGCTGCACAAAGCATGCCCACTACGACTATGGCGAAGGCGATGCAGGAAATGGACAGCACCTGGCGCTGGTACACGTCCTCGCTCTCTGTGAACAGCAAAAGGGAGAGTTAGGAAAGCATCAGAAAACAGCCCTGGCGAAAAGCGGGTTTCAGCACGTCGTGTTTTCGCTAACGATCGACAGATCCGAGAGGCTCGGAGGTCTGGGTCGGCCAGTTCCTCAAGGAATGGATGCTTCTCTGAACCTCTCATCTAGATAAAGGTTCAGAGAGTTGTGGCCTCCTCCAATACACAGCAAGAGATAAAAATAATGAAAATCAGGACAGTTTAATATTTTCTCTGCCCTACGTGCCATTTTTTCAGCCTTTTAAACAAAAGATTCTACCATCAATAGGATAAAGAGCCCAACAACCATGGAATTTTTCTGGTTGAAGGAAAGAACCATCAGAACTCTTGCAATGTCCCAGGAGAGTCCAAGTTCTTTTTTAGCTACCCCAAAAATGTAATTACAGTGCCTCATTCCCACGTCATTCTCTGTACTTAAAGTTTATTTACAACATAAGGCAGTAAAAAATTAATTCAATGAACCTGGAAAGAACCCAGTGAGTACTTTGCTACAATGCACCAGATATTGCTTTGATAGGAGTCTATTTTTAAGAAACAAATTTCCTTTATAAGTCTCATAATATTCGAATTAATTTTAAAACAGGAACAGAATGAAAGAAAAAAAAAAGCTAAGAAAATAAGGAAAACAGTCAGCAGAAAGAAGCTGATAAGAAACTGGAGATTCATAAACTCAAACAATAGCTTCTCAAGTGTTAATAATTACTTTTTTTTAATTATTTCAACTACTTTTCAAGTTCAAAGTGCTAACATGCTGAACAGATTGTTAGTTTTTAAGATGTTTCTCCAAGCATGCAACATATAAACCGGTATTTTCATTCACGTATTTCAGGTGGAAAGTCTACATGTAGGGTTCTCAAAGCACAGTACAAGCACTGCACACTGACAAACCTACACTTCCTTTCTAGGTTAGAGATCTTCAATGCAGACCCACCCGTCAGGATGAACACCAGACACATATGTCAAGTAGATGGCAGTAATTCCAAGTTTGTAAGTCTCAGGTTCATGACAAATATTGTATGACAACACCAAGATGAATCTAGGCAAATACTAAAAAAAAAATCTATACCTAGTGGGAATGTCAGTCAAATACTATCTGGTGTTATAATGACTAAAGACTATGTGCAGTATCCTAATGAGTACGAATTATAATTTCTCAAGAAAGTATATCACAGTGCTGTTACTGAAGATTTGGAGTCTTAAATACAATCATTTGTCTCTGGTAAGTCTCAGTCCTTTTTTTGTAAGATATTAAAAATAAAATTGCAAGGACCAAATCTTTATTTTTTAATTCTCTACTTGCTCACCTAATGAACATCACAATGACACAGAAGCCATTTCTAACGTACAATGTCCTCAGCTTCTGTTGACATTTTTTCCTCATTTAAATTTGAAATGTTACAAGTCGTAGTTTTACTATACTGTCTTAAAAATAAAAAGAAGCAAATAGACTTTTTATCCGTGTAAAATATAACTGAAAGGTTGTAATTAAAGAAGAAATCCTGTTCACATTGCAGTAAAACTGCTTCCAGTACAGCTTTAGACCTCATTCCTCATTGGCATGTATAAACCAGTAAATCCTCACTGGCAATGCAGAAAACGTTTGGGGTTTTAATTTCTTTTTGTTTGTTTGGTTGGTTTGAACACTAGCTTGTGTAAACACTATCACCCACCTTCAATTTCCACTGCAACACACAAAGGACTAATCCTACAAACTTTAAATTCATATGCTGAGGTGAGTCACACTGAAAATAATTAAGGAATTCTTCAGTTCAGCAATTGTTAACCTGTTCTGCCCGAATACTGATTTCAGCTCCTACTGCCTAAGCTACAACTAAAACATACATAATTATGAACTTTAATTTCACTTTAACTTTCCATATAATTAAATAAACCCTATTTATTAAAAGAAACTCTTTTAAGTAAGGCATGCAAACAGGCTTAATTTTGCTTTTCCTTCTAACATAAGACCTCATTAAATACTTTATTTTTTTTTCTTGTACTAGGTGGTTTTTTTTGAGAAATGGTAATTTTAATGCAGCTATGCTCTTTTGTCAGTCCTGAATAGCAATCACTGTCTTGTTAAAGATGCTTTAGAATAAGTCTTACAAAGATAAAAGCAGTTCAGAGACCAGACAATATTATCTTGCTCAAACAACTATGTGAAGATTTAAGTCTTTTGTGTAGTCAGATTAGTCCCTGTCACTACCTTTCAACACATGCTGATCAATACTCTCTTTCCTTTTTGTTTACTTTGTACAGTGCATATTTAAAGCAGTACTTATTGATTAACTGCATACCATTTCTTAGACACCTTTGTCCATTTTTTATATCCTTTAAATCTTTATTTATGTATTGAACTTCACCCATTTTTTGTCTCCAACCTCTTTAAATATAATCAGTTAGGCATTTTTCCATTCTCTAATCTTCCACACTGCCTTTATTTAAAAATCACCTTCTTATTGACAGCAATGTAATCTGCCTTTCTCTACCAACTTCTCTACAAACTCATGGTTGCCTTGATTCAACCTCACTACTGTGAGGTTTTAGTTGTGCTAAACACACATGGCACAGGTGAGATCCTCTCTAGCCAAGGAGCACTGAATAGGGCCTGAATCAGGTAGATGCCTATAGCTAAGCACTGCACAGCACTTGGGCTCTCACAGAGCAGAAAGCTGTAGAAAATCAAAGTGCAGAAAAGAGAAGAATTGCAAATTCCTTCTCCTTGGCTCAAGATGTGCATCAACTTGTGCATACACATTTTTTACACACTGAAATTAACTTTCCAAGGTAATTTAAAGCGTGACTGAAATTGCTAGTTTCTCTTTATTCACATATATTCATGTATTCCTTGTGAAGTACATCACCTCAATTACAGTCTATTGAAACAAATTCTCTTGGGAGAGGATTCCTCATTTAATGAGCAGCCAAGAAAATATTTCTGCTACAAATCAAAATATTAACTGCCATGGATATTCCTGGATAATCCATTTGAGGATTAAGACTATAGAATGTGAATTCCATCAAGCATTCCAATTACAAAAAATACACAACCTATACCAAGATAAACACGACCACAGTACTGAAAGGTAACACAGTAAACTGTTTAGATGCAGACTATTTGTTTAATAAAAATTATGGAAAGAAAGGTCTTCTCAGAGCATAAAGACAAGACAAACTCACATGGGACATAGAGCCTGCTGAAAGTTCATTGGAATGGGTTCCCATAGAAAAGTCCCTATTCACTGTGTGTCCAGTTACATGTCTAGCCCACTGGCATTTATGCTATTGATTCTTTCCAATTTTCCACCCTGCTAAAAAATTTTGTAAGCTTATCTCACACATTCACTGCTATTATGAAACACAAAATGACTACTGGTGACCCATGGAAGGTTTTGGGTTTTTTAATTCTCTTGGCCCTTAAAATTTATTCTTACAAGCTGCAATCTATTTGCTTTATGCATATGGAAAGATCTGCTGAAGCAAACACATACATCTTTAGAGGATTAAAAAGTGTAAGATAGACACATTCTTATGATTGTTATTTCCAAAGCATATGGTAGGAGTTTTTTGTGTACAGAAGCTGAAATCTGCCTCTTCTTTGTTACTTTATTATAAAAGTAAGAATGCTGGTACAAGGTCTTTCTAATCATATTATTGAGAAAAAAATAATTTAGTTAATTAAAACAGATTATTTTAAGCTTTGTTAGGACTTAAATCCACAGTATCATTGCTAGACATAATCACTGGATCCTCCAAGCTCTATTGTGTATTTTGAGTTGAAATATCTTTGAAAGGGATTTCAAATACGAAGAACAGCATGTGGCCTACGCAAAACGATAACAAAACAAAAATAGTAACTTTGCCCCTTGTGTTTATTTCAATGGCTATTGAGTAAAATCTCAATATGGTCACAAGCATCACAGAGAATGATTACTGACTATTCAAACCAAGCCAACTGAGAAATTATGACATTTACCATACGAATGCATCATTTAACCTTTGCTCTATAAAGAAAAAAATAAACCCTAAAAATGAATAAATGTCCAGATTAATTCTTATGCTGAAGGTTTTACTCACAGCCTCAAAAGTATAAATTCTAACAGCATTCAGCATCTCCTTACCTTCCTCACTCCCTCCCCCTAAGAGGACCCACTGCATTGCTGCCAAGTAACAATATGCTATAAAATAAATATGGGAAGCCCTGTATCTTGTCATTGGTACTCACGAAAACCAGCAGCTTTCCATGTGCTTTCTCCCATTGATAAATGTCAATGAAAAATTCTATGACTTATTTTTCAGCAGAAAATTTAAAGATAATGTTCTTCACCTTTTTCTTGACCCCTGCCACAGATGAGTCAACAGAGGAAGCATGGTCTAATGGACAGAACATAAAACCAGCTTTTCTTCAACAAACTACAAGACAGAATGCAGGGAGGGTTTGGGGTTTTTTTTGTCCCCATGCAAAAACTGAACCACGTAGGTCCAGTAAAGTGGGCACTGTGACTTCACTGCCATGCTTTTTTCATTTCCCTTCATTCTCTGCCACAGCATGTCACGTGGTACTGGAATGCCCTGCAGAGCCAGAACCTCACTTCTGAAGTGAACCTCAATAGTATAATTTGACACTTAAACCCTAATTTGTGTCCTGCACCCTCAAAGTCCCATATACAACAGCAGAGGAGGCCTACATGGAAACCTCATACACAACATCAAGATTTCCAATAAAATATGGATCCCCGTAAGTTAAAAGGCAAGAGAGTTGTTAAAGCATATTTCTCAATATACTTAAGATTTATGTGTGACAAGTACTGAACTATATACAGCATTCTAAATTTAATTCATGAGGAGAATAAAAAAAGCCTGCCTGTTCCACAAAATCTGTGATTGCCTCACCATCAGACATTCAACTCTCCCAAGAGTTTTCTGTTCTTTCACTTGCAAAAGCCTACTGTACAGATTCTCTGCCATATGCTGTAGCTTGTGCTAAGGCAGAACAAAACAGCTGAAATGCTGCAAGACAGAGTTCACAAATTTCTTCTTTGACCTTGGGTAAGTCAAGACCCTTGTTCTTTCTGTAACCAAAAGGATATTGCCTCTTCCATTTCAGTGATTAACATGATAAAATGGAATATAAACTTATTAACCTCTAAAGGAATGAAGTCCTTGCAAATACATGAAATAGATAAACCCATCTAAGATAATTATATTTCAACATCTTTAAGAGCATATGGATTACTTCACATAAAATACCATGTTTTATTCTAATTCTCAGCTACTTTTATTAGACACTGAGTTTTATTCCAAAGACTTTTTTCTGTCTGGGTAGAATTTCCCTTTTAAAGGCGACTCAAGACACTTAGGTTAACAGATCAGAAGAGGAAGTTTGTATCTGTTATCATTTACGGAAAGGACAGAGTCAAGGTTAATTGCACAGATTCCCATTTCAAAGTGGAATCAGAGTAAGCTGGTTTATGCTGGCAGAAGTTCATAAAGCATTTCATAGTTTTGACAGTGATTCTGCCTTGGGAAGAACCGTTCAATAATTCTGATTGTAACAAAGATGAACGAAATACATTTTCCTCTGCTAGTGGAATGTCCACAGCAGAAGGATCTTAATGAAAGCGAAGTGAAATAGATGTAGCCCATTATATATTACAATTGCACAACATTATGCATTGTTTGACTACTGGTATTCAACACTAGTGAGATCATTTTCTGTGTACACATAAGGCAGACAAGAAAGGGATGAGTGTTCAACTTGTCTGACCTATTTTAAGTACTTAATTCTATGACATTAATGCTGCATTGGCACTAGTTTTGCATGAAATATTAAAAATGAAGCAATGAATTAAGTATAATGTTATAGACTCATGATGAAAAGGAATGCAAAGGTATGTGTTGTAAACCTGAGTTTGAGCTCTCAATTTTAGGTTGGTGAGTGAAAGCTGAAGTCTCAATCAAAAGTAATGAACAAACATCTCCTGAAATAAAATGAGCCAAACACTGAAGAGTTATCTGAAAAAAAAAGAAAAAAGAAAAAGAAAAAAGAGAGGCTAACCTTACACAGGAATATCTAGTGTTGTCTATGGTTACAGCAGTGTCAATATTCTTAGTAACTGCAACTTGTTATAAAGTGAAAATCTGATAAACACTTCTAAACAGTAAGATCTTAATTCTGAAGGTAACTTAATTTTAACTTGGGTGTCCTAAGAAACAATTGTTTCCTTTTATCTGCAGGGAACTTGGGGACTTGCCTCACCTGCAAAGCAGAACTCAAATCTAACAAACTCTCAAAGTCATATTTAAGTACATTCATTGCAACATATTCATTAAATCTTAGGCTTGAAATAGCTCTATAGAAAGCTAAGGGAAGAGAAGTAGCTTTTTCCTTTTGAGAAAACTTCTTGTTAGAAGTGGGTTTGTGTTTACAATTTATAAGTAAGACAACCCAATTCTATTACAAACTTTATCTATTTCCATTCTACTTCTGAGATGGATAAGATCAGTCATTTACCAGCAAAATTCATCACCTAAGTCTCATCAGTCCTCTGTGTGCAGGCGCTAATTTTCCTTGCCGAAAGGTTCAGTTTTAGAATTATTATAGCAATTCTAAGACTCTCTAAGACCTTCTACTATTGCAAAAATAAACTCAGTAAGTTAACCTGTACTACATTCCTATTATATTCTAATAAGAATTAAAATTACATATGAACCTTCCATCTTAATAATTTTTTATACCACCTAAATATAAAAGTTTTAACCCTAACTTTTTTAATTATGAGAGAAAGACAAGTATAAAGGCCAGTTCTCCTCCCTCCTCAAACTTAATTTACAGTCTGGATCTAGGAGAAAAATTTATTTGGTTAATAAAGGCTGACAGCTAAAGATCTATGGTGATATTTTAGACAATGAGTACAGTGAAAAAACCTTATGATAAAAAGGGTAAAGCTGTCTAAAACTGTGATCTTCTGGCTGTAATCTTCCTGCCTGATGGCTGCCTGCACTTTTGCTGACATGTGAAAGGGATGAGCAGCTAAGGAACAGCCCTCTAAGGAACAATACTCCCACGGGAGAGATACTTGATAGCTGGTGGAGAGAAAAAGAACCTACTAAAAGATCAGAAACATTTCAATTCTATTTTACATTTGACCACTGCTGAGGACACTTGTACTAAAATGCATCAGGACACTGAAGAAATAGTATCATGGTAGTATGATGTGAAATTATGGGCAGAACAGTTAGACCCAAACAACATGAACTCTTGCTCTAATCTCATGTGAAAACTTACAGATTTGAGATACAAAGCTAAAGATTTGCAGAAGCTTTTCCTGCACAATAAGGACTGCACGTGGCCCTATATGCTGTGGAATTCCTGCAATAGAGAAGAGAAAGGAACAGCTCTTGGCAGGAAAGAGCAGGGAAGCAGCAGGCATTTTCATATAAACTGTTTCCCTTTCCCCAAAAAGACATGTCATGTCTGAAATGGAGGGGGCTGGGGCCCTGCAGAGCATTTATTTTTTTTTTGCCATCTATTGTTTGGTGTAGAATGGCACTGACCAACAGTGATACTCTTGTCACCAAGCCAAACACATCCAACTCAGTTATAACTCCATCAGCCATCAGCATTTAGTCTCAGAAGAAGTATAGTAGTTACTGGTTTCTGCACACAGAGAGCTCTGCCTTTGCTACCACAAATGAAACTGAAAAAGAGATTGAGAAGAGCAAGAGGAATTAGACACCAGTCAACAGGAAGAGCCAAACCTTTACAGGGCAATGAGGCAGAACAATTTGCCCCCTTCTTCTTCGACTGAGAAGAAACTTTAGAGCCCAGTATCCCCTCTCTGCATGCTTTTGCTTTGTGTGTATTCACATTGTGCAAGAGAGAACCCCCATGTCAAGGCTGTGTGAGTGCTTTTCCTGGCATGGGGGGATGGCATGACAGGCCAGAGAATCCACCAGGAACAGGACAGCACCAGCTGCAGTGACTCATGCAGCCACTGGAAAATGAATGGCAGTGGAGTGGTACCAAAGAAGCCAACTGCAAAAACACACTGAAAGAAAATTCCAGTGGAACAGTGGGAGGGTTTTAAACCTTTTCAGTGCTCTGCAAGTTTAGGTGGTACAAAGACTCTTTACAGCACCACTGCTTGCTAGCACCTCAGTACTGAACCAACAGCTAAAACTAACAGCTACTTGTCTTGGTTTTGGCTGAGACAGAGTTAATTTTCTTCCTAGTACCTGGTACAGTGCTGTATTTTGGATTCAGTATGAGAATAGTGTCGATAACACTCTGATGCTGTAGTTGTTGCTAAGTAGTTAACAACACTACTGAAATAACAGTTAAACCTGCTCTGTGTAAGGTACTGAAACCTCCTAGATAATACCTAAAACTTCATCTACTTGATCTACCATCAAGCCTTATTCTTTATGTCACTTCTGCTTACTGAGTATCACAGCTCCAAGTACCTCCAGCTTCTACTGCAGATCCAAAGGATGCAAAATTCAGCCCCTTAAAATGAGGTCTTTCACCATCAAACCACAGTCAGTGACAGGACCATATTAAGTCAGCAGACAAGGAGGGCATGCAATATGCTAATAATTTAGTTTCATAGCCAAACACCAACTTAAGGGAGTCTGCACAGTTCCAGCCACCTTTGTGTTGACAGCACTGCTGACCGTTCTCATGTCATGTCTTTGAAGCCTTTTGAATCTTAGGTAAGAAAATTCACATAGTTTAATATATTATGAAGTCTGAATGTAACCTACTGGTCTTCCACTGAACAAAGACATATGCAATATCTTCTGTGTTCTACAGAAAAAAACTCACAGTCTTTCACAGAAACACAAAAAGCTTCAAAGCATAAATCACAAAAGCTTCAAGACTGGCAAATATTACAAAAAATTACTGCGATTTTTTTAAAAAATTAAATAACATTATTTTCCAGAAGGATTTTGTTTTGGTGGGTTTTTTCCCCAGTCATTATGTTTCCACATGTATTCTTCCATTTCTGCAAAATCAATACTGGGCTGAGCTTTCCAGCTCTCCCGAGGCCCTTGTTCAACCAAACGTTGTGCTGGTAAATGGAGGAAGCAGAGGGAAGGACATTTGGACACAAACTGCACGAGTTACTGCAGAGTTTATTAAGGTTTCTGAGGATGTAGATATATATAAACGGACTAATCCAAAGACCATTAAGTGGAATAGGCAATGGATAAGTGACATAATTGTTCTATATGTAACTCCATAAAGACAGTTTCTGAGAAGTTTATTACATAAAATATTATGGCATTATAAAGCAATAGCATTCTTTAATTTTGCCTTAGTAATTCCTTAGCTGATGAGGGTTGTTACTCCTAAGATCCTAAGCATCACTAACATGTAATGTAATATCATCTTAATTTCCCAGCTGATACTTTATTTGATCTCAGAGCTTGCATTGCTATTATCAACAAAGCCCTGTCACTGGAAATTCTCCCTATATCTCGCTCACTTGCTGATATTGAACATTCCACTCAAATCTCAAGCTAACAGCAAAGCTGTCAAAGTGCATTTGACAGTTACTGTTGATGGCTACATCGTCAGGAGCTCACAGCAAGTCAAGCAATATCATAATTAAGTGCCATCTCTTTGACTGCTGCTGTTTTAACCAGGGTGCATTTATAGATTTTTTTACAGAAATATGGTGCGAGCAGTGACAGGAAAACCACAGAAAACAATCATTAATAACTTGAAATATATTTTGGTTTTCATACACTTTAACAGAAACGTGGTGGTCTGCCTGGGAAGGCTCTGGAGGGTGAGGGCACAGAGGATAAGGACAAGGGCTTAGTCAGCTGCTGAAAGATGTCACAAGTACTGAGTACAACAGCTTCTGAACAAGACTCTTCAGGTACAGGACTATGTATTTATGCTTTGCCTTCTTTTTGTTCCAAGCCCCACCTCCTTGACCTGGCTTCTCACAAGCCAGTGAACACTTGGATGTGACAACAAGGAGAGGCTGATGGAGGGAGTAGTGTCCTTCTTCACACAGAGTGCTGTCCATCTGTGTTCCCCTTGAAGCCATCCCCACTCAAACCTCCCAGGTGTGCAGAGATTAAAGGACTGTATAGTTGTGCACCCATTACTTGCTCTGCTGATTTTCCCTGCCTATTCCATGAGCCAGTGGAACCTGGAAACAGTCTGGCTTGATGTGTTCTGTCCCTCACCTCTACAGATGCAGCAGCATCCCCCTCACCTTTTCACAAAATATTCTTGTCAGTCAGCTCCCCACCACAGCAAGTGCCTGTTCGCTCACCATAATGACTGCGACACTCAAGTCCAGGCTGGATAAATGATCAGAGAGAAAACCAGACTGTGCTGGCAGACACAGAAAAGTAAATATGGGGACTGTAAGCAGCTACACTCTTCCTTTAATCCTCCAGAGGCTTTTTGCCAACATGAGGGATAATATCCAGTTGTTCCTACTGAGCAATGGCAGATGCTCAGAGCCTACAAATGCGAGCAGCAGTGCTAAGACACAATGAAGCCCTCAGCCCCCAGACCGTCTCGCAGTGCGCTCCCGGCGCTCACCCACGGGGAGGGATCTGCTCCACGCACTTGGCAGTGCCTGCAGGTAGGCAGCAAGCTGGCAAAGCCAGGCTGCTCAGATGCCAACTTGGATGTGAATGCGACTGCTGGGACTGCTGCAGTGCAAGCCCTACCACAGTCCTGTGCTTCGGAAGGACTGAAGAAGGGGATTAAAATCTTAACAACTGACATATTGCATGACATCAATGCTACATCCTAATTGTGTTCCTAGTTCAAAGACATTTCTTTATGTATTTGAGAATACAGTTTTATTTATTCTTCTACTCCTCTTCCTGGCCTCCCAAAACCAAAAGCCAATATATAGTTTAATCTCTCTATATTAATACATTTAGGTGGACTTCAAACACTTGCAAATTGTAGCTTAAAGGTAAGCATGTACATGTACAAGGTATGTAAACTTTGTGCTATCCTTCAGGACACGATAAACTTTGTCCACTCTCTCCTTTATTGAAAATACACAAACATATCTTTAACTAATAGAATTTTAAATTTCAAAATCCCTTATATAGGCTGATTTTTTTTCAGCAGTAAAGCACAGTAATTGTCAGAAAAAAACCATAAACTTTCCACTTCAAAAGGATCCATGGTTATCTGAAACCATAAAGTCTAACATACATTCTTATAATCCATAGAAAAATAAGAAATTAAACTCAACAATAGGAAAAATATTTTCAGAATGACACACACAATGACTTCAAAGTTAAAGTGACTTAAAAACCCAAAATAAATAAATAAAATTATCTCTGGTCCCTAGTTATTGACAAGATGGAGCCAGCAGCACAGGGTAGGAGGACAAGACAAACAGTGATTGAAACAAGAGAGTTTTCCTCTGAGGGAAAACCTCTTCCCATGAAGACAGCTCAGTGGTGAACTGCACCACTGAGTAGAGTGGGACAACCACTGGAGGTTTCTGGCATCCAATCAGTTGACTGGAGAGCTCCTGAATTATTTTATGACTGCATGAAAGGGAGCAGCTTTACAAGTCACGGCATGGCAAAGTGAAGGACATATTACACCAGTGTCAAACATTTTCAGCTGAAGCCTGACTGGTGGTACCAGTAATAAACATTCCTACACAGACTGCCTAGTTGGGTGTTGCAAGCCAGGAGCTGTCATACACAATACTGATTCTGACAGCACAGGGCAGCTTTTCATGTGCTTTGCAACATTTGCAACATTTCTGGTCATGATTTTTATCTAAAAACTGCAAATGGAAATACTGTGCCAGAAGTAAGCACTTCCTCTGGTTCATCACAACATTTTAAGACAAAGATCACTTTGCTAAGCAGTAATGGCCAAGTGTTTTCTGACTCATGCTTTATACAACAGCCCTTTCTGTGTCCCTCAGCTTCATGTCCTTTAAAAATATTCCCCATTACTTTCTGTGGCAGTCACGATGGACAGCTTATAGCTATAGGGCCAAACGGGTGTTGAGCCTTGAACAAACATTGCTGAAACATCACGGCTCTGAGTATGGCTTAATGAAAAGAATAAGCAGACTTGAAGAGGCCTGAACAGAACAACTCACACAAAAGCAGCTGAATAGCAATAACTCGGCCTACTTGGGCTTGCCTGTGACCCAGTTTTTCTTTGCTGCCTGGGCGAGCCGTGTTTTGAAGAGCTCGGGGAGCGCTGAGCGGCTGAGGGCGGGCTGACAGGGAGGCAGGAGGCAACAGCTGCTGCACTGCCACGGCACGAAAGCAGAAGGTGAGAGAACACCAAAGAATAGACTGCAGAAGACAGCACTGCTTACAAATGCCAAGGCCATGGGCAAGGTGTGAAGGTTCACGGAGATGCCTTTATGACTGCAACTGAAATTCCACACAAAAAGGCTTCCCTGCTGGCCAGCCCTCTGCCTCTCATTGTTCTCTCCCCTACATATGAAGTTACTTGTCTTTTGAAATGAGATGCCTTCATATTTCCCAGCAGCTTTAGAAGGCTATGTCATTAATTCAGGAAAAATC
Organism: Manacus vitellinus; assembly: GCF_001715985.3. NCBI lineage: Eukaryota > Metazoa > Chordata > Aves > Passeriformes > Pipridae > Manacus > Manacus vitellinus. The sequence goes on along the minus strand of NW_021940645.1, from coordinate 1,857,771 downwards.
GAGTTTGCAAAATTGTCAAGAAAGCAGCCAGGTAAAATCTCTGCACATCTTAACTGTCTTTGAATTTTTCCTTTGCTGTCAGGTGTTGCAAAAGCCAAGGAAAATGTATTGCTCTTCATGCATCCTCTTTGACAGCTCCTATCTGTTTTGCTTCTCTGAGCAGGACTAGAGAGGAGATTCCTTCAGATGACCCTTTTTTACTCATCACCTTAGTGGTATATATCTTATACCTACTCTAAAAAACAATCAGAAAACATATGATTCATCAAGTTGCCAACATATTGCCATCATCAATTTCAATTTTCACAATATTGCCAGAGAAGGCAGAGGTAATATGGAAAAGAGGTCGTTATGAACTAAGATAAATGAATTTAATAAAACACCATTAAAAAGGTAAGGATTTACAGATTCCACAGTTGCTAACAATAAAGGAGACATAAAACCTCAGCTTAGATGCCTCTAAAACAGTTTTGTTTATATATATATATATATATATATATATATTACCACCTTGTTAAGACTAATTTTTGAGTTGGAAACATTTAAGAATTGTTTTGGATTGATTAATCATGAAAATCCACCTGTGGGGAGCATTGTGCAGAGTAGAGCAAGAATTGCTTGAAACAGTGGGACTGATTCTGGCCTACTTTGCAACATGCAAGAAAATTTCACTGATAACTAGAGTCATAACAGAGTAGAAACAGAGTGTGTGTGACCTGCCATTACTATACATTGGCTGGAACAAGAACTGTCATTCAGATGTAAGCTGCTCTCTTATATTGTGTCTTAAATTGCTCTTATTGAACAAAAAAATCCATTTCCAGGTATTCTTAACTGGCACATGGAACATCAAATGTTCCAATAATGCAGAATTAGACTTTAGAAAATAAAGACAAGAGAATCAACAACCACCTACGCATCCCAATTAAGCAAAGCCTTCACTGATCATGCCCCATTGGGAAATGACAGACTTCAGCTCAGTATTTTCACAGAAGCAACGGCAATATTTGCAGAAAGCAGATGTTTTCTGAGGCAAAGGCTTGTGAATCCTATAAGACATTTTGAAAGGATTCAGAAATGCTGACCAGGATGCCCCCTGAACAGACTGTGTATTTATGATCACCCGTTTCCTGCTCCAGGTTTCACTGTTAGTTGTCTCATAAGGAAATGACATACTGAGTCAGTACTCCCCAATTTTTTTCTTTTGGTTCTAACCTTTTGGCAAAACCAGTATTATACTCCAGGTATTCTAAAATCAGCCTACATTTCCATAACTTTATGAGCCAAACTATGTCCTGCAATGATTTCTGACCTGAACTTATAGAGAGAACCATGACTGACATCTCCATCAAATGCTGTGGATGCCTTCAAATTCATCTAGTCATTGAGGTCATTTATGGGATATTGAACTTTAGTAAGTGACTGTGCTAAAGTGTGTATTTTTGCTTCAATGCATTCAAAAGCATAGGTCAGTGAGTGGAAAATAATTTAGGGCTAACTCTTATACTTGGAGTACATTTGTAGCTTACTAACAGGTTTATCAGATTTTTTAAATTAAGACCACTATGAACACTGCAAAAATAGTTCAGTCTTAAATGCTTACTGATGTTATTGACAAAAGTCAGCTTGTGCAATCATTCTCAGCTATATTCAGTTCAAGTACAAAATACTCTGGAAGCAAAATTTTCCTTCTGGCAGGCTCCTAAATTTAAACAGATAAATCAAAATTGTGTTAAACACTAGTGAGGACTCCCTATGTAGTTTAAAAAATAAATAAATAAAATTTAGAAGTGAACCTCTTTCAAACCCTGAAAAATGAAAAAAAAAAGTACTTCAAATAATTAAAATATTATTTCTATTTTTAGAAAGAAACCAATTATGTAAGAGCTGTTTACTTATTTCACATTTTATAAAAATAATTTTAAAATTCTGTAGAATACTCACTGCAAGTACTGAGGAAAGTGTGCTACATCAGTAGGAAACTTCCAAGCTACTTGAAATAGGTTTCTTTAATTACTCACTGCTTATTGCTAGTAATGTAATTGGTTTAACTTTTTAAAACTACCTATGATATCCAAGACTTATTTATAGTAACCAAGGCTGAGTCACTGAAAAAAACAATTATTTTTAGAGGTATAATTACATGAAACTGTCCTCTTTCCCTCAAAAGGTCTGCAAACAGGACAGAGAGAAGCTATACAACAATTCTTCTCAGTGAAGTCCTTCTCACAAAAAAAACATTTCAAATGGTGGAGAAAGATATGGGGATTTTTTCAGAAGAGTCCTTAAGTTTTATTCTTCTGATAAAAACTAAACCAACTGCAATGAGGGCTGTCACTGTTTCACTGCTACACAGAGAAGAACCACAACCCCAAAGTAGAAAAGAAACTTTGCTGATGCTTCTGAAAGAATCTCTGAAAGATTAATTTCCAAAACTTTACAACTAACATCCAATATCACAAAATCACGTGAAACATTCTTCAGATGTAAGATCGAAATATACTCTGGATCAAAGCCTGCCCTTCTATGCTTTCCAGCTTAGTGTTGGCTCACCATCAGGAAACTGTTCCAGAGTGTCTGAGAAAGGAAACAGAAAAGCAAAATAATCCTCCCAAGTCGTCTGAAAATCAGGGTGCTTGGAAAGTCTGTGTAAGTTCTGCTGAATTCTACTGCAACCTCAACTATCTTAAATTCTTGTGGTCTCTGTGTTGCAATTATGTACACATGCTAGGGTTTTCCACAAAGCTTCCACAATGGTTAAAGAAAACTCAAATCTTGTTAATTAATCTTTAATATAAATGGGTTAAAACTGACAGAACAAGTTTGTGGCTGGCAAAGTACAAGTGATATAAAGCCCTCTCCTATGAATAATGAAGCAAAACCCTCTGAGATAAAGAAAAGAAAATCTCAAGGTTCAGATTCCCATCCAGAGGCATTTGGTTTTTTGTTTGTTTGTTTTCTAAATTTAAATTACTCTTCCAGAGCTAAGAATAAAAATTTTCAGATAACCAATGAAGAGACACATGTAGGTATTCCTCTATTATAGGCAAATAGCTAGAGGGGGATGAAATTATCACAGACAAGAAGGAAGGATTTGAAGAAATGGAAAAAAATTAATTTCTTACAGCTTCCCAGATACAAACTGGTCACTTCTTACAACGCTGAAATGCAACAGACATCTTGTTTGCAAATTCAGTAAACGTGTTGCTATCACTGAAAAGAGGTTGAATAACACAGACAGGACATGGATAAACATCAGCTTGTCTTTAAGAAAGACTGGAGCTACAGAATACTGGGCTAAACACCAGGATTTTTGCAGCAGGCATTATAAGGTTTTTATACAGACCCACACACACTTCTCCATCTGTCAGTCTTCCTTAAGTGCTCTTGTTCCTTTGTGCTAAATCTCCTCTGGCAATATGAATTCCATGATTAATAATTTGACCAAGTTTAGGTGCCTGAAGCAAGTACCCACAACGAAAGCTCGTCCCTAATACAATCAAAATGAGTAGAACATTTCCTGAGAAAAGTCAGTAGTCTGAAAAGCCATTGGGTTTTTCCAGGGGAAAAAGGTATTTCACTCTCTCAGAATAATAAAGAATGATGCCAAACATCTCTCTTCAGAAAAATATGCAGCTCTTTCTTTTTCTAAATAAACTCCAAAACATGGACTAACTAGCTCATGTGTATATGTATGTTCAAGGCATGCATTGGTACAACATGATACCCTACTGTAACTTATTCTGTTTGTCTAACATCACACTTGTTTCTCTCCTAAATTATAAATACCCTTGAAGGCAAAGCATCAATGAAGTTAAGTTTTGTAGGTATCCAGGAGGATAAAATCTGACTTTTTAATCTCTAAGTAACCTTCTATGAAAATTTCCATCTGCTTAGCTTACAAATCAAGACATCTTGTTTTAATATTGGCCACTGCTCTCCATGTAGGAATGCAACTCTTGGTAATAATGTAATAATTTATGTTGAAGTACTACATAAATTTATTTCAACCTTTCTGTATGAGAATTTTGCCTACTGTTAAAATTAACAAATGTCTAAATGGATTTCTAATAAACTTGTCTGCTTTTTATCTGTAGAGAAAAATAGGATGCTTGTATCTTATAACAGCTAATTACAATGATTTAATTACAAAGATTTTTTTACAAGAATCCTACCTAGCAGACTACAAAGATGCTGCTCTTAAGGGATACATTAAAAACCCTCCTAGATGAAGCTGTATATATTTAATTTAAACATCTGGTTTCTGTGTATTAATCTATTGTCTTTTCTTAAAAAAAACAAAAAACAAAACAACAAAAAACCAACCATCCAACCACAATAACTTCTAAGATAAGAAGTTAATACTGAAGCTTCCAGAAAACATTATCTACTTAGCTTTGTATTTAAGAATTCAATTAAATATTTTTTCTTGATTTGCAACAAAGCTGGTTTGTTTTGATATAAAAGTCATCTCAGGACACAAGAACCTTGTAAGACCAATGAAGTTGGTCAGAAACTTTTTTTGAGTTTAGAATTTGCTTTATTTACTCTCACTGATAACTTTTATTTACTATATATGTTTATTCAGTACCAAAATATTGTCCCTAAACTAGTTTATAGTATGATTCCAGTGAAAAACCCTGTTGGCTGAAAAACTCTGTAATCTTGTAAGACCTCTTTAAAGACAAGAAACCATCTGTTTAAAGACAATACCATCTGCTCCTCCCTACCTCTCTTGTGTAGGCACAAACTCCTCTTTTCTTATCCTAAAACTAGAGATTCAGCAGTGCAACCAAAAGCAAACAATTTTTTTTCATAAGACAGTATGAAATATAAGACTTTTTACATATTAAAAAAAATTCAGATATGAAATGAGGCAAAAGCCTTTTAAATTAATCAAATAACCTAATGTCAGTAATAGCTCTGCAATTTAGCATCTCATAGAAGCTGCAATGAAGAAAGAGGAAAAAAATTTGTGAATAAATCCAATCCTAAGAAATTTTTCCTCCTCAGATAAACTGCACTTTGTTAAACTTTCTCTGTTGAAACATCTCAAGTCTATGGAAAACTATAAATAACACCATTCCATTTAAAAAATATATATAAATAAAATAATGCCTAAGCACTGCTCTTTGGACCACTGAAGATTCTTGCATTCCAAAAAAATTTCCTCTCCAGAAAAAACACAGCACTGAGAGAAACATTTCAGAAATTTATAGCCATGTGAAATAAGAGATACTATGAAGCAAATGATTTTTGAGCCTAAATTGCAGCAAATGTTATCAGGTAATAAAATACAGAGTGAAGTGCCAAGGGAGGAGGACTTTGGACAAACGCTGCACTAAGGACATTAGGCTTTGTGTTGCTATTTTCTGTGATGTTAACACATTGATTACAACTTTTTTTTTTCCCACTAACGAGCAGCAATTATCACTAATGAGCAAAGTGAAACTATTGGGGAGATGCAGATAATCAACTGACTAGGTTTATCTGCAATGCATGGTTAAACAGCTGAATTGTATCAAGCAGTTTTCTCTCCATTAATTGAAAAAAGTGAGCTTCCAATCCCAACCTATATACTAACCGAAGAAACAGTTTAAAAACTGAGTTAATATATTTTACTGAAAATTGTACTTTACATATATTTAGAGACATTTGTTATTTCATATCCTAATTATTTTTAACTTAACAGTTATTGCACTCTGCTAAGATGTGCATATCCTTCCTGTTTTTTTTTTTTTTTTAATGCAAATGCTCTTTCCAAATTGAAAATTAATTTGTAAGACCTTTTCAATATTTTTTAAAGAGCAGGTTGATTAACTCAAATTGTCTCTAAACATTTGACTAACGAAAGAAGCGAATTAGCTGCAGTTGTATCAACCACATTGCTTTCTCTGTGAATACCTGCTGCTTCTTTGCAGAAAAAAAATTCTAGAATTGCAAGTATTTGAAGCAAATTTTTTTTTGTTTCTATTTAAGTTCCTAAGAGACATACATTTCATATGGGCTGTGATGGAACATGGTAAACACACTATTTCCAAAAGAAATTCTGCACTATCCCTTCTAGGAAGCTGATGAGCAATTCAGTGAATGACAAAACTCCCATTATTTAAAGTGGAATACACTCTCAGCCATAGGATTTTGGGATACAGGAAAGGAAGCAAGGCCCATATAAACCCCTGTGGCTAACAAAGAAATGAGTCAGAAAAAATCCATCCTGCCACACATCCACTTCTCTCCCATCTAGAGCCTTGCCACAGAAGTAAAACTCAGTCTGCCTCAACATCTCCCCCTGCGACAGACTTTTGTATCTGCCAAGTCCAAGATTTAGTTTACTCTCCATGTAGGTGAACAGTTTAATGGCACACAGTGAACTCCTCTAAACAGCAACCCTGGGAATAAATGCCACTAGACCTACCAGTGATTCCCCTCATCACGCTGCTACTACATCTGAACACAGGAGGAGCTCAGTTGATGAGTAGAAAAAAAGTCAGTTCGTGATTCAGGGAGGACTGCTTTATACTGAGGATTTCAGTTAAGCAGTACTTAAAATTATCCAGTTAAGTTCAATTAAGACATCATTCTGGCAGCATAAGCAGTGCCATCCAATCAACCCAGTTCAGATGTTTTACACACAAAGAGCTAACTATGTGTAAGAGTGGTAATACAAAAGAGGAAGCAAGGATTTGAGACTGAAAATATAAAACACACATAAAAGGTAATTATGTTGTTAGGAGGTAATTATGTTAGGTCAGGAGCAATCTGAACATAGTGAACACCAATCACAGCCAGGGTTAACTCTTCAACTCAATGGCAACCCATCTGATACAGGGAAATGACTCAAGCTAAGTAACAAGTGAAAAAAACCCACCAACACTCTGGTTTATGGTACTTTTCAGTACTCCTGGGCTAATGGTATCTGTATTAATTCTATGAATAATGTGTTTGATAAAGATCACAACAATATTTAAAGCCCGGCGGAAGGCACAGTGACAAGAGTTAAAAAAGTCAGAAGTCATATTTATGTAAGTTATTACCCCAAGCTGGGACACCGTTATTTTCAATAAAAAACTGTAAAGTAAACAGCTTACCTCTCCTCTCAAAAGATCTAAAACTTCAGTCAAGCTTCAGAGTTAGTACTTTTAACTATTAAGAAAAAAACCAACCAACCAACCGCAACTGGTCTCAGCCTAAGCAGCTGAGATTTTTCAAGGAGCCTAATGAATGTTTCAGCTGCATTTTGGTTTAAACTGAGTGGCTAATTTAAGTTGTTCTTCTGTGTTAGCTGCTACTGATGGGCAAGCACAGCAGCACAGGTGCAGCATGGCAGGAAGGGATTTTGCATGACATGATTACTCACTGGTAAATGAGTTTGGGGACAGCCCAATACTGCTGTCACTTAAAGCTGTACTGAAGTGCCTGACATGGGCATGTCTAAACACTGACATGGCAGCTCCCAGAGTGATCACTGGTAGTGTGTGGTTAGGAATGGCAAGACTCAAAGCAAAGGAGATCTATTCATCAGCAGAAATTCTGAATTCTGCTAATACCCTTTTTTAAAATTGCCTAATAACTTCCCTTCATATAATTTAATCCTCTCAGATGCTCTTGAGGTTTAGTTCTTCCTTCACAAAGCAAACTATTCTCCTGACTGCTTGCAAGACTAAACAAAAGTAGACTGACTGAGTATGAATGTCAAAGTCACCGAGTATTTTCTCAGACACCTTGTTCCTAGTTATGACTCAGACTACTCCATGCTGAATAAAAAGAATAAAAGATATGAAATAAAATATGAAAGTGAACTGAGGTTCTCTTCTGGTTCCCAGTTGATCAGATTCTTCTGTAAAAATAACAAATCTGAGAGGAAAATATTACACTCCTACTATTACTGGATCAGTCCTGATCTTTTATTTTAGTATGAGGTTAAGGAAAATATACATCTCTATTTGACATTTGCACTGTCAAACCCACATTGACTGAATAACACCTAATAATCTGCACAATAAACTCTCTGGGGCATTAAACACACTTGTATTGTGCTATTAATGTCCTGGACTCTCACTCTGGTTCCCACACGCTACATAAAACAAGTAAATCAGACAGATTTAAAACATTTGAGGAAAAGCAGCAATACATTAGTCTCTCCATTTCAAGCTTAGTAGATATTTGCTGGGATGTACTTCACACAGATAGGGCTTCAAGTTCAGAGAAAGCTGACTAGAAGATAAAAGGTCCTGATAACCTTCAAAGCTCTGCACCATTGCTCAAAAATGTTCACTTCCCACATAGGTCTCCAATGGATTAGCAGCTTTGTGGTGTGCAAGCCCTCCCCATGGCCTTTCATTATATTTCACAGTCACTTAAGCCTTTTGCTAATAAAAAGACAAAGCCAAGGGTGAGATTATGAAATACCCTAAAGTTAAGCTGAGAATGTTTTAATTAGATGTTGCTTCCTAACAACATTTCTGGCATGGCTCTGGCAATAATAAGGAAAAGTGAATGCTGCAGTTGCTTCTTTTGCTTTTCCCATGACATTGCCTTTCAGAGCCTGCTGCAGAAGATCTGGTTGCATGACACGATTGCTCAATTCAGTTTTACACCGAGCACAGAGTTCATTTTGACTCTGGGTTTGGTATGGTGCAGGCTCTGCATGATTAGATTTTGTCTGCTGCTTTTAATTAAAATAATAGAGACAGGTCCTCAAAGGGACTAAGTGAGCATAGCTCTGTTGAAGTGAATATTTACCAAGCCTTCTCCCAGTGTCAACAGTAAAAACTTTCTATTAAATTAAAGCTGTGCTTTCTGGGGAAATGCACATCTCTGTACAGAGAAGGTTTATGGCACTTGGAAGCAAGATTCATTCACACTTAAGACAATAAATGCAAACTTCTTCCATGTATTTATTTCTTTAGATGTCTCTTCATTCCTTCATGCTGCAAGTGCTCTAAGCCTGTGCTCTAGTGTGTTATGTAGCCTGCTTTTACCTTACGAGTCACCTGTGATGGATAAGCAGATAAATGGTTTCCTAATATCACTTCTATTATATTCTTCTTCTTCTACAGTATTATGCTTCTTATATACTATATTCTTTCCATATGTAAAACAACTTAGAATCAGTATCAGCTTGGAAAATTTACTTTGATAAGTAGCTTGGGGTCAGTGCCTGATTATCTGCTGTTGCTGAAGCAGGCAAGTTAGTGACAGGTACCTAAAAGTACAGAACAACAGCTATTTACTGTGGAAGATATGGAGAGGAGTGATTAATTTTACATTTCCCCTTAAAATTGGACCGATCTTAAGGTTTTGAATTACATAACACAATAATCTTATATGTCAAAAAACCATACATCTTTCTAGTAGATTTTCAGCATAATTATCCATTAATAACACCAAAACAATAAAGAGTATACACTTAGACTGTTAAAAATGTAGTACAAGGAGATATGTAAGAGTTTTGTCAGGGTAAATTGGAAATCTAAATTAAAAACATGCATAATGTCACAGAAATTAAATAAAGAAAACCAATGAGTTCATTTTCAATAACAGAAACGCCAATAAAAATATGCACAAGAAATACTATGGCGTGAAAAGCAAAATTAATTAAATCCCACTGTGAAACTTTGCAGTGATACATTTGTTAGGTAGCACACAAAGCCGTGAACTTCTCTCAATCAGACATCTCATCTCAGGTACAGAACAGCCAGAAATAACGTCTCACATCTGCAAAAGCAGCAATGTACAGCAGTAGTTCACTGCACGGTAGGTCACCACCAGCTCTAAAACAACCTTCACTTCTTAAAGAACATAAAATGTTCTTTAAGACACATTTTATCGATGTTTCTCCCCAGACCGACGCTGATTTTCTGACTCAGATGCAGGCTGGCTGTAACACACACTCATTTTTTTTCCTCAGCAAAACTCCTGGCTTCACTTTTGCCATGGGAACCATCATTCCCAGACTTTGCTTTTATAGTAACAACAGGAAACAAACCCCTTTTCCTCTACAGCAACAGAATTACAATGTTTCACAGGATCACTGCTGCCTTTTCCAGCTGAGCAAGCTGCCTCCTAACCAACAACTGAAGGGGTTTCACCTTGTTTTCCTGAAGAGGCACTGGACCTTCCCCTGTTCTTTAACTTTACCTTTCCTGCCTGCATCAGCTTCTGTCTTAATCGATTTGGAGTAAAAACATGGGTCAACAGGAGGGATTACAGCATTTTACAACCCTGATCCGTTGTGCTCCATGCTGAGCCAACAACACTGGGAAGTAATGCAGCAGACAAGAATGTTTTTCAGACACTACTTGTCTCCTCCCTAAAAAGCTGCAATTTAGCAGTAGGTGCCAAAAGGCACAGCAGCAAAGAGAAGGGCTCAGACATTTCATACACAGCATTTTGGACAAGAGAACATTATTTCTTCGCTGTATTCATAACAAATGCTCTTGAAAATGTTGAGTGTAACACTAAGAGTGAAAAATAAAAGGAATTTGCTTATTTTATAAAGGTACCTCTGTGGTTTTGGACACAGCTTCGAATGTTTCTTTATCCCTGCATAAGACAAACGAGGCAAATACCAGGGAATATATGATCATAAAGGAGAGGTGGGTGCATATTCCCTACCAGGCAGTTATGGAGACGTTGTGCTGAGCCAAAAAGTGCCAACCAGCAGTTTCACAAAAAGGCTGGCAACACTGCCTGTGAGTGCTGAACTGACCATCAAAATCACACACGTACCTGCCCTTGGGTGAACACATCCTGACATACATGGGAAGGGGGTGAGCAGCTCAGCTACTCAGCACAGCACTTGTGCCTCTTCAGGGAGGTGGAGGAATGTGAGCACTGCTGCCAAAGCAGTTCTTACACCACAGACTTTGCTTTCTCTAGAAATGGACTCTGGTTCATCTCAGGAGCTGAGGTCTTCTAATTTGGTGACATTAAAATAATGAACTGCATAACCTCTTATCAGCATGGTACTTCAGATTTTTAGAGTAGTAACAAACTTATTAACCAAGAATGATTAAATTTAAAATAAGAAACCATTTCCTTCTGTAATATTTCCTAGCAGTAGACAACCTGAAGTGGTTATTTTTGCTTTACGTTCAGAGAAAAAAAAACAAGCAGAGCATCCACAACATTATCATCCATATTAACAGCATTCTTAAGGGAAGGAACATGTACTTTCATAAATTGCTTTAATTGTGCCTGGACAAAATGAGATGAGTCATTACATGACGCACAATTAGATCAGTAGGTTAGATTAAAATGACAGTAAAGGGATTTTTTTTTGTGTGCGTTTGTGCATTACTTCAATATAGTGTGTGTATGTACATGCTAGAAAGGATTACAGAAAATAAAAGAGGAATCCATACACTAGGTAGCTGGTTTAGCTATTTCCACAGACAAAAGAAATTTGTGACTTCAGCAATTTTCGATTTACAACTTTATTTAATTTTACTTGAGCTGTACTTTTGCTCATGGAACTTTTGATTTTAGAACAGATTCCCCGGAGATCTTCTGTCAGGAATTAAGCTTTGTTTCATCTTATACAGAAATGCATTTATACATTTAGCCACTTAGTAAATTTTTGTAAGATATAGGAGCATTTGTCAGTTATATCTTTCAATCCCCCACCAGTGTAAAACCAATCTCCCTTGACAGATGCAATAATGAAAGATGTGAATGCCAGATTACATAAAGAAATCACAATTGCATTACTTCTCGGAAAATATTCTTATTAGAACTGTAAGTTAGCATCTATTTTGGTACCTGGGATACAAAACTATGGTTTTCATATATTTTTTAATCACTTATATTGATTTCAGATACAATTCTGTCAACATGTAAATGAGAGCACGTGTTATCTGAAATTACTTTTGTTCACAACTATACAAACAGTTTCAAGTCAGTCTGCAACCACACATTTCATCATACTGCACAAGAGAAATCTCACATTGATATTCAGGAACACAGCAGAATCAAATTCTTCAAAAAGAGAGAGATCCCTTCCCGGCTGAAAAAGCAAAACTGTGGTCAAAATTCTTTATATGGGAACTGATACTCTCTTGCAACTCTGTTTCTGTTCTCCTCTGTGCTACATTGCCAGCTCCCCTTTCCATTAACTCGGATGGAGTCACTGGCTGCTGGTTGGAGACACCCCTGCTCTGTAGGGGTATCTGTGCCCTGTGACAAATCTCTCTGTGCTGTTCCCAGCTAAGTGGGACAGGTCAGGTATGACCAAAATGGTAGTTTTTTTTTTTACCATCAAATATCTCTAACAAACTGTAGGACAAATTTAAAAAAATTCCGCAACAATAAACCCAATATACAATGTCATCATTAAAAACGTAAAATTACTTCTGGGTTTGGTACACTGGGTTTGGTCACTCATAAGGTGAAACACCAGAAAAGAAAGAATAGCCATTAACTTCACTTGGATTTCTCGAGTTGCTTGTTCATTGACACCATTCACCATAAACATGGAATAGATGTATCTCAGTCTAGAACAATGTCATAAAACATTCTTAATACAAAATGTTTCAATAATACCACACTCATATCTGCCATGCCAATATTCACAAAAACACAAAGATCAGTAAGATATTAGAGTAAAAATGCTATCTAAAAAGGCATTTTATTCATTTTTACAGTTATTAAAAGCTTCTTAAAGTTCATAGATTTGGAATATACAATGCAATTAAAGCAATTTAAATACAGATAATGTTAGAAGGGGAACAGCATAAGAGCAATCAAAAAATCCCTTCACAGATTTTCAACACTGAGGCATAAATCACTCCTGACTGGTAATCCACTTTTCATGTTTATGCTCCTGATTCAGGCTATTGCAAAAGTATATGTTTACTAATAAAAGTACGTACTTAACAAAGTGTGTGTACTTTGTTTACTTAAAGCTAGGTCTTATTTTGATGGCATTCTCTGAAATTTGTAACTCTTCTACAATGGCCCTTTGAAGAGGAGACTGTATTGCTGAAGCTGTATCAAATAGCTTCTAGTTCTCTTTTGCTAGACCCAAAAGATCTTTAAATTTAGAGCTGAAAAAACTGATGGTGAATCCTACTGTTTCTGGTACTCCTATGACTGAATTCTGTGAAATGGTCTTATATCAGAAATCCCAGCAGATTACATATTGTATTTATGTACACTGACTGTCAAGATTGTTAAAATGCTTCGCACGTCTTTGTGGCCATTAGAAATCTCAATGCTTCCACTTATTCCTCCATATTTTTTCCTAAATACAGAATTTAATGTGAAACCAGGTACCAGGTGAAAAATTCTTGGTAGTACATAAGCAAAGACGTCTAAAAGAGATTAATTTCCTAGTATTTCAGTTATGATGATCTAATCTAAAACAATGTACTGCAGCCCATTAATTTCAGAACTTTCTTTTGCATAAAGCTGATAAAATATTATAATGTAGCTCTGGATAATTACAAAGCCGCAGAAAGAGCTTTATTTTAGAATTATATCACATACTTTTTCTAGTAGTAAAATGACATAAATAAATGAGGAGCAGTACAGGTTGGACAGGACAAGAAAAATAGGACTATCAAAACTAAGACTAAATTCTTTTTTACCTACCAAGAGCACAACATTGTAAATAAGCAGAGAATTGAGTATCAATAAGCAACTATTTGTCTGAATTACAAAGCATCAAGTGGCAGAAAATATATTACTCCAGACAAGCACATATATTTCTAGACAAATAACAAATCGAGACTTTTGTCTCGATATAAAGAAAACCTTTTCCCATTAGAACAGTCAAGCATTGGAACAGGCTGCCTAGAAAAGTCATGCAGTCCCAGGTTTTTAAAGATTAAGCTGGATAAAGTGCTGAGCAGCCTGGTGGCACCTGAGCTGACCCTGCTCTGAGCATCAGAGACCTTCAGGTGCTCACATTCCACTCTGAATCGTTCAGTGGTTCTGTGACATCCATTCTAGAAATACTTTTTTTTAAGTAGGTGGGGAGCTCACAGGCACACCAACTACTGCACTACAGGACAGAAGTTTCAGACAATGGGGAACAGAAATAAAAAAGAAATAAAAAAGAACGTGGAGCAAGTGGCTTAAAGCAAAATAAACCTTTTTGTAATTAAATTAGCACCTCTTTAAAGGTAAAATGGAAATAACTGTCAAGTAATATTCTCAGATAAAAGATTAAGAATTGGAGAAAAATATTTGTATGCTAGTAAATTATATAGAATAGCTAGTAAATAATATATTCTAGACCAAGAACCACTTCAAACATATTGCACAGGTAGGCTAGTGCATAAAGACAGAGATAGCAAAGAGGGAAGGATACTCTAAATTATTTTAACAAGTCTGTAGCTCCTTGCACTACAGGGCTCCACACAATTAATTAAAAGACAGTTGAGACCTTGGAGATAAATATAAGGTCAGCAAAAAGAACTCTGAACAAACTGAAGGCTCTCATTTATTACTGAATTATAAAAGAGGTTTTAGGCTCTAGCATAAAAGAAATAAGAAGATCTGAATAATAGATGCAGGTATTCATATATGGCCTTATGAATAATTCAGAAAATTTAACATTACAGACTTTTTTAAGGAAAAAAAGATAGCTTCAAAAGCAGAAGGAATAGTGATACCAAAATAATCAGGGAGTAAGAGATGGCTGCAAACAGAGATGTGTTAAACAATGAAATAGAAAAGGAAAAACACCTAAAGGAAGTAAACAGGTAAACAGCTATTCTCTACAACAGTGACACAGGAGTAATGACAGTGAGGAACAGACTCCTCTGAGCAGCAGAAGACCTTGCAAGCAGGTCTATCAGCACAGCTCTGCTATCAACACGAGCATCAATATCTTTTAGAACATTGAGAACAAAAGAAAGAAGGATAAGATGAAGATATCAAAGAGTCTCAGCAAGCAATAAAGATGACTAAAGGATAATGAAATGACTGATGGTACACACCTTGGCACCATAAAGAATAAGGAGTATAGAATGGGAGAAAACAGTAATGTTACATCATGGGAAGTATTTATGGGAAGATAATTCCCAGACAAGTGAATCACGTATTGCTATTTTCATGAATTTTTATTAACATACTGTATTGAGAGAAGAAACTCTAGAAATTAACTTGAAAAAGGAATTAATGAAATGGAGCATATTTTGGGGTGCAGGTAGGCAGGGAATAGGCTTCTTAAAAAGTGAACTGTTTTCCCATCACATTCTTCACAGTACCAAAAAGGAGAAAAGGCTATGTCCCAGTTTTGCTTCACAGGTGAGATGGTAAACTAGAACTACCAGAATCCAGGAATCCAGGCTGGACATGCAGTAAGGTATTTGAAAAGCACATTTCAATACTGAATTCACAAGGCATTTGTCACAATAAGAGTTACAGCTGCAAACTTATAGGTGATTCTGAATTTTCTTTGCACAAGGACTGTTAGATTTTCACTGCACACGAATGAACAGACCGAACAGGATGATCACCAAACTGATTCATGGCCTACAGATGCTAAATCCAAGCCATAAAGGTATTGAGGCAATGAAAAGATAAAAATAGCTGATACATGAATACTACCAACTATTAAAAGATATAGAAAAAATTACAAATCACTCGAAAAAGCAAGACAATGGTATTACATTACTCACCCCTTGTGCAGAACAACACCTGCCATAAAAGTTCAATTAAACAGCATCGACACCAAGGCATACATTTTAATTGTTTTTCAGATGTCCTCTATCCACACCAATTGCATCAGAGTCAAATAATAAACTTTGACCCAACACTGACAAGTAAGATATTGACCATCCAGCGTAGTTCTCTCAAATTGCCAGTTTTATTCAGCAAAAAATAAGTAATAGAATATCTACATTTTTCCTGAGGTTTTATTGAATAGTTTTTCATAGTTTTATTGGAACAAAATCTTGACTAGAACATGTAGCTTAAAATAAGTAATTTTTGGAAAAAAACCCCACATCAATACCTATTTAAATTCAAAGAAATAACATAACTTAGGACAATTACATCTACTTTTTCTCTCCAGTTCATTTTTAAGTCACTTTATGGAATAAATTAATTTAATAGGGTTTGATTTGTTTCTGTAGGATTTTTAGAGGACTCACTCACCTTCTCCCACCAATGATCAGCCATCTTATTTCAAGACAAGAGTCACTAACTGAAAGAATGAGATGCCCCGGTACTACCTTACCTTGAAAAGAGACTTTCCAATGGGCAAGAGAAATTTTAAAAGCACACTAGAGAGATTTACAAGGAAAAAAAATTACTGAAATAATATGTTTAATTGTTTTGGTGATTTTCTCTGCATCATTCATTTAACAAACACTTAACCAAGGCCACTTTCTTCTTTTTGACTTAAGTCCATTACCTAAAGTACAGAAGCATAAAAAAATTTCATGCAGCAAAAATCGACAGAAGTCACAGTGCTATTCTGAGGCAGATTATTAATTTGAATTTAATAAAGTCTTATCTTTTTATGTTACACATCCTAACAATGCACTCCATGTAACTATTTATAGTTCAACAATTTTACAGGTCTACCCTGTCAATCCACTGCGATGTACAAAATCTCCGGCCTAGCTGGCCTTATATTCAATGCACAGACTCTGCAGACTCAAATAAAAATACAGCACAGAAGACATCTAAACTTCCCTCCTCAGGAGTAAATTGTCCTTATCTTGAAAACAAATTTAAATTAGTTGAATGAGAGTAATAAGCACAGTGTAGAATAAATACAGACAGCAAGGTATCTGGTATTTTTCATTAATATCCCGTGCAAGTACAAATTATAGTGATAAAAACATATTTTTGGTTTTTTTCAGAGTTGATTAACTGTATTTAACACTGCTGTATTCATTTTCTGAACATTCCTATTTTATGAGCTGAGCAACTTAGTTTATATTGTGACTTCCATTTTTCAAATGCTGCATCACTTCTGGGTACAGGAGGGAACATCATAATTACAAATGAATAAACTTCAGTGTGTGCATGCTGTACTCTCCATTAAAGCCAAATAGAGCAGTTGTGATACAACTGATTTGTAGTTTCTCCTGTAAACAGCAACACACTTAAACAGAGTAAGTTCATTGATCAGCAGATTTATGAAACCAACAGAAAAGGAAAGTTCACAGAGGTATAGAAAAAAAGAAAACAATCAAGAGGGTACAAAAGAGAAAAGGTAGGAAGCAGAAGAAAGTTCAAGCGAGGAAAGGAAGATATTCCTAGCTTTGCACAATTGCACAATATTACTTATACAGACTCAGTTGTGTAACTACTGTTGAGAGAGTTACCTGTTCTTTTAGATTTAGATGATTTGGAGCCAAACAGGAAAAGGACAGGCTCATTTCATATGTGAATATAGTCACATGCTTGGTCCTGATTTCAGGTTATGTAAATTACATTAGAAATAACACAAATATTATCGTAATATCCACTGATTTCCATGTGTTTCAGCGAGAAATCACGAGCAAGACAAAAGCAAGTCTTATTAAGTTCAACACTTCAATTCTCAAAATTTACAGTCAACTAATACTCTGAAAACACCCAAAGTCTTTGTAGGCATCAATTTTAAATGTTCCTGGCTTGCACTGAGACACTCAAGTCTTTACAGCACTGAAGAGCTTTACCCTCCTTATGGCACAGTGGCCTGGCAAGGTGGCTGCAAGTGCTGCTGGTCACCAAAACGATGGAGGCCAGGCCTAGGCAGGGCACTGCCACATGGAACTTCTGCAGAAGATTTAACTCCATCTTCTTTTCATTACTTCTGGCGACCAAGGTCGTCATTTCAATGACAGAAACAACTTACAGTCCCAGCAGTTAACAGCAATGTGTGTGAAACTACTAATAGAAGTATTATCACTCTTAATTGCAAATAAACTGCTTTTCTCTCACTCTCATCTCCTGTAAACTGCTTGGTCTAATTAATTTTGTCTAGCTCTTCTCTGTTACTTTGTAGTTTGCTATCAAACAGCAAGGACCCTAAATTGTTTCAGTTAATTCTGATGAAAACTTAAACACTGTCCCATTTTATGTTCCTCCATTACCAGGTTATTATTTTATATTTCCATTTTGATTTTCCTTTCAATTTGAATGTTAAATGCAGAATTACCAAGAGATGTAAAAGAATAACCATAGAGAAATACTATATTACAATAGAGTTTACTTGCTAATGCAGGCATGGTAAATTAATTAATTTATCATAAAAATAAAAAAAAGGATTACATCAATTCATATGAGAATTACTGGATAACTGATGAAATAAAAGTAACTGTAGTGAGTAAATTATACAAACATGGTCCAAATGGTGTCTGAAAATTCTGAATTCATACCACATGAAAATACCTCATGGTGATTTATTTAACCGTTCAAAGAAGAAAAGTCAGCAGTGGTCAACAAAAAAGTTATCTTTTTTGATGTCATCTGCATGCAACAGTTTGCGATTCTGTGATTATCATAACTGTTGTTAAGAATTGAGCATACAAAAACAATACCTCCACGCTCATACACAGTACTTGTTTCCCCCCACTTCTTTTCTGCTGCTCACACTCGTTTCCCAGAAAACTGTTGGGCTCCTGCGTTTGGCAACTGGATAAACAGCATTTTTCAGCAGAGACACGTACGAAACGAGGATAAATTGATGCAGGAAAGGGGATCATGAGACAATTTTCAATTACTATAAAAATAACTTTATTAAAAACAATCAGCCAGAGTAGGAATATCTCTGCACTTCTCCACGTGCCAATATCCTACCGCTCCTGCAAAAGAAAAGAAAAGGAAGCTCATGAAAAAATAACTCAGTGCTCTACACAGAGCATTGCCAATTTTTCCACACTGCTTACCCTTCTCCTCCGCTTCCAGCAATTACTGGCAGGGCACCATCTCTACCCGTTCTAGGCATAGAGGACACAGAAAGATTTAGTTCACTGTCAAAAACATTGATTTTTCTATACAATTGTAATATACATCACAAGCACACTGTTGTCATGGAGCATTTATTGAGATACTTACCTTCTGCTTTCCAAATCCTTGCATCATTTACTGAATGGGACTTGACATCTACACAGCACCTTCAAGCAGGAAAAGGACAAAGTAACACTGATTCACTCCAGCTGCATAAATGTGGTGCAGATTGGGCATTTGGAGCCTCTCCTCCTGTAGCAATATAACTTCAACACACAGTGAACAACCTCCTACTAATAAAAAAACCCCACCCCAGCAGCCAAGTTCTCATGGACATGTCCAGTTGTACTTACTGCTTTGAAGCCTCCTCCAAGGTCCTCTCTCAGCTGGAAATACGAAGTCTCACTGGCAAATCTTCTGGCAGCTGCCTCTACCACGACCTTCGACATGTGGATCTCACCTTTGCCCAGCTAGGCTTGTTTCAGTAGCATACAAGTTACTGTCTACAGATTTTTGCATCTGGTTGAACTGCAACTGAGCCCAAACAAGGCCAAATACACTGCAAGGCATCTAATTATATTAGCATACCCTTGTGGTGTCGGTTTTAACAATTCCTCAAGCTCAGTGAAACATTTACCTAAATACCGTATTCAAAATGCAGGTTATGAACTGACTGGGTATAAGGTCACATTTAAATACACAGCTGTCTGTTCAGTGTTGAAGCCATCCAATTACCTGTATTTCATGATAAAAAGTGTTTACCTCTGAGATACACCAGCCCTGCAAGAGCCTAGGGTACAAGCCTGATCTCAAACCAGAATGCACCATGATATGTGTACACAGAGATATAATACAGCAAAGCCCCTCTGTATGCAGGTGAGATGCTGTGTCCTCGGTTGAAACCCAGCCTTGAAGCACACATCCTTTCTCCCTGAGGCGCCAAGACAGCATGAATGTTCTTGAAGCTGGCATCATCATGCAGATGAGGCTTGTACCTGGCACTAGGAGGTACACAGAAACTTACCGGGAGGTTTATACACAGCATCTATTTTTGAGGCTTCACAAATTCTTTTCTAATCCACAGATAAAACTTTGACCTTACCAGTACCCCACAATCAGCACATAATGAAACAGCACACATTCACCTTGGAAGAGACAGACTAATGGTTATATGTAGCATTATGGATAATGCATACTCACTTCTATGGACTGATACCCCAGTGCAACCAGTGCCTCCTCCCAACCTGGCCCCCATGAAAACAGAGAAACCCAACTCTGGCTTTCTAAACTTGTCAGTATACTGTGTTATCAATTTTTTTTTATTTTTTTTTTTTTTAATATTTCTGTAAGTTCCATCACAAATGATCAGAAAGTTCAGTTAGGGAGAGCAGCAGAAATCAAACACTGAGGAAAGTCACCGAAGTTACATATATTAACATTATTTTATCCACCCACTTCACAGAGTTACTATTTTGATAAAGCATTGTAGGCAATTAACCACACATAACTTAACCACATGGTGAATCTTAGTCTTGCCTTTTTAAAAAAAACACAAGTTAATTCAACCCAGTTGATTGCCAGTACAGAAAATGAAGATAAATTGGAAAAATGATATACCAAGAAAAGTAAAGACAGTAGCTCTGCACCAAGATGGCAGCTAGGTCACAAAACTTTTTACTTAGGTAAAAATCTCTCCCTCTCAACTAAACCATATGCCCCAAACTGAGCCAAGATGTGAGGCAGCCTGCAACTTATTCACCAAATGCACACTGACTTTCATTTAAGAGGCATGTTTTCCTAAACAGGTACAACCACTGGCAGAGCTTTCTGCAGCCCCTGAGGAACCTCTGCTTCCTCCACACAGACATCAGCTGTTCCTATAAAACCTCTCTTCTGGTGCTCATGTCTCTTTTCTCCAGAGATGACAAACGACTCGTCTTCCCAGCTAAAAGAATCCAGTGGAAAGTGCTGAGGATCTCAAGCCATTTCATGCCTCAGGATACTACTGTTATTTTGCAGCATACTTAAAAAGGACAGGTATTTCATAAAGCAAACAGAAAGACAAAGTCCCAAGAGCAAAGGCTTTACTGAATTTTGAAAAGGTCCCAAGAGCAAAGCCTTTACTGAATTTGAAAAGATAAAATCAGAAGAAGGTAATGAAAATTTGGGGCAGGATGAAGAACAAAGGGATTCAAGGAGCGATGACAACGACAGTAGTAAACATTTCAAGTATCAATGCCTATCAAAATAGCCCTTCTTAGTTCTTCACGAATTTACTGAAGGAGTGCAGATGAAATATTTTAAATGATTATGATTAATTTTAAATTATTTATGATCAATAACAATATAATTATTAGACAGATATGCTTTCATAATTCTGGGGGATGACTGTGATCTAGTAATAGACTTTGTGTAAACAAGAGCATAAAAATATTCAGTGTGCCATATACTAGAACAAGATCAGCCTGTTTTATATTTTTAAAAAGGAATATGGGGAAAACTGAACTTTATTTTTTAAACATATATCCTTTAGAACAAATACATTCTTTGCTCACGCAATTGAATGCTCATCCTCCCTTCCAGTGGGGACTGGACCATTACAGGTTTTCATAACAGATAAGAGCTGCTAAATGGTAACTAAGACAAGGACCATCCATGCACACCCTGGTTATTTATTTTCATTATCTGGCTGCTGCTACAAGACATTGATTTTCAGAGGAGAGCTCACCATTTTTTGAACTTTACCACTTTATTTTATTTTATTTTAATTCTCGCAAACAGGAAAAATACAAGGTCATTGCAATCCTGCTTATCCTGCCCATCAGCAAAACCAACTTTTGCAGTTTGAAAAAAAATCAAAATGCATCTGTCACAGTGCATGACACGAGGTCACAGAATCCACTTGGTTAACTGGATCATGTGTTCCCAGAGCCTTAGGTACACATTACCACAATGAGGAAGGAGTGAGAATCAGCACAGTGAAAATACAGCATGCACCATCCTCTCCAGTAGTAACAGCTGGTCAGAGTACAGAAAACTGAATACATTTCACATTGTAGTCCTTGCAAGGAGATATATAAATTTTAGTAGGATCCCATTCTTGAGTTACTTCATTGCTCTGCTCAATTAAATGCTATTTAATGATTCAGCACTTACAAGGTATTATGTATCATTCATACTCCATTGATTTCAGTGAAGATTCTTCTGATTTTTTTGAGAAAAAATAAGTAGTTCTAAGGAAAAATATTAATTTTCTGTATAAGGCCTAAGTATAAAGAAGTTAAAAGTAGTGACTAACTAGAGCAACCACTATATCATTTTTGTAATTCCCACATGGGGAGATTCAGGTTATTGCATCAAAATTGTTTACCATCGTTAGTGATTTAACTGCCAAGCAGCCCAAGGATGAAGACTACTTCATGTTATGACTGTATTTCCATCAAAACTGCAGCAACCTGGCTGTTACACTTTATTGAAGCATTTTACTTTCAACTGTATCCATCATAAATTAGTGCCACAGAATAAAAGATAAAGATTCTGGATCATCAGATTAGATGGTGTGGGGGAATTGCTGAAACAGTCATACTTGTTCATGTGCTGTAGCAGGTTATTCCAATACTCATTCACCATCATGTTTCATCCTTTAACATGCCTTAACTCTACTCATCCGCAGCGTAAGAAATTAGTTTAGACAGCTCCTTGTCCCAGGTACTGACTTGCAGCTCAGAACACTCATTTCCAAAGATGACTCTCAGGTTCAAAGGTTGCTCTCAGGCAATGATTTTACTCTGCAGCTGGGACAACATGCATGAGGTCAGTTGGCACAACTCAGCTTTCAGCTGCTACCTGTTGCACCTAAATGATCACGTTTGCTATCAGAGATATTTGGCTTCAAAAAATTTTCCATCAGAAAAGTAAACCATTCAGCCCTGAAGTGCAGTTAAACCACCTAAGTCAAAAAATAATAGTAAGCTGTACATACTTGTATCCCCATGCTATCTAATGCTAACAATACATCATTTAGTTTTTTCATTGAAGAAAAGTTGTTTCTTTCAAGATATACGATCTCTCTTGCTCACATAAACGTTACCAAGAGCCACCCTGCTTTCCACTGACGTGAAATTGTTGATACAATTAGTAGCTTTCCAGTTTGTAGGAACATTGAGGCAACTTTTATCTAGTTCTGTGTTGGAAATTTAAATACCCCCCCCAGCATCACCATTGTTGAGACACCAGGGACCATGCAGACACGTGCACCAACACAGACCAGGTGCACTGCCCTCCTGTGTGAGCTGTGCAATGTTCTCCCACTCATCACTGTGCTCCCTTACAAGGAACCAGGGAGCACAGGCAAGGAGACAGTGAAGAAATAGTTTCTGTGTTACCGAAAGAAATTCCCCAGAGAGCCGAGGAACCTAAATGCAGAAAGCCTGACAAAATTTACTGTGACCAAGAATCTAAAGCACAGACAGATTAAAAGACCTCGCACAATGTCTCTCCAGCAGATTGCATCAGAGATGGAAATGGAATTGATAAGTATCAGACACAAGACTTTTTTTTATTTTTTTTCTTTGAGATACTAGAAAGCACAAATCATTTCCTTATCACCAGAAATTTCATAAAACTTGACCACTCTGATCACAACACTTAAATCCACATTTTTAAGGATATAGTGTCCCTTGAACACGTACTTGGCTTTCATTTAATTCAAGAGGAGCTGCACGTGAATACATCAGAACTGTACATTAATTGCTACATTTGCAACAATTTAAAACAGATATGCCACGTTAATATGCCTGCCTTCATCTCTGCTATTCATACAAAGAAGCAGATAGTGCAAACCAACATCAGCAGCAATATTAAAGCATCAGGTGTTCAAATTTTGTAATGCACAATATTGAATATTGTATGGAACATAAACCTGAGAACACCCAGGTGGAGAAGGGGGTGTGAGACCATGAGAGAAGTTAACACAAAAGTCAGTGTGGTACATAAACTGAACACATAACTCTTGTTCTCAAAGTACTGTGTGTGAGGACTAAGGATCTAGTAGGAAGCAGATTTCAAAAGGTAATGAAAAAGCAATGCATACAGCTTCTACTGAGCTCTGGAATGGGTTGCCACGGGAGCTTGTGGGGGAAGATAGGTTCATAAAAGCATATACAAATTCATGGAGAACAGATCCCTAACAGGACAGTAAAAGTACTGGGTAGGTATGTACACTTCAATGATCCTTTATCGTCTAGCAAAAAAAAGTGGAATGACTACCCTTCTCTGCCTTCCTTGGCAAATGTACACTAAACTAGATGTGTAGTTAGTGTACATCTCATCTGTCCCCTGGGGCACCCCTATAGACAGATGTTCCTACCTATGTAAGATTTCAGCTTTGCCTACTGTGGTAGGAGTTCAACTTTCCCTGGCAATCCAGGTTTACACGGTTTTCAAGCAAAATTTCTGGAAGACGATGATGGAAATGGAATTCCTAAGGGAACTGAGTCCACAAATACAAAGAAAACATTAGAAAGAGGGTTTCCTGAATCATGTACAAACAAAGCTAAACTCTGCAGCATCTACACATTGTTATTTTTTGTAAATGGAAAACACTCTTTGCACTAATTGCTATTATTTTCCACAGTACAGAAGTAAACTCATCAAAGAGGCTTTGCATGAGTGCCCCTAATTTGATGAGTATATTGTCACCAGTACTATGATATAGAGGGTGGGGATTTGTACTTTGCATATGTGTACAGTAATGATTCCACACATGCTCACACTTCCTAAAGTAAATCTTCATATAGAGGAGGATTTAGGAAGCACATACATTTATTTCACTTTTGAATACGATTCTGCAGCTTTATTTTCCTAGCCCACAGAAAACAACTTGAAGCTTCATTTTAGTCTGCTTTCATCATATTTTCAGGCTTGAGACAAAAGATTCCATTAACTTCTATACCATCAGGATCTGTTCCAATATTAACTAAGAATATTTGAAAGTTACTCATATGAGATAACTACTCTGAGCCAAGACTTCGGGGACTGGCTTTAGTTCAAGCCTTAAAGAGATGTCTTAAGAAAAAAGAAGAAACCAAAAGACTCGAAATAAAGTTAAAATAATTCAGCTTTGCCTCCTGGGTAACACTTTTTTGCTTCTTATGGAAAGGTTCACTGTAAGAATCCTATATATCTGTATTCCTTATCCAGTTTCTTTTATGTATATGCTTGTCCTTCAGCTTGTATGCCTCAAGACTGCTGCTCACAATTTAAGTTAGCAGGAAAGCTGGGATATATGCAGAGCCTTTAAAGTAACCATTTCCCAGTTGTGCTTGTCCACTAAGTCTGTGAAAACACCTGCATCAATTCCACTAGCACTTTTCAAGCTTCATATAAAATGAAGTGAAAAATAAAACTTCTGGAGATCACAAAACCAGTTCTCTAGAGAAAACAGTGCTCTAGGTATTGCACAAGTCCAAAAGCAGAAGAAAAAAATCCCTCAACCTGCTGGCTATCCTCTAGTTAATGCAGCCAGCCACGCAGTTAATACTCATCACCATATTGGTTTCTTGACAATTTATACTTAACTGGTCAGTAAAATCCCCATATTGCCACTTAAAATGGATAGGCTATCAGACTCTTGTTTTCATAACCTAAAAGAAATTCAGTAAAACTTAATATAGGGAAACAATAAAATAAAAGTATTTTTTAAATTACTTAAATAGGAATTTGCAAGCTTTTTATTGTAGTGTTTTCAGTCATATTTAATGGTTTATCCAAGCTGTTTTTATACGTAGGATGCAACAGACCAATAACTGTTAAGGATGAATCTCAGCCTCCTCAAGAAAGTTACCTGTACTCTCTGAAGATCACCAGCTGAGAGATGGTGACCTGTTAAGCCTATCATTTCATTAGGCTACAAATACATCAGAGAGCAGCAACTCAGCCAACAGAACTTAATATTTTCCTTTCCAAAATTGTAAGAAGCAATTATTCACACCTGTTTTAGCTTTTTCCTAACCAAGTTAACTTATTTCACTGAACTATGGATCTTTGTCCCTTTTCTTTGACTTGAGATGAAAATGTCTCTTATTATTATAAGATTGATTCATTATTGAGATGAAATGTTTCTTATTAAACCTAGTTAAATTTAATATTGTAATCAAAACCAAATTCTTTAAAAATAATAAGAAATTCTAATTTAAAATTTACTTTTCTTTACATGAAAATAGGCATTAACTCTACCCTGAAATCTTATATGGAATATTATTCCTCATTTGTCATGATATGGCCACATAACATTTACGTTATGTTTCATTAAATACCAATGAAATACTAAAACATTATTATGAAGTTTTTAAGCTCTATAGCAGTGGACAAGAGAAAAATTAAACCTTCATATTATTTCAAATGTAATGGGTAAAAATAACAGGAGCCCAATCCAAAACCCACTGATGGAGGTCATGGGAGTCCTCCCATTAACTTCCATGTTCTTTGGTTCTTCAGGTACCAAGACAAATATGAGAAGCGAAAGGAAGAGAAATTAAAACTTACCCATGAATTCAATTCCTAAATGGTCTGCTGTACCCACGAAAGCATGTAAAAGAAAAAAGAGAAAAGAGACAGAAATGTTAGAAACAGACTAAAATGCAAATATAACCTTTATCATCAGCGGTATCATTCAGCATTTCTGTGGCAGTGCTGCAAGATGCAATGTGGGGTCAGGGGCCTGCTGGCTGGGTACTGGTCCAAATGAGAGGCACAGCCCTGCCCTTTGAAGGGCAATCCTAAGGCAAGAATTCAGGGCACTCAACTGTCACAAGAAGGGAAGTGTATTTGGGGAAGGAGAGGAACGCCTTTACTTTATATTCAACTAAGTGCCTCAAGCCAGTCACCTAAAGGGATTTCATTTTCTCATCCTCCTGAAACTCCTCTCTCAACATGCTAACTACTGCCGTTAGTTAGACAAGGTTCTTGCTTTCATTTTCTCTGACAGAGATCAAAACCTAAAGAGATGAATGGAAGGCTTTTACTGAGTTTTGCAGCTCTCATCATAGCACAGCAGCCACACTTGCACCCAACGTGACTGCAGATCTGCTAACTGCTGTACAACAGAAAATCTGACTTCAGGAAAGAGCAGCCAGGTTCCCTACTTAGCCATCGGACAGGTATGATGCAATAATTTCAAGACATCTAGAACTGAAGCAAAAGTGTTAACGCTTTTAGAATATTGACTGAATTACCACATGGACCTCTAAATATCTCAGGACCCTTTTTTCACATGAGGAATTAGGAGATATGTCTTTAATGGACAGATGTTTTAGAGCAAAGGTGATTTAAATTTACATAAAGCAGTCACTCAATTTTAAGTCATTGGGAAGTATGTATAAGTCAATATGCAATTAAATAATAACAAACTCTCCATCCTGCAGGGGCAGGACTGCAGAAAAGGTGTTAACTGACTTCTCAGAACTGAGTGTAAAAGGAGGAGTAGCTTCAAGCCCAGACTGTGGAAGGTCAGAAACTCAGAAAGGCAGCAAAATGCAGTTCTCTCCCACACTAGACTTGAAATAATTTGCTTTTCCTTGAAAGGTAACAATTGGCTTTATAAAGAACAAAGAAGGTTCGTTTTGCTTTGTTTTGTTTGAGGTTTTTCCCCCTGATGAAAATGCAGTATTTCTCTTCAAAATATAATAAAAGATAAATATTTTAACTATTTTTTTCCTTAATACAGCACAGATTAATATATGATTTTACCAAAGTTTCCAAGTGCAATGTGTGTGGAGAGGAAAGCAGTAGGAAAAGAGCAGAGTGGGTACAAGAAAGACTGATATGTTGGCTTGTGCTTGGAGCTCAGAGGTACTATTGGGAGATTTGTGAAACATTTGGTCCCATTAACTAATGTACTGCAACTTTCAAAAGTCCACTTAAGAACTAAGAACTACACAGCAAATAAAAAGATTTTCTAAAATAAACAAACAGTTAAACATTTTACTTTATTGCCAACTCTGGTACCTGTGATGAGACTGTGGAATATTTGTGTTTCTGTTCAAAATGCTGGAAGTGTTCACCTTTTACAACATTTCAATCCTTCAAGGAGAAGGCATCAAGCATCAGCTCAGTTCATTTAGCATACAAACCTATATAACAGTTGCTAAATCCCATATTTATTTTCATGCAGAAGACACAATAGGCATCTCAAAAGAAAACAAGATGATGCTATATAGCATAAATACCTCATTAGCATGGTGTTAGGGAAGGCATATTATGCAAATTTGGTGACACCCACACGAATCTTTCCATTTGGTATTAAATATGGAATTAAAAATCACAGATATATGTATCCCACATTGCAATCTTCTAATCTGTGTTCTTGCATTCATGTGCAAATGTCATGTACAAACATCTCTAGTACATATGACACAGAAATGTAATTTTTATAAGAACATGAGATCAGATATATCAAAAGTGCATTAAACATACTGTATTCACAGAGATTTGTAGCTTGTTTTTTTCCCCTCTAATTTCCTGTACCTGTGAAATCTGCAAATATTGTCTACATGCAATTCACATCTTTGCATCCTTCTGCAAATTAGATCAAAATGCAGTTGAAAACTGCTTACCTTAAAAAATGATAACAGAGATCAAAGCACCATAATCTGGTCTCCAAGGAACTAAGAATATTGACACATGAAGCAAGATCATGCAATATCAGTTTTTTAAGTCTATTCAGAACAGGTGAAAAAACAATCCTCCTTTCCTAACTGGGCTATACGTGTTCTCTACATGTTTTCCATTTGCAGCCTGCAATCTCCGCTTTGAGTTCACCAACATGGTTAAAACCACTTCCTCAAAGAGTGTGTACAAAATATTCCTTTAAAAAGATGAAAAAAAGCGTTTCAGTTCACAGTTGAGTGGCTCATACATAACTGAGAGTTAAGGGTATATGCAGCCTTCCTGGGAAATGTGCTCAACTGAAGAGGGTGGGAACATGTCAGGTTATTTATTTTAAATATCTCATGTGCTTGGAAAACAACTTCAGCAACCAGCATAATATATATTGCTGGCAAAGCTGATTTACCCAGATTACGATGAAAGGATGTCCAATGGGATAAATCTTTACAATAAAATATCCAGGCTGCCAATCATTAAGCATAGTTCAACAAGCTCTGTGAGCAGCTATTTGGGAATAGAAAACAATGAAATTGTAACTCTTGCAGATGTAGCACAGGCTGGCACTGGTTATGACTTGGTGAGCAGGACTCAGTCCAGAGATCACTCTCACTTGCACCTCTGTGGTACAAATAAATGATTCTGCAAGCTCCAGTTTTGCAGATGGGTTTCCCCCTCTTAACAACAGCAAGAAACTCTGTCAGCAGGTCCATGTGAGACACAGGCATGGCACCTGGAATTACACAGCAAGGGCAATGGGAGGAAGTGAGCTGTGGTGGTGACCTGAGCCTGAACCAAACACTAAAATGTGAAGTATCGACCCTGGCATGCCACTGTGTGACAAAGAACTGTTATACTGCTACACAGCCATAATACACAAATGACAAATTGCCTGCAGAGCACTTCCCTGGACACAGCAAGTGGAATGCTAAGTAATTCACCATCAAGAAATGCCAGTTTCTTTAAGGACTCAGTTAAAATAAATGTATATGAGAGCTATTAATGTGCTGAAGCGTGGGTGCTGCTCCACAAGATGGGGTCATTAACCAAATAATGCAACAGTATTTTATTTTTGTTATTGTGATTCCTTCTTTCTGTTGGTATTGTTATGTTCTTAGAAACTAATATATTTTTCAGATAAGAAGATCACTCACTTTTATATTTTATTTTATGAATATTTCTGTATTTTCTTGTTGATGTGGGACAAATACTGTGCCTTATAGTCCCTGCATTATGCAAATTTGTTGCTAGTATTAAAGCTCTTTCAATTTATAGTTTATAAATACATAAACACCTGGGAATACTCGATAACAAGGATGAGAAGATTAATTTGCAGTCACTAATTGATTAATTTATTAGTGCTTCACAAAAAAACATACAGCCTTGTGTATGGATCGTGGTTTGCTGGAGCTTTTTTCTTAGTCATATTAACACTATCAATAGAAATATAAACTCAACATGTAAATCTAACTGATTTATAGATGAAAAATCTTGGACATGAAAGTCCTCATTGTAAACCACTGCAGACATTTTAATCTGTTCTAAGGATAAGTTGACTTTGGCATCAAAACAGCTTTAGGAAATCAGTGCAACAGCAAAATATTTTCCTCTGCAAATGAAATTTATCGCTTCCAATAAACTCGAAAGATTTGTTAAATTGTCCTTGGTAGATTATTGTCTTGAACATAAAATGCAACATGGTAATATGCTGCAAGCTACCCTGGGACAGCTCAAGTACTCTGAACAGATTATCTGTCTGGAAGGAACAGGACAGAGTTTAACTCCTAAGTATTAGACCAATAAAACTTCGTCAGAAATAAAGAAAAAACCTTCAATTCCAAAGACAGCTAGATTAGGATACTACCTAAAGATACCAACTGCTGCTCTCTTATTCGTTATGTTTTATTGTTTGACAGTAGGCACTTGTCAGCCTATTTGTATATTTAATGAAGTTAAAACCATAACTGGTTAAAAAAAATAATATATATATATATATATGAAAATATAGATTTTTTTGAATCCTCAAGTCTGTTATTTTTTGGTGCTTCACTTTGCATGTGATCACATAGAGCAATGGGACAAGGGATTTCTCTATTTAGTAGGAATTGCTCCCATTTTCTCTCTACATTGTAAAAGTGACTACTAATGTTCTCAGAGGTTGGTTTATTTTTTAGTATCAAAAAGAAAAAGCAACGGCGTGTATTAATGTATTTTAAAAATCTCAGTTATTAAAGAACACAAAATTTGATTTTTTGCTGTTTGTTTTAGAGAAATTCTAGCAATTTGTTTCTGTCATTAATTTACACAAAAGTACTCTTCAAAACATTTGGAGGTTGGAAAACTGATTGCGGCTGTTCAGGAGGATAAGAAACATAAAAGTAAGATAGTTCAACTACTGATTTTTCAAAGTATCTTCTCTGAAAGACAGAACAGAAAATTCCCTCTGTCAGACCTTTAAAATTGGACCAAACTAAATCCTGAGAATGACCTTGAATCACCTAGTACCTAGAGTCTCCTTTTACCCCCTCTGACAAAAAGGACTACTAAAATTTTTCCAGATAAAAATTTTCCTGCAATAGGTAATATGGTTCACTACACCTTAACTGGTATAATAGTAAGCTACAGAATATATTGTTAATTTGCCCCACATATGGCAAAACACAATAATGAAAATCATACATACAAGATACTTGGTCTGGCTTTGACAAAATTATAAATCACAGTTAAAGAAATGATAACAAGGAAAGAAAGATTACTGTAAATCTATGAAATACTTTACAGTCTGCCATATTCTCAGTGTACACAATGAGAAAAGATTTACATTCTGTAAATAACGGTATAGATACAATTAATTTTATTTTAAACCAAATTAAAGTCCTCAATCTGCAAGAACAATATTGAAGATAATGTGTAAAGGTTAATTGCTTTATTCGTTTCTTTCTAAAGGGAAAAAAATGCACAGGGGGAAAAAAACTAGGCTTGCTGTGAGTATTTGTAGGGCTCTGAAGGGACTATAATACAGCCTCAGGACAGAATTCTGCCCCTCCCCATCAATTCCATAACAAAGGAAAATTTGAAAAACATCCAGCAAAGCCTCTAGTTATATAAATTATACACAGTGCTGAATAATGGAACAAACTGTTGATTTTCTTTCCCTTTGAGTGATTAAAGCCTGTGGATGTGGTTTTCATCACAGAAGTGGAAAGACTGTTTATAACTTCTGCAAATAAATAACAGCAACACTCCCATCTTCAGGTTCAAGAAAAGTTGGAAATTTCCACTATTTACCTCACCTGCAGCATGCAGACTCAGAGGATTAAACCTGCCTCTTTTCTATCACTTTTAAGACCTTAAGCTATCATCTCTGCAGCTAACAGACTAAGTTACTTCTCTTTGAGGCATTATGTTGGATATTAATGAAAAGAGCTTAGCCTCATGAAACAATCTCTACTGATCTTCACAATATTGTAAATCAGTACAAGTTTTTACTACTATAGCTATAAATTCAGCAGAACAAATATGTCTAATTTCAAATAAAGGAAGAGTTTATTTAAATTACCCTATTAAGCTCACTAAACACCTGAAGAATGTGTTTAAGAATTGTATTAGATCCAGGCCAAAATGTTTAGGAACAGGTGTCAGACAAATGCAACGTTTTATTTTTCTCTAAATAACCCATTGTTCTCAGCAATGAGATGAGAGAGCAGGTAAATGTTAGCTGCTGCCATACACAGATATATTATTGCTTATTTACTTAGCATTCATAAATCAACAGAAGTGTCCAACATGTATAAAGATTTCAGTTCATCCCAGAATATCAGCATGTAAACAGTGTGTCCACACAGAACACTTTGTCTCCAGTCAGACAACTTGAAGATGCTTTCCTTTTTTATTTCTCAAAAATGTAATGCTGTTTCTATGAATATTAGTAACTACATCAAATGTAAATGAAGCTGCTCCATAGACCTCATATCTCATGGTGACAAGGTTATTTATGAAGTGTTCTCTAAATATATGTTGAAAATGATAAACCAGTGTGATCACTCTGAGATCAACCTCCCCTGGCACAATGAGACTGCAGTAAACATTGCACATTATAGTCTGGTTACTTGATTAGCATAAACTATTACAACCAATGATTCTGATAAATATTCCTAGAAAAAAAAATTCAAGATTTCTCTGATATTATGCATTTTTCACAGATCAGTAAACCCCTGTATTAGCATTGTAATTGCAAAACCTGTCATTTTGCTTTTATGTTCCTGTTCCTTACTGAAGCCTACCATCTCCTGTAAAGTTTCTTCCTCCCCTCACCCTGCCCCACCTTTCTTGGCTCCATACATCACACTTATTTTATATTGCCATCCAAAAGTCCAGCCTCACATACCAGGTTTTCTGATAGTGCTGAACACTACACAAAGACAAAACACCAATGTAGCTACATGACCTACTTCTACAATTGTGAATTCTTTTCCCTGGCAGATATAAGTGACTAAGTTTATCCCCCAGTCTCAGTTGCATAGTGGGTGAATTCAGCACTGCCACAATGAGGAACCATTGGGAGAACCAGGCAATGGAGAAATATATTCTTCTATCCATTTGTGTCACCAATACAATGGTTCCTGCAGAGCCAAGACTTGCTCTGCATAAAATCCTGGTCCAGCCTCTCAAGCCTAATCCAGGCTTGCACAGTGGCATCACGTTGCCTCTGCAGATGGACCTGCCTTTATCTGCAGGAATGCTGGAGATGGGGTTGAATGCATTTATTTGCACTGAGCTTAGATGTTTTAAGTCATTAAGCACTTCCACTGAATTTCAGTAGCAATTGGCATGGTTAGTCACGCAGAGTCCTCTGAAAATGCCAACCTCTACATTGGCAAAACTGGTCCTTTCTCAACTATGTTGTGACAAGGTCTCGTACAGCTAAACAGGAGATAGGAGGGGAATCATATTTATTGCCAAACCCCAAAAGCATATTCATTACTTCCAAAACATATGGTCTGGAAAGTTTTTGGAACCATGTGTATGAATTAGATTATTTATCTTGTCATAGGCATGAAAGATTTCACTTGATTGAGGTGTTCTGTGGGTGAAGAATATTATTCTGGTTAAATGAATGATGCAAAGTGTCCATTAGGATGGAATAAGTCTATGAGTTTCTTAGAAATTACTACAGGGATTTTTTTCACTATTATTTCCAAATGGATGTTTGATAATATGGGTCTGTAAAATACAACCAGCCTCACAGAAACATTAAATGAATTGCTAATAGCTCCCTCATCTTATGAACATATGACATTTAATAAACATTTTTCATGCAAAATGTTACTTTATTTCTTCCACAGATCATTAAGCTGTCCTTCACTTGCCTGCTGCAGGAAAATATTTCAGATGCAATCCTGTTTACTGCTCTCTAAAGGCACAGAAAATTTTGTAGGTTTTTGTCAATTTCTTAAAACCTAATTACTTTCTTCAACTTCAGGACAAGGAATGTACATCAATTTGTGAAAAAAATACAGCTTTATTCCCTAAAGTTCCAAGTGATTTAGTTCTACTGCAGTCAAAAAACAAAGAGGTAGCAGCAGAGTACACGTATTTAGACAAAAATTTTACAATATTAACCAAAGCTTTTAATGGCTGTGAACTATCCACCTCCAATGACAAGAAAGTTGCCACATTTATTTACATACATACTTAGTTGCCTAGATAATTGGTCTGAGTTTTGCACAAAAGGATTTGAGGGACTCAAAGATGTGGGACTCTCAGACCTTTTTAGAAAGAGGTTGGTTTTTATCTGTGCTGATTTGGGAAACTACATTTCTTTAGGAATTCGTTTTTGGCAATAGCAACTGTATTTGCTGCACAAAGAAGACACTTTCTCATTCTGCTTCATTTTAAATAATATAAGCTGTAGAAAGAGAATTACTGGAACTTACTGCAATTACTCTGTGAATGTTTCCTGCACACTGTGTAAGTGGCTGCCTTACACAGCAGCATTACTGGGCCTCATTCCAGCAGTCCTGTGTTACAGGCTCAGAAAACAATAAAACAGGATAAAGTTTTAATCAAAATTTTATCAAGGTTTGTGGAATTTGCTGCCTTATGGGCTCTCTGGTCTTCTGTGTAATAGGTACTCCTACTAGGAGTCCCTCAATCCATCTTCCTGAACCACCACAAGTTTTACCCTAAGGCCTCTGATGTTCTTCCAAATTTTACTGAGAGTCCCTTCTCTAGGAAACCAGGCATGGAAGCCCCTTTATGCCTCAGATTCAGCTGTGGGCAAGCAATCCATGTGTTTGTAATGCTTAAAAGGGTTTTATTTAAAAGAGGGTGTTCTCAGCTACGTAGATCTGCCCTATTCAGTGAGGAAAAAGAGTAGCATCTCTTCTTCTTGTTATTCCTTTCAGTTTCAGAGGGCCACACACCTGAAAGCTTTAAAGACTATTGCAGTGAACTTTATGAGAAAACACAGCATTTCTCCAACATCTCCTTCAAGGGAGGAAATACCAAATGCCAGTTCACAAAAATAAACCCATTACTGTGCAATTCTCCCATGCCTGCAAGATGTACAGCAAGGGAATGACTTCAAATCTAGGCACATCTCTCCTTTTTTTTCCAATGTAACTCCCCTTAATAACTTTACAACTGAACTATAGTGTTACAGTTTCTTTAAAAGAGCTGCTGTTGCATGTTTGTTTGCAAACCGTGCACATACATAGCACTGCTTGCACTGCTTTTACATAGTGTGTGGTATTAAACATTACAGGGACAAGTTCAGGTATAAGTGCTAAAAAAACTAACTTTTTGTTTCTTTTCATTACCTGAGAAATTTCTATCAAAACCTTTTGTGATTCCACAAAAAGCCGGTGAATATACACAGACACTTGAGGTGAATATTTTCTTATCTAGTGTTTTCAGATTCAAAAAAAGGCTCCTTGAAGGACAGAACACTTCAGTACTCCAATTTGAGTGTTCTCTCAAGTCATCTACCAGATGCCTTTGCCAAACTCTGTCCTTTGAAGTTGGTGCACTGTATTTCTTAATGGAAATATAGTAGCAATTGTCAACCTACTTATGATATCAAACCTCAAACAGCAGATGGGAGCAGAAGAGCTCTGTTTTTCTCTAAGTTAAAATCCTTTCCTGACATCTGAGAATGACTTGTTCAGGCTGATCAATACTAAGGCAAGTCTGATGGAGAAGCACAGTGACTGGGACAACAGTTCTGCAGTGTTGGGTACAGAATTGAGGAATATTATCAAGGCACCAAGGAAATGTCTCTCTTACCTGGAGCTGTAACAGTTCAAATGGTGTCACTTCTATTTGACTGTGGGTGTTGGCACACATGTCCTGACAACATCAGACCAACTTGTGTTTATGAACCCACAGACAGTATAACAAATAATTCCTCATACTATGAAGTCAGATATACAACATGCAAATGCAATCATGGCTTTTTTCCATGCCTATGTTGCCTTATTTATGGAAAGTTTATGGAAATGGATTCTGCTTAGAAAGCATTAGCTAACAACGTAAACAAACAAGTAGCATCAAAAATGAACGGCAAGAAATGACCATCAGATCTTCCTCAAAGAGTCTGAGCATCCTGTGTTATTTTAGATACAAGCCATGAATTCATGACTTCTGATACGTAGGTAACAATAGGAAAACGACTTAACTGCTTTTGTGTGTGAAAACTGTAAGTGTTCAAATTCTTTACTGCTATAAATACATTAGAACATTAACTGCTATAAA
Source organism: Manacus vitellinus (assembly GCF_001715985.3). Lineage (NCBI taxonomy): Eukaryota > Metazoa > Chordata > Aves > Passeriformes > Pipridae > Manacus > Manacus vitellinus. Next base: position 1,821,453 of record NW_021940645.1, on the reverse strand, counting down.
TACCCATAACAAAGGTGGTCTAAAAACGATAATGTTTGAGATGAATAATATGACTCATCCATGAGATTTGAAGCAGGCAGGGCTATGATAAAAAGAATCATTAGCAGCCATTGCCAGCAATAAAAAATAGCAATATTAGAACAAAACTGTATGATGTGCACACAATCCAGAATCACCGACAGCGAGAGCAACAAAATTAAAGCTGCTGTTTGCCCTCATTTGTATATGGTGATACACTGCAATTAATTGTTATGAATATAATGTGAGAACAGTGCCAAAGGGCCCCATACATAGAAATATTAAACTCATGGAGGGTAATCGCTCTGTCAGAGCCATTCAAATAAATGAATTGCTTGTGCACAGATCAGATGTGAACCAAATGTGAACCAGAATGATACCTACATGGTGACACCTGCAGCACTGGCATCTTACATCTGCCCCTCGAGCCAATTCACAATTACAGCAACCCCCCCCTCCCCTGAACAGCATATGACAAAAAGAGGAATAAAAAGGAGGAGAATTTGTTCTATGACCTTCACAAACACAAACCATTATTTAAAAGCTAGGCAAAGGGATTTAAATGAATGTGGAGCTAGTTTGTCAAAAGTCTTCACAGAAAAAGGCAACAGCCAGTAGGCAAGATTGGAAGAGCCACTGTGGCCTGTCCCTTATGAGACACCTCAGTGACCCCTGTGCTTTGGATGACCAAAGTGCACTTGTTTTCTTTCTTCCTGTTTCATCTCCTTTACACAAACATTCAGGGGCCTCAAAAGAATTTAACTGTTCCCAATAAATCTCAGAGAACATTGCCCCACATTAAAAATCTTTTTCCTTCCAGGTTTGAGATAGAATTTTATCTTACACTGAATCAGATCTTAACAGTATTGAGGAATTCAATGTTTCCCTTATAAGACATTACCACTAGGGCATAAATTATTTTGACAAACAAAAACATGGCAAAAGGAAGGTCTATATTCTTTTCCACTACAACAAACCAGATATGTTGGTACATAAACTAGTTCTGTGATGGCCTAGAGAATGGAAATAAAATAAAGTAATATTATACCCTGCTTAGATTTGTGGGGGTTTCATTTGTTTGCTTTGTCTTGTCACTGTTGTTAGAGTTTTTTGTGTGTGTTTGGTTGCAGTTTTTTGTCTGTTTGTTTGGGGTTTTTTGTTTGTTTCAAAACCGTAGGACTTTGCTCAGAGCAAAGCTGTGAGCTGAAGTCAAAACTTCTTATTCCCCCAGGGGCTACTCCTACAAATCATCGAGTTAGAAAGAAGAGCTCTCCTTTTCCATGCTTGGCTCCACCTGGGCACGTTACTTCACACCTTGAGCAACTCTCAAGCTCTGCAAACGGGTGAGCCAGCACAGCAGGTCCTGTGCTGCTGGGCAGGTGTGGCTCTGTGAGTACTGACCCAGCACAACTGTGATTCAAGAGCAGGGTAAACACTGGCATATCCACACCTCAGAGGGCAGAGAAACATCTAGGTAGGGTTAAAATATATGTACTTTTCCTGTACTGTCCAAAGCTTTCGTATCTCTAAAACTTAAATACAACCCAAATAGAGAAAACATCTGGGTTTTTTTTTTCCTTATTATTGGTGGATTAGAGCCAGGAGTATGGAAATCACCTTTACATGAGAGCTAAATGAACTTTGAACCAAGGTCTGTACAAGAGCAAAATGAGTGAACACTACTACAGCTTCAACTTACAAAGACTTTCCACAACATGCTACTCAGATGAAATAAGGTTTCCCCCCTTAAAACGTACTACTCTGAGAAATTACAAGTGTATATGATCACAAAGCAAGAACTACTGTATCTCACATGCAAATTCCAATCAAATCTCTAAAACACACTACAAGCTATTTCTAGCAGAAATACAGGATATTGTATGGAAAGGTCTTATCTTTTTAGCAAGTCATAAAACCAAAGATGCACGCGACCCAACAAGAAGAAGATGCTTTCAAATTACAAGACCAATACATAATACATCAGTATTTCAGAAGGACAGCAAACAGTCCTGCTACCTGTGCACATTTTCATTTTATTTTTGATAAATGAAACTGCATTGTGAATTCATTCATTTACAAATACAGCTACATTGGCCACGGCCAGGTGGGGAAAGCTCTGGGTTATCAAATGGACTTGTATTTTATCTGCCAACACAGCCTGCTAAATTGAGGCAAAAATTGGCAAGTGACCTCACAACTGACAGGACCATGGTTACTGGGCTGGGAGTCTCCATGAAAAATTCCATTTTTGCAGTGGCAATATTACAGAGGAAATAGTTATAAATGTGTCAGACACACTGTAATATGCTCACAAAGCTCAATACATTTGAAGGCAAAAAAGAGACAAAGCTACACTTCTATTGTGATTTATACTTGTGGGTCAGAATTTCAAGTAACAAATAAGATCAGCTACGAAAAGAGATGGTGAAAAGGTGCTGAAGTTGAGCAGCACAATTTTCCAGTCCCTGCTCCAAACCCCACTGAACTAGAATTGCTGTTGACCTGAGATGAAAATTGTGATTTCACAGCAAACTTTGGCAAGTTGAGTCTGTTAAACTGAGCATCATATTTTTTTTTTAATTTATTGTATTTTGCCTGTATATTGTTTCAAAACCAGGAATTCCAGCTATCATCTCTTTTTCCTCCACCAGCACATCTATTTTACTGTTATGTTCCTGGCAGGATTGAGAAGGAGATTTAAAGGGGTTGTATTGAGTACGAAAGACAAGTTCCTTTCCAATGGCATGAAGATGCCTGGCAGAGTAAATCCCACATATATTACTCTACTCAAACTCATTAATCAGACTGTGAAGGTACTTTTCCTTTGGAACATGTCTAGGTCAGTAAACTGCAGAAGAGAGACCTCTAGAATATGCTTTTAATCCAAATCCTCCCTTTTCCAGAACAGTTAAAGAAGGGGAAATATTGCTCTTCAGAGGAGCTTTATGGCTCTGGCAGAATATTATCTGTATTTTCTGGGACTCTGCCTGCAGATCTTCCCAGTCAGCTGTTCCATATATTGCATTTACCAAAAGCAGTCTTTTTCCCTAAAATGCTGTACAGAATAACAATCTGTTCCTGCTGCTTCCTCAGTCCATTACACCAAATGTGGTCTGAAATCTGTGTTAAAGAAGGGACTATATTGCTCCTTGAGCTGACAGCAGCAGCAGAAACAGGTATTTACATTTCAGAGTAGCTTTACAAATGATATCAATGAAAAAGTGCTTCCTACTATTGCTATAAAACCATTAGCTCTACCAAGGTATACAGATTATCTGTATACTAAGGTATACAGACAAAACCAAATTTTTTTTGTCCAGATGGGTTTCTGAAGAATTCAGTAGCTGGAAAACACTGTCAGCAGCAGCAATGCTGCTGTCTTCTTTTTTTTTCCTGCAGCTGTGCACTACATATAACTAACTTCCAAGAATATTTTAAGCCAAAAAACCAGCTGTGTCTATTTTTCATTTGCCAAATGCACTTTCCATTAAGGAGCAGAGATTTTCTTCCCTTAAATAAAACATGAGAGCCTAACACCTGATTAAAAACTTAGGCATCTAAATACGTTTGTAAAATACAAAACCCCAATAATGTTACATTTGCAAAACAAAGCTGAAATCACTTTCAAAATGGGAACCAGTCATCTTAGGCTTATAAGTCTTAAGCCCTGCTGAAAATTTCATTTCTTTGGGGTAACTCCTACATTGTGAGAGAGATAAGTGACTCTTGCACCTGGTCTCACCTTCACACATTCAACTACTCTGCAGGAGGAGGTACACCTGCTTGTAGTAATTGGTGCATGGAAAAACACTCATGAGTTGCAGTCTAGGAACATCTTGTGGTCTTGCAACTGGTTCTTCCAAGATATTGCTACTACTGCTCATGCTAGGTAGTGAAGGTAAGCTTTGAGACATCTACATTTTCTATGAGATATCCATCCTTATCTACTCCTACTCTTGTCAAACAGTTGCATTAGCAGAAAACTAGCAGGGCACCAACAGCTGGAATCTGTACTCACAGGGGAAATTTCCTTGGAGATCCAGCAAAAGGTAGTTAATCTGAGCCACATGTACTACCCTACTATTATGTTGACCAGCTGAGGCCTTGAATACATCTTAAGCTCCAAGGTGCAGAACCTGATTTTTCTAACATGTAAGAATTTTCCTTTGATTTTCAGTCTAAATTCATCCTGCACCAACTTAAACCCATTTGTTCTTGCACCAACATTATCTTTCAGCTTCAATCATTCTTATATTTCCTTTATATTTATCCACTTGGCGTATTTATAGACCCAATGACATCTCTCTGACATATTTCCCAGGCCATCATTCTATACAGCTGTAATTTCCTGACAGACATTGGAACATCCATCAATTACTGTACTGGATCAGCAATATATTCACTCAAACAATGAGTTTTTAAAAAACCTGATCACTGCTTCTACCATCACTCCCCATGTTCCTATAAAACCTAGCATATTAAAAGAGCCAAAAATGTACCACGTACCTACTGGTGCTGCCAGAGTCACCACAAACAAAGCAAAAAACCTCCTACTATTAAGCAAGAATAAAAGAGGTAAAAAGCTATGACTAGTGCCTTTGAGTCAGACTCCTCATGGGAGAGAACACAAGATCTGCCTTCCATTTCCCTCTAACAGGTGCAGGAAGGACTGTGCTGGGTGCCATGGCTGCTTGTTCTGCTACCAGTCCAGCTCTGAGAAAACTGTTGCAATGAATATGGAGATTTTCCTTAAATCCCTTTTGTCTGTGAAGGAAATTCCTGTCCCACTAACTGGATTTTATCTAGAATTATAAACTGGAGGGAATTTAATAGAGAAAATGTGTTCTCGTCATATTTGTGTGACAACTTACAGATGAAATAAATCAAAACAGTTCAAGATCTAACTCTCTTCCATAAACAATTTTTGCACTGAGGAACGATTTTTAGAATAAAAAAATATTTTGGTTTTAGAAAGGAATAAAAAAATTCAAGCCAGAGATTCTAAGATACCGTTTTTAAAAGCAACTTTTACGAAACCATGTTGTGATAATTACAGGTTATGTATACATATAGTCATATAAGAAATACAGTTGTATGCTGTGCCTTTCTCTGTCTTTTGTGTAGGTGCTAAACATTGCTGCACAAGACCATTATAAATACCTTTTTATTTCTTTTATTTATTATTTTTGCTAATGCTGTTTAGATTGTTTGGACAACTTAAAATAGAAATTCTGATGTCTTGTTGACTTCTCTCTCCTGTTCAGTATGCCATTTAAGCAAGTTTAAATACATGCAGAGTAATTACACAGGAGTTGTTAAATATTTGCCTACCAACTGTCACAGTACCTGAAGAAATGCTTGTTAAAGAATTATTAAGATTTGAAGCGTGCACCATGAACCTTATTTCTGGAAAGTAATCTCAGTCAGTGGTAGAGTCATATTCTAATCTCTAATATAAGTGTCTGAAGATAGAGATGACAAATGTCATTAAAAAAAGGCATGCAGCCCTAGTCTGCCTGAGTTCAAGTCAGTGTCACTGTGATGGAGTCTGATTAGCTGCTCTGCAACTGCACATTTTCATTTTCTTACAGTCCATTAAGCTGCTTTTAACAAAATTAAACACACTGCAGGGCAAAATAACCAAGTAAACCAAAACAAAACACTTATACTGTTTACGAACATTTTCTTAAGAAATTGCCATTTTGAGGATAAATGTTTCCCTCTTGAGCAAACTAGAGACCATTCTTCCCAGTCCTCCCCTTTGGACATGCACATAACTGGGATGGGGGAGAGCAGGGTATTTTCTTTCTATGAAATGCATTCACCAAAAATACATCTCATCTAAATGGACATTACTAAATGAAATAACAAGGGAAAAGTAACATAACAATAACAATACAAATCAAACTCCACTATGATAAGATGAATCAGATTAATTAGCACACGTCTCAGCTAAGTTAATGTTACAACTTTATATACCATTTACTGCTTTTCATAGGTTGTGCTCATTTCTGCTTTCCCTGTCTATGGCCATAAAATGCAATGCATATTAGGTCAAAGAACTATTTGCAGCAAACTATTAGGAATGAACCAAACCTTTTTACCAATATCATCTTTTAAGCATTCAAGAGGATCATAAAAGAGGTTAGCTACTCAATTTTATTAATAAGGTCTACTTATTTCCTTCACCTGCCATTTGAAGGTGGCAGACAGGGATAGCCTGTGTATCTGGATGTGACCTTCCATATGTCTTACCAGTAAATGTATATTTTGTTAAGTCACTGGTACCAGTGAGTTTTCTTCTCTTTTTTTTTTCAGAAATGGTATTTATAACATACCTAATGGACGTGCAGGATGTGCCACCAAGTCAGGACATTTCAATCATTTTGATGGGTATTTGTAGTCTTTAAAGATGACAGTGTACCATCTCTGAGGGATGAAGCACTGGCTGAAGGTTTTGCCTAAGCAGCTCTGGAAGACTGAGGTCCTCAAGCTCCACAGCAGAGTCCCTTTGCAGCACAGTGTCCACTACATCCATGATAAACCAGTGCCAAAGAACTTAAACTCCAATCCATTTATTTTTGTCCTCTTCACAATAAATTTCTCTGACCTAACTGATACATAAATTTGAGGCCTTTGTGTCTCACGAACTAACCTGAGACTATGATGGCATTTCACAGGCCACTCAAAGCTTTTTAGTGTGTGTGTGGTCTGGACAGGGTATTTATACTGCTTCTCAAAGAATACAAACCCAGAGTGACAAAGCTTAGAGATGCCAGCATGGACTGTGCTTACATAAGGTGACAGCCACTAAAATGGTGCCACACTGAAATAATTTTAATTCCAAATTGTTCCAATGATTTATAATGAATTCATACAAAAAAATCTGAGATTGAGGGTCAGATTCTTCAGGCTCTGTTCTTCCTCAGTGCTCCTTCCCTTCCACCTTCTCCTATTTATTTTTGTATTAAAAACCCCCACACTGGAATATGACTTCCCACTTTTTTACATATGCTACCAAAAGAAACATGGCAGTGGTGTTTTAAGTGTCTGCAAAAGTTCCAGTGTCAGGATGCTCTGTGCTGCCACAAACTCACCCCTTTGAGTAATCAAAGTGGATCAGTAAACGAGCTAAACACGAAAATGGACAGCACACCTTGTGCCTTGCCTTGTCAGACACTGTCCCACTCTTACTTTGAATATTAGGAAAGGAAAACCAGAAAGCACTCAGCAACACTCAGCAGAACATGCCAGTCCAAGCAGATAAAGTGCATCACATTTGTATGTGCTGGTCCTTCACTTTAAGGTAGTGTTTAATGTAACTGGAAAAGATGCTTTTGTGATTGTGATGGAAAGATAAAATCTTTGTAGTTTTTCAGGACTGTACTTTACTGTTAAATTGTGTATTTGAGTGCATTTTCATCTTAGAAAAAGAGGCTGACTGCCTATATTTTTTTCTCAAGTTATGGCACGAAGAAATATAATTTGCCTTTTAATAGAAATGTCAAGGACCTATTCTCTCCAATTTACTATATAGATTTTTAAATCCCATACAAAAATGTTAGGAGTTTAATTGGAAAAGACAGCATGACAGCATAATTTTATACAACTGTTTACAATTATTACAATAGCAGCCTCCATAGAGCTCTCAGCGATTTTTCAAGAGCATTTACAAGCATAAAGTATGTGTTAGAAAAAAAAAATAGTAATTTGTTACAGCTGTGCAAAGTGAATTAAGGAAATGCATCAGCAGTGACACAGATATTTAGAAAAGGGAGATATTTAGCCCATCTGAGAGCACAACTGTAAGATTTGGTGACACTAATAGGGTTTTTTTTAATGGCTAGATTAAATAAAGTATTCTATTTCAGCTACAGATATATGGGACATAAGAAAAAAGGCAGATGCATAGGTTAGAAAAGTATTCTGGTTGTTTTTAGGAGAGTGAGGTTGATATGATAGAGTATGGGCCTAGGAAAAAATGGTACTAGTGGTGAAGTTGTGAAAAACTTCCATGTTTGATGTGTCCTGCTCAGACAAGAGAATTTGCTCATTCTTTTGCAACCATAATTGCATTAAATATATCTGAGTATTACCAGCTTGTTTTCCTAACTGCTAATTTCACAGAATCTTCAGTTCTGGTTAAGCCCTTGGGTCAAAACTAATGTTATTATTACATGCAACAGACACAAAGCCTTTATTTTATCCGATAATGCAGAATGGAGACTGACATGGCAGACGAGAAAAACAAGCAAATGTATTTTATAAAGGGCATGTTGAACACGGATACTAAAAGGAGCTTTGAGAGCATAAGGGCAATAAGTGAACAGAACAGTTTGCTTAATTAGCCATTAATGAAAAAAAGCTCATTAGGGAAGTTTAACACACTAACAGAGAAGTTTAGAGAAGACAGCAACCCAGTTCTTTTCCCAATGTGATTTTATGGTCTATAAGTTCTACAGATTCATTATGTTTCAGATTTATTCTTTATTTACTTTTGAAGATGTTCTCATAGGCCAAAACATTCTTTTTGACCTTGAACTCTGTGCTTTTGTTGTTAGATTTGTCATGCACTCGAACGAGATCAGAATAATGTAATAAGGACAGACAGTGAAGAAAACTGTGCTGTGAATAATATATGTAAATTATGTGGAAAAGGGGCCTGTGAGAGTTACTGGGTTGAAGATGGACAAAATTGCTTTTCTTCTTTAGGGAGAGGGGCAGGCAAAGCAGTATTTATACATGCAGGCAAATTAATTGGCATTTGCTGAGCTCTGTGCTGCTGCAGCTAAACTGCTTCCTCAACCTGACCTACATAATTTCAAATTTGCTTGGGTATTTCCTCATTCAGCCACAGGACAAGCATAGCAAGTGCTGCACTGCAGAAATGGATCTTGGAAAGTCATACAACCCCGTATGAAATAAATTTGTCACAAGCAAATTAAAACATCGTAAAATATAGTTGCAGCACAAAATTAATCAGTCAAATAAGAAATTGCTAGATTAAAACTCATATAATGTAGTCAGAGTGGTACAGTAATTTAAATGTGTTGCCAATGGCAATTAGCAAGAAGCTAATAAGCAGCTAAGTGACAGGACACTCCATATCAAAGTACTTCACAGCAATAGCTACCACTACATTTACACACTGACGGGCCTCGTTTTCTCTGTCCTCATTTCTCAGTCTCCTAATTTATTGGTATATTCAAACTAGAAAAAGCCTATAGTTGCACTGTCATACTGAAGATACAAGTTTATTTTACAGATTGCCTGCTGTCTGAAAATGGCCAAAAAGATGCTGCCACAATGGGTTCAAGAGCAAAGAAGTCTCACGGAAGCAGAATTTCCACCTAAGGGAAACACACTGCTTTCATTCCCTTTGTGCCACGTGAGTAATACAAATGTCATGTTATGAGATGGAAAAAATATCACGTTTTATTTGTAGATCAGATTCCTGCATCTGTGCAGGACATTAGTGAAGGCAGCAAAACGCTGAGTCAAGAGCCAAAATTTATATTTATATCTAAAATATGGCCTGATCTAACAAATTCTACTGAGTGTGGCTCCAAAAATTTCAGCTCTAGGATTCACTATTTCAGCTTTTTGCCCCTCCTTTTTTTTTTTTTGGTTATATATAAACAGAAGAGAAAATTTGTCTATCGTCTGTGAGAACACAACTTCCAGTAACTCAAGAAACGAGCACAGAAATGGGGAAATTCACATGTATTAAGTTTTCAAATCCTACTTTTAAGCAGAAGCCATGGTTTTTAGTTGCTTATATATTACAAAGGCAAGTTACGAAAGAGTAAGTTTGTGAAAATAACTGGATTTATTAACTAAAAAAGAGAAAAGGGCTTTTGCTTAGAATAAGAGTGTAAAGTAATGAATGCTTATGTACTATACACAAAAGTGAATTTATTTTTAAAAGGGTAGGTTTAAAAACAGAAAAAGCCTACACTCAATGTACTTATTGCTGAAAACAGAAGGGTTAGAAGTGCCCAGGGCAAACACATCTTTCAAATTTGGCCTCACTGAAGAGCTTCAGCAGGTACAATGCAACCCCATCACTAAGTGGTCTGAGCTACATTACCACTAAACCTTAGAACTCACTGATTATATTTCATAACTGCAGAAAAGGTAAGCTGCCTCAAGGTAGTCCTATGAAACTGTTCCCAATGCAGATCTCCTTGGGAAGAATTACAATCAGACAAATCACACTGTCGTACTTGACTTCGTAAAACAAAGCCCACCCACACAAAGAAAGAAACAGGTACACAGGGAGCCTTTTGTTTCTTGCTTGATATTCTGCTCCCTCCCTGCCTCCTCCCTCTTCTGCACTGGTGCTCCTCAGAGTGTCTCTGGCTTTCAACCAGTTTCAGTGTTGATAAAGGCTGCTTCTGTTTTTTGAAAACTAACGACAACAGTTATTAGGCAACATAACTGAGAACAACTTCCCCATCTCCGAGTAAAGAGGCTTGTACACCAAATACTGGGGTATCAATTTAGTATCTGTAACGTCTTCCTGCAAGACTACTGAAAACTTGTTACTCCATGTACCTAATGGCACCCTTTAAAAAGGTTGGTCGAGCTCTGGACTCTGTCACATTTGCAAGATTCGCACTCAGAAGCAGTCACAACACACATATGAAATTTAAGAACAGATTCTAGGAAAATTCTCTACAGTTTCGGGGGTCAACTGTTTCTCCACAACCTTTTATACACATCTATAATGTCTTCCAGTAACAGTTCCTCTTCCTTGTACCAACCAAAGGCTGGAAAGGGAATCAGATACAAATAACTGCCATCTCACTAAGTAGTTTTCATGTTACCTTCTACCCATTACCAGTTATCCAGCCCAACGCTTGTTCTGAAATATTATATCCACTACCAAGATAACCAAACCAAGGCACACACTAAAACCACCATTTGGGACTCAAGAGAAAGAAAAAACTCCCAAGCCCTAAAATCGCAAACAAAAATTTACAGCAACCATTAATCTATTCACAAGTGTTTCAGAAACATTAAGGAGTTAATTTTCACACAGTCTAAGTACAACTTCAAAAATTACTTAAGACATATAGGAGCCTAAATATTATTAAATATCCACAGTTGCCAAAGGTCCTCTAACAACACTGCACATTTTCTTTTTCCTTTGGCGTGTGAGATTTGCATTCTGACACAGCAGATGCATTGTTTTACATTCAAATAGTGGTGCAGCTGCTACTACCTAGGGCTTGAGATTTATGGATAATAACAGGAGTGCAAAATAAATGAGTACATTTGGATGCGTGTCAAACAGAAGCTATATCAGTCAATCAAACTGCTGGACAACTGATCCAAGTTTACAGATAAATGTAAAACAAAATAAAATTCTTCAGTCAGCCTAGCTTCTTCTTCAGAAAAACACATTATGCATTTCACAGTACTGACATGGATAATGTAGTACTTTTCTCTTTGATGAAAGCATACAATAGAAATTTGGTTTTTTAAGCAAACATGCATTAAAGCAGAAAAAAATAGTCCTTCTTCTGCATTGTTATCAATAAAAAACGTAGCAACCATATCAATCAGCTTGTGCAACAAGGAAAAAAGGTATGTATCAATGTCAGAATCTCAGCACATCCCACTCTGCACACAAAACATCCACACTTCATCTACACAGTCACTGTTGTACTGGGTACACACTGCTGCTTCTCAGTCACTCCACTTATTCTGACATCTAATTTTTGCAGTGTAAATACCACACTCTGTACAAATGAAAACAGCTCTGTGTATAACCTTTTTTTCATGAACAAAAGAGACCAAAATAAAAAACCATAGCTGTTCCACTCCAAACCTGACTTCATGCAGTTCCTTTTCAGTGTTTATCAATCAAAACCACTGAAATAAAAATAACAGTATAGAGGAGAGCTCTGAATTGAATTCTTGATTGTAAATGTGTGCTAAAAGCCATCCTTGTCTGAACACAGGTCTCATTAACAACTCTGGCAGAAAGTGGCATTTTGAGCTTAACATGCACCAGGGATGAGCAGGGCACCCTATGGTCAGCATCTAGGGATTAACATCCCTACTGCATTGATCAAAGCAGCTGTGTCTATTCTAATTTTTCTTCACTTCTACCTTTTTATGGCCAGCAATTTCAGACACTCAGCAATCCTTCAGAACATCCCAAAGTCCCTCTTCAGCAATGTGTGTGACCCCGGAGCCAGAGCCTGACCATGAGCCCAAGTCAGCAATTGCAGACGGGGCTCTGCAGACCTGAATGCCAAGTTTGTTCACATCCATCACTTTGAGAATGACTTTCCATCTGCTGCTCCTGGCCTCCTATCCCTACTCCTCCATTGTCACAATTAAACCCCCACAAAACTCATCTTAAAATGTCGTACTTTTCTTGTATTCCCCCTGATTTGGTTTTGTCTTTTTTTGAGCCAACCGTGTACTGCTTAAATGTTTATCTACTCCTACCACATATAATCTGCTGGTAAGGGATTTTTCATGAAGAATAAAATAGGATGCACTTAGGCAGTAATATTAATTCATTCTCCGATCTCATATTTTTCCAAACTCCCTCCTTCTCAAGTATCAGCACACAGCTACTTTTACTGCTTTTTAAACTTTACTATGGCTCTTGGCAATATTGTTTCCTTTGCTTCTGCTCACTCTTTCACTCAGGCCATCTGCCATCCTGCTCTCCAAACTACTTGTCAGCTTCAATATCTGTAGGTACTGAAGGACATTAGAGGTGTGAACTACTTTCATATTTTTCTTCCTATACTTTGGGTTAAGGAGAGTACTATACTGTAACAACAAACTGATTACAAAGAAAAAGCAAAAGCCCATAGGAAATATATATATATATATATAATTCTGTTGTCATCTTTCTTTTCTTTTTCAGTTTTCTCTTATGGTAACTTTGTTAATGGGAGGTGGGGGGAAACATTTTCATCCTTTATATACTGAATTCTGGCACTCAGTTTCGTGATGCTTCCAAGTCACTGAGTTCAGCTAAGCATGTCATGATGTTTTGCCAACACAGCAGGGTTGACGTCCCTGCACTCAGTGCAGATCTGCCCTAGCAGATACTGAATAATTTCCCTCTATTAAGAATCAGACAGACATTGAGCAACTATGACTTTGAGTCTCCCTCAGGTTGTCTTATTGAAGCTTCCTAAATAGTCAGAATTGCTAATATCCTCTACATATTGCCTTATAACATCTAAATTTGGCTTTTGCTTAATTTTCCATATTCTAATTAACGTCTGATGGAGCAGGAAAGTACATCTCTCCCATTAACTACAGAGGGAAGTTAAGGTTAGCCTAATTCATACATCTGCAGGGTGGTATGAAAAATCAGGTAGAGCCTAGCTGCTTTCACAACAACTTTTGGTAGGAGGTGTCTGACTGATGCAGGGTTGAGGAAAGGAGAAGTCCTGGAGGGAGAAATAGGTTATTCTGAATGTACTGTCAAAGGCACAGAAAGCTCATAAAACAAGAACCAACTGAAATAGGTCACGATCTCCCCAAGCAGATGCATCTGTATATTTAGCAACTACCATTATAGCTGTTGACACCTTAAGAAAGTGTCCTTATCACTACCCCAACTGGGCCAAACTTGTTATCTTTCTACTTACAAACCCATGTAGTAACATTCCCCTTAGAATTACAGAATCATAAAATCACTTAGGTTGGAAAAGACCTTTAAGATCACGGAGTTAACCCAGTACTGCCAAGTCTACCACTAAACTATGTCCCCAAGTGCCAATCTACATGTTTTTTAAATGCCTTTAGGGATGGTGACTCCATCACTTCCCTGGAAACCCTGCTCCAATGCTTGACAACCCTTCTGGTGCAGAAATTATTCCTAATATCCAACCTAAACCTCCCCTATTGCAACTTGAGGCCATTCTCTCTCATCCTGTCACTTGTTACCTGGGAGAAGAGACCAATCCCTACCTGTCTACAACCTCCTTTCAGGGAGTTGTAGAAATCCCCCAAGGTCCCATTCTCCAGGCTGAACAATCCCTTTTGCCTCAGCCACTCCTCATAAGACTTGTGCCCCAGACCCTTCACCAGCTTCATTGCCCTTCTCTGGACACACTCCAGCAGCTCCATGTCCTTCTTGTAGTGAGGGGCCCAAAACTGAACAGAGTATGCGAGGTGTGGTCCCACTAGTGCTGAGCACAGGGGGATGATCCCTGCCCTGGTCCTGCTGGTCACACTATTGCTGATACAGGTCAGGATGCTACTGACCTTCTTGACCAGCTGGGCTTATGTTCAGCCAGTTGTCAAACAGCACTCCCAGGTCATTTTCCCCTGAGCAGCTTTCCAGCCACTCTTCCCCCAGCCTGTAGCACTACATGGGGTTGTGATCCAAGTGCAGGATGTGGCACTTCACCTTGTTGAATCTCATAAAAATGGCCTTGGCCCATTGATCCAGCCTGTCCAGATCCCTCTGTCGATCCCTCCTACCCTCCAGTAGATCAACACTCCTGCCCAACTTGCTGTCCAAGGATGCACTCCATCCTCTCATCCAGATTCTTGATAAAGATATTAAACAGGACAGGCCCCAGTAGTGAGCCCTGGGGAACACCACTGGTGACCACCCACCAGTTGGATGTAACTCCATTAACCACCACTCTCTGGGCCCAGCCATCCAGCCAGGTTTTTTCCCAGTGAACTGTGCACCCAATCCAAGCCATGAGCAGCTGGTTTGTCCAGGAAAAGGCTGTGGAAAACAATGTGAAAGGCTTCAATAAAGTCCAGTTAGACAACATCCACAGCCTTTCCCTCATCCACTGAGCAGGTCATCTTGACAAAGAAAGAGATCAGGTTGGTCAAACAGGACCTGTCTTTCCTAAACCCAGGCTGGCTGGGCCTGATCCCCTCGTTGTCCTGCACATACCACAAACTGGCTCTACAACCTTCCCTGACACTGAACTCGGTTGACAGCTCTCTAGTTTCCCGGATCCTCCTTCCAATCCTTTTTGTAGATGGGCACCACATTTGCTAACTTGCAGTCAATTGAGACCTCCATGGTCAGCCAGGACTGCTGGAAAATTTGAAAACTTCTGTCCTTTTTACTTTTTTTTTTCTTTTATGCCTCTCTGGGCCAGTTTTTGACACCGGGGAAGAGTGCACCCATCCAAGCCACAAGCAGCCCCTTAGTGGCTGGTCAATCACAGAAGTAGCAGCTGTACAATGCTCTGAATGTGCCATACCACAAGTGAAAAACAGTAAGAGTTTTCTACAAAACCAAATAGCAAGTATTGACTTACACATAATTGATTCCAAGTTCTGAAAATCCTCCTGCGTGCAGGATACAGTGACATTATTGTCAGATAATGGTTTTGCTTTTTTCATGTGGTATTTTCTTTTGTATTTAAGAAATAAATTCTAAAAACAAATGCATGTTATAACTCCATTACTGTATGAAAGCCATGCTATGCTCAACTAAACACAAATTCAAATTAGAATTACTGATGACTGCGAAGTCAACAGCTATAAGAAACTCAAAATTGATGAAATTGGTATTAGGTGTGATCCATCAATTTCCCTTATTTTCCCTCAGTGCAAAAATGTACCATATTGAAAAATTATGGTCTCCCAGAAAATATTTGCCTTTTTCCATTTATCAGTTTGCTGCCTGACACATTATTCCTGTTTTCTATTTAATAAATTGTGATTTCACTGTTTTGTGTGAATAAACTGAGCAGCCAGGATCTAACAGAACACTTCAGAAGAGTTGACACAGTTTGTAGCACGAAGTTTCAGCACATGTGCTCGGCCACAGAAAAGTCAGTTTTGCACTACTACAACCAGATAGAGACATGCAAGGATAGGCTTTATCTTATATTACTCTTTTTTGATGGTTCTCTGGCAACGAGAATCCCTGTTTGTCACATGTTTGATACACAAAAAGATACCGGTTAAAATAAACCTCTCCTGTTGTGCAGGGATTTCCACTTTTCCTTTTACAGTAACTTTTAGTCTCTTGGGATCTCCTACTTCATAAGCTTAAATCTATCCTACTTGGGACAAACAAGACAGCACTAATTTGCCAAAGCAGGTCAATTAAGTACAGACTGCAACAGCTGCAGGCACACAGAAAGTAAAATCTTTGTCAAAACCTCTACTACTACCACCTTGTGAAGAGCCATAGGGGTGAAGAGTCATCTCCTGGATGATTCAGCCAGCTGTCCTTGCTCCATGTGGCACCTAACTCAGAGTAGCTTCAGTTAATTCCACCCATCACCAAACTATATATTTTCCAAAGCAAGTTACTGGGTGTAGCCACGTTGTGAAGTCCTGGTGGGAGCCTCCTCTCAGTGCAACTGCAGGGCACTGGCTGGATTTTATCCCACAAGCAGCAGTTACCGCAGAGCAGCTGCCTGCACTGTAAACCCACACTGTAACCTGCAGAAACTTGTTATGGAGACATAACCTAAACTAAAAACTAATTTCCCCTGCCACCTGTTTTTAAATATTGCAGCAAAATTTATAACAATATTGCAGAACTGGATGTGATCTTCGATCTGCAATATTCTAGGATATTCAAATAGTCTGTTCTGCCTTCCAAAATAAATTATGAATTTATACTGATTGGCTTTACATACATAATTAGCCAAATATTCCCATTTTTCAGTGGATTAAGACCTTCACCATTAACACAGGAGATTGAATCAGTTTATCTGAATTTCTTTAGACATGGTGTTTCCAATGCCTATAAAATTAGTATTAATTTACTGAGAATAGCAGGACTACATTGGTAAATAGCATTTTTACTTGGAGTTGTTCAGAAATCTACACATATGGCTTAACCAAGGTTCTTCTGGAACAAGCCATATTTTCTCCAAAAGTGTACATACAGTATTTTAAGGCTTTTGAAGCATTTAAGTCTTTGAATATTTACTGAATGCTAAAGAAAACCTAACCACGTGGGTTGCTTAAAACTTGGAGACTGATAAAAACATTAAATTAGTATGCTATTAATGTGAGATTGAAACTTTAAAAGACAGCTAGATCAGACTGGAATATTTAAAGTCTTGACAGAAAAAAAATTACCATTTAGTTTTATATATATTAATATATATATATATATACATACACACATTTATAATTAGAACTGTAGTCTCCACAGACCAACAAGCTCCTGCAAAATGACACTATTCCCACTACAAATTCAGTGTACTGAATTGTCTGCCAGATTCAGATGGAGCCATTTGGGGCAGCTCCTTCACCAGCAGAAGCCATGCTCCTACGTTGGAGTGGCTCAGCTTCCAGAAAAAGTCTTTTCAGAAGGACTCATGAATTCCACAGTTAAAATGTGGTAGGTCATCTCATCAAGAAAATTCCAAATGTGTGATGTAAACCACAAACTTATGCAAATAGTTCAGTCAGATGCTTCAAAACTGCTTAATATCTTTTACATGAGAATTTTATCTTGAGAAAAAATATGCATCAGTATGTTTTTTCCAGGATCAAGACATAAGTTAGTATCTTACATTTTGTAAACTCTAGCACCTTCTATAATATAGATGAGCATCAAGGCAAAATTCTGTCTTGTGCTCTCTCTAGGGTAGGGAAATACTGTAAAAATACACTTTTTACTATACTAGAGATTTCAAGTCTACCAGCTACTAGAGCTATCTGGAAAGCAGCAAAACCAGCTTAGTCTTTCTCTTTTTAAAAAACCCCTACAGCCACAAACTCAAGAAGACTCTGACCCATTCTCTTTTCTCTGCTGTGACCTAGGCATTCATCTGCAAGAGAGGAAAATCAGGTCAAGCAGAACAAGGACTTGAACCTGTGCTCCACCTGTTATGGACTAATATTCTGTTCTCTGCTAATTTTGGGCCTCTTTTCCTGTATCAGATCAGAATTGTTTCCTTTTGAACCTGAAGAAGTTTTCCCAATGAAAGCACTGAGACACATAAAAAGCTTCTGTATTGAAAATGCAACCATTTTCAAGAAAAAAATCAGTTTTATTAAAACAAAACAAGAACCCTGGTTAAGTTTAGATGCTGCCTTTCACAAACGGCCCACACAGAGGATATTTTCTCCTGATAAGCATCAGGTATTAACCTCTTTCTGTATCTTCAGAGATAATTGGAGCCAACTCCTCCGGAAATAAAATGGAATGTGGACATCTGTTCAATGTAAGCATTTAAAGAACATTTTGGATACTAATTAAACTGCAAATTATAATTTTTATTCCATCATGGGACAAAAGTAAAAATTATATATAAGGAAGAAAGGGAAGCCCAAATGAGACAGATCAGATAGCCTGTGAAAAGCAATTTGTGATTGAGGCAATCGTATGGAAGATGGGAAAGAGAAGATTCACACCTTGGTTTTGGAGAGGGAGTAAAGGCCACATGCAGTGACAACGTGGGAAGAAATCACAGCAAAAGCACGTGGCAAATAATGAATGGTAGCAGAGATTAGCAGAGAGTGAAGACTAACGAAAATACAATTCAGATGCTGAAGTGGAAAAAAAATAAGAACTGGTATTTAAGGAGAATATGTAGTACACTCAAATCTCTTCCTCTTGATGGTAACTCAGCTGAGATGTTAAAATGGTTGGGGAAGACAAACAAGATCAAAGAGCAGAACTACTTGTAAAAAGGAAATGGGCAAAGACAAGCAGAGGCTGCTATTACATTCACTCACTTTGTGTTTCAGTTCTGTTTTCCTCAAAGGACCATTCAAAGTTTGATTGTCAAACCTGTTACTCAGGCTGTGTACTGAAGTCACAAGAGAAACTTTCTGTTTGCCAGGCCTCTTATTAACCTGCAACTGTTCACAGCAGCAAACAACTGGACACATTGTCTCTACACCAAACTGGTACCTGCAGTGAGAGCAAAGAGCCAGGAGCCCTGGGAACAGGGTGCTCTCTGACAGGGCTGGAAGTGAATCTAGTTCTCCCATTACAAACAGCCTCATCAAGAAACTGCCTGTTCTTTGGTTTGCTCCTTGGACAACACCGATCTGTTCTGTCTTTAAGAAACTCTTTCCATGATCAAATTTATCACTGAAGAAAGTGAATATATATGCTCATGGTTGGCAATTTCAACTCCTCAACGGTCAACAAAAATCTCTAGCAAAACAGTAGTCATACATGGCATGAAAGTCAAAAGAGGACAATGTAACCTTGAATGATTCACTAACAAAACATATACCAGACCCACTGAGACAAAGATTTTACCATTTGATCTTTCTGATCCAGGGAATAATAATTTCATAAATTGCTGGGTTTGCACAGTAAAGTTTTAACCAGAGATGGCTATTCCCTGCTGTCAAATGTAAGTGCTATGTTAGGCCTAAGAATTGAGCCTGGAAATATCTTCAGGAGTCTCAGTACTATTTTTATTCCTAGAAAAAAATAATTACTTTGATGCGGTAATCTAAGTCATAGTAATGTTGACCCTTAATGTTTTCAGTAAGACTGCTCTCTCCTAGGAAGGTATGGATATACATACATTACCCCCAAAGCATCGGGTCTTCACAACAACACAGAACACTCACTACATTAATCTGAACAATACACTTATTACAGGTTTTCCTCAAAAAGCAGAGATTGTTCAAATCAGCTGAATTAACACTGGTGAAAGCTCCATGTGAACTGAAAAGTCTAACAACAATAACTGCCTTAATAAGCATCCCTATAGCAGAGCATGGACTTAATGCAAAGAGTGAAGATCAGCTAAGAGCACAGAAGCTCTTACAAAGAATTAGTTTTGGAAAAATGATCAGCACACTCAGCAGAAATCCTCCTGGAGGAAACTTCAGCTCTCATGTATGAGCCCCTAAATGTTTTTTTACTCTAAAGACAGTGTGTGTTGGACTGAGCTTTGTGCCTGTAAGAAGCAGTGCAGAGTTTGTCTTCCTGCTGTTTATTACTTTCAGTCATATAACCATAGTATGGACAGGACACATCACACCCCATGTACTGGAGTAGTACCTGCCTATGTACTACTGCATTTTTTACTACAATCATTTTAATGCAGAACCACTCATAGGAGATGGTAAAACGTCCAGTTCAGATTTAGATTTAACACAGATAGATACATTCAAGGGTATAAGATTAGCTGCCAATATGAGACATCCATCTCTTTTCTCCATGTGTTCTTACTAGCTCCTGCAACAGGCTATGACATCTTTATGAAACCTATATCATACCATCTCAACCACTTACAAAGCATTTAACATCAAAAGTGTGATATAAAGTGAAATAGTATTGCTAAAGTTAAATGTTCTTTGGACAAATGAGTAGCTAATTTACAAAGACAAGAACTTGACCAAATGAATGCTTTTCAGCTAAATAACTGTCAGGTTTTGTGCCATTTTCCTGCATGTCATCGCACGACGAGCCATCTTTGCTCATACTTTTCTGCCTGAGCACGAAGAACTATGGTTGTTGCACTGCTGAATTTTCCTCTTAGAAGGTCTGCAAATGTGATCTGACAAGTCAAATGATTGACTGCACCTTGTCCATCCAGGCAAAATCAGAGAAGTCCTTCCAAAAGACAGTGGGAGATTGACACCAACAGTAAAATATCTTCAGTATGAAGAGCACATGAGTCAGAAAAGTTAGTTACTTAGGGCATCAGGCTAAGTTAGATGCTTCCAGAGTGTCAAAGAACATATACTTCAAGCTATATTTATACTTGCAGTCTTCCAGACACGGAATGGCCAACAGCAGATTTAGGAAATCATAATGTGTTCGTAAGAGGAAGGGAAAGGAGAAGTCGATGTTTCGGAGGCTCATCACTTCAGAAGGTGCTTGTTTATTGGAAGCACTGCACCGCCTCTCACTCGGGCTCCGAGGTGTCCCCAAAGCTGTGGCAGAGCCAGCGGGAGAGTAAGACTTACGTAAGACTGTAACCTCTATCCACAGCCATCTGCTGGAGCTGTTGTGTAACAAGCCCTAGCTGAGTATTTCTACCATCATATGGTAAGCTTCCTCAAAATACACGTGCAAAAATCACTACACAAAAGCCTTAGAAATTCTTTAACTAGACACAAGTCCCAAATTTCACAGATTAATGGTAGTTTGGAGAGGCACCCTTTGAATCCCTGTGCATAAGGTGACTTTTAACTTCCTGCTTGATTTTTAGCAACTATGGCTTACAAAAAGATGTGCTGATGAAAACTTCTTGTTGATTGGGATTTGTATTGCTAGATATCTCCATTTTCTTTCCTCCTCGGGATTTATACTGAGACCAAATAAAAGGAATTCTCAATTTCATTATTATCCTTCCACATACAGGCAATTTTTGAAGAAGAAGGAAATAAGGGGTTTTGAGGTTAGTAAGGACTTTTTTTTCCCTCTGCTGTTAAAGATACTGCATCTACCTGATTCTAGCTTTCAAAAAATTTCAACAGAGATGTAGTCTTGATAAGCTGAATCCTAGAAGACCACCTATGGCCTAAAACCCATGGCAAAACCAGACATAACTGAATACTTCAAACGAAAAGTTTTGAAAATAAAACATTGTTGACTAACCAGATGCCAATACATTCTTGTCTTTCAGAGGAAGAAGAGATGAACAGAGAAGAATAAGAAATTGATGTTCCTTTAAAACTAATAAAAGGATTTTGGTCGAATTCAGACTGATTTTTTCTGTTTTTTCCAAATAAACCTGTATGGCTTTTTACTTCTTATTATTTTAGCTATCTTAAATATATATATATATATATATAAATTTAGTAAAGGCTGACATTTCATTTAAAGTTGAAATATTAGATAGAAATAAATTGTAACCCCCCAACTGATTTTTCCAGAAGGAATGCCAGGAGGTGTGGGGAGCAGTTATGCAAACAGGACAACTAACAGGACCGATAATTCAACGAAAGTAGGGAAAAAAAACACCTCTGCTATTGCATAAAAAAGTCATGAAATCAATTCAACTTAATGTTACCTGGAAACAGTTCTCAGACTACTGGGTGCCTTCTTGTTGCCATTTTGACTTGAAAAGAGTAACACAAACTTAGAATTCTGGAATTAATTTAAAATAGTCACCTCCCCATTGGAAACATGAGTATTACCATCAATCTTATGATTTTTGAAATCTATTTTGCAGTACTGACAGAGAAAAAAATAAGTCAGAAAAAGAAAATCACTGAATAACATTTATACTGCACATTCTGCACAAGTTACTGTTAGCTTGTCTGTAGGAACAAATACGACTAGTTGTTTCCTATGAATTTAAATTTTGCATTTAGGATTATAAGAAACCATATTATCAAAACTGATAGTGATTTTCTTTGCCCACTGCATTAGTGAGAAATTTGTGATTTCGATTAATCTCTCTTGGGCTTTAATTTTTCAATATGTTCTGACAATGAACACATTCCCACTTCCAGTTATCACTGGCAAACACTTTTACTAATTCTTGGTTAACACTGCACTTCTGATTTTGAGCATTTCATTCCAGTTCTGCAGAATAAAGCTTAAGTTCCTATTTTAAAGAAAGAAAAAAAAAAAAAACCAAAAAGCAAAAAAAACCCAACAACAAAACAAATCCAGAAGTTTCATACTATTCACACAAAGTAAAATTTTACAGCTTCAACTCAACTCAAATTTGAAAACACGTCATCACTGACAGATGGTATCCTGAGGTCTCCACTTGATCAAAGTGGAGGGAAAATATGTCCCTCATAGCTCCAGGGATATATTTTCTTTCTTATCTTACCTTGCTGAGTTTTCACATTCCCAAGCCTGTCTTTCATTTGATGCATCTTTTCTCACCTATAGTTAAACTCATTAAAACTTCTGGAACGACTGTGTTGCTTTTCTCCTTTATTACTATTTTTATTAAAGCAATCCCTTCCTTCCAATCTTTAATGCATCAGGACTAATCTAGATTGATTTGTGATGGATGTGAACTGCAGGAACTCTGATTATACATCCTTATAAAGAGACTGTAGTTAAGAGAATTGTCATATCCACTTGATGGAGCCTAACAGATCTTGTACTGACTTGTCATTTTTCAGAGAATTCCCTTGACTGTGGTCACCACATCTTTAGCTATTAAAATCTAATTTTACAAGGCAATAAATCACACCTTTTGATTATTTCACTTTTACAAAAGTTTAATTTCCTAGAGCAATATTAATAATTTTTGCTCTGTGAACACACAGGTGATGTGGCACTCTGCCATTACTCTCATAAGACAGCATAAAATGACAGTCACTACAAAAGAAGTCTGGTCTGCAACCACTCCCTCCATATGCTTTTTCTGAATAAAAGTCTTGAACAGAAGAAATAATTAATGCAGAAGGGCTTAAAAACCTTTCCTTTTTAAGAAAAAGTTAAGTCACAAAATTCAGATTTAGATTTAGATTTCAAAAGTTGTCTCTGGGATTAAACAAGTCCCATGTTAAGTCTATGTTTTAGAACAATTTGTCATCTACAAAACTCAGATATTCACCTTTGGGTCTCTCTTCCTAACTATCCCTATCTACATGCCACCTTTAAAGTCTTTACAGTAGCAAAATTCTATTCTTTCCAATGTCTTCTAGAAATCAAAAAAGGAAGAAAAAACGAATTCAAGAGGAATGTTGACAAATTCAGAAAGGTTAAGTAAAGCTGACAAGAAAATCATTCAGGATGTAGAAAAATCAGTAATTCAGTGAGGGATACAGAAGTTTCATTTTATGTATTCCAATTATTTAAAAACAAATTCCACAGGTATTTCACAATTGTGATGCTCTTTATCTTCTATTTAGTAAGAGTCCCTTTGCAGTGTCCAGTGCAGTTAGCACAGACTCCAAATCCAGTTCTGCTTAAAGCAGGAAGCTGAACCATCCGAGTCGTCCTGAGAACTCTACACTTATCTTTCAACTTACACTATCCGATGATCTTACCTATATAAAACTGGATGGGGGGAATAAAAAATAAAATAAAAATTAAAAAAAAAGGCAAAATGCCTAAGATTTTTTTAGTTTTTTTGAGGAAGTGAGTGGGAGTCTTAGGGCTTCAATTATCTTTTTGGTATTTTTTTTTTCCTTTGCAAACTATCTGGAATTTTTTTACTTATTTACAGTTCCAATCTTTCAGGAAAGGGGCTTTGATCCTTTGCTACAGGAAAAGGTAATCTAGGAATGAGTAACCACAGATTCCAGACATGACACTTGCAGGCTTCTCTTTGATGAGACTCAAAGAGAAACATGATGTGTGCTGTGCTGTCACAGGTTAAAGGATTATAAGACCACAGGCTATACATAACTCCATAGGAACAAGACTTCTGACATTTGAAAAAGCCAGTTTAACAGACCCAGAGCACAACACTGTGCAAACTGAGAGGAAAAAAAAAATCAATGTAGAAACAAAGCATTTTAACAAAGAACATAACTGATAAATTTGGGCATAAGATTTGTGTGGAAGTTAAAAAGTCTTGAAATCCTCAGAGTAGAGATGATAAACAAACCCTGTTTCAAGTGGCTAGTTCACCTCGATTACAAGTGGCTTACAAATGAAGTATGATCAGCTTATGGAAGGAAATATGTGATGGGGTTGACTGCAACAGCAGAGCATGGCCTAGTGACCTATAAGGTTTCTGTCCTATTTTCCTTCTTCCAGAAAATAATGCACTTATTTTAAGATAGGACTGAATAAGAATAATATATTCCCAGTATTTGATAGGGCATCCCTCTTTACTTACGCTTCTGAGTCAAATGGAACAACTTGAATGTTGACATGGCAAATATAAAATCAATACTGGACATTATAAAGCTGAAATACACATTTTGCATAGGAAAGTATCTGTCACTGCTGCGTTAGGACAAAGCACTTGAAGGTGGAGTTCAGTTGTTTGGTAAAATGAGGTAATGTGACAACCCCATTTTCAATGCCCTATTAACCACTTTGGAATATTAGCACAAAACAGTCAAAGTTTAAAAGGTTACACTTTGCCTCAGTACAAAAACCAATTGAAAGAAATATCTGCAGCCTACATACAACTTACCTTTCAAGACTCGTTGGGCCAGGCAGGTCTAATCCAGAACACTATAAAGGATAGTACATGAGCACATTTGTACAATTCATGTTGTATATAAGCTCCCAACCCTACAGATACACATGCCTGTAAAACTACTTTTACCAAAAATTATGCTAAAGTTGTACTTTTAATCTTGAAAATGTAAGTGTTCTACCACTGCCATTAACAGTATTTATAGAGAAGTTAGCACAAATGAAGAAAGCTGAAGCAACATTCCAAATATATTCCTGTCCTTTCCTTCCAGCATGCGACTGCTTTTTCTGTTCTTTTTGTCCCATTATTATATCATGATATATTATGTCATCCATAGATGACAGAGAAGATGACAGAGAGAGTTCACGGCCAACAGATTCCCTCCTCTTGATAGTGACTGTGAGCATGGGTTGCATCGCCATGCAGCATTTTTTCCCTCATTAATTTCATTAGATTCCCATGTGTTTGTGGCTCCCATGGTTTAGGCAGGTTTCTCCCATATTCCAAGATGAACAAACTTCTCAAACTACTTATGTTTGGATTTTTTTGTTCTTAACAGCTTTCTCTTAGAGCCAGAAAACCTTGCTAAGAGTGGAGATATTAAGGGAAGTTATGCTTAAAAGTCCAGTTGAAGGGCCTGTGCTTGGAGTGTTTTGATGTTGTTTTATGTGAGCTGTACATTTGTTTTTCTTAGGACTTCAATCCTAACTCTGAGCTCAGGGAACCTAGTAGGTGGCAGATCTGACTGTAAGAAGCCATGGATGCCAATTCAGGAACTCTGAAACACCATCAGGTAGTTTCAAGAGGTTTCCTGAAAATAGAATCCTAAACATCTTAACCAGTTCATTTAATTAAACTAACTGTACATGATCTAGCATATATTAATCCATATAAAGTATTACATAATTTGTATATCATATCTGTGATGTAAAGTCAAGACCTACCTAATATACATCGAAAATTAGGTAAGAAGCTGGTGTTAAAAACACTGATGTCGCTATGTAAATAATATGCAGATAATAGCTGTGCTGAAAAACCTTGGTTTGTTTTAGCAGGCTAGTTAAAAAACTATAACAAAAACCAATGAAAAATCAAAACACTCTGGTGCATGTAAATATTTAACTATTTTATAACAATATTGTTACTATTTTCCAAGTGACTGTGGTCCAGATTCACTTCCCATTTAATGACAAGGGTATGTTGTGAAAGCGCAACCTGTGCTATCACAGGCAAGGTAAGATAGAAACATTGCTTCATTATTTCATGCATGTAAACTTCAAATAAGCTAAGTGCTAGCAGATGCATCATTAGCAGCACATTAACCACCAGGAACACCCTAAGCAATCCCATAAAACTTGTTCATAAAGCTTGACTGACACCAATCAGTGGTGTCAGTCTGGCTACGTGCAGTCCAGACATGAGAGCCCCCATCTCAGTGCTCAACTTTTAGAAATTAAGCCTTGCATTTAAAAAATTGCTTCTCTCTGAAGCCATCTCCGAATTCACCCTTCAGCAGTTCTCTTCCTAATCCAAATACATGTTCAACCACAAAACTAAGTTTTTGCAAAGCAGCCCCAGAGCCTTTGGAGATGATCATACTGTGCTTGGCTACTGTGTCAAATACTTTTTACACTCCTCAGGTTATGCAAATAGCAAACACCTCTGCCACTGAGTGCTAATCATCAGTGTGGTATTAATTTTTTTTTTTCCTCTCCAGAAGGAAGATAAACACATTATTGATTTAACTCTTGAACAAAATGTTATCACTGTCCAATTGCAGCAGAAAAGTCAACTACCTCCCTTTCAGGCTCAGCATGCTTAGAACACGTGCATATGCACACACATACACAGAGATATATCACATTATGCCAACACACAGAAATGCACCTGAACAGGAGCTCTTCCTCTTTTTAAATATAAGTTAAATTTCAAAACTGACTGGAAAAGTACCTAACTCATGTTAACCTTCTTCATTTATATTGAAAGAGGGGCTCCTTTTGGGCCAGGGGTGTGGCCAGTGGATCTACTGCAACACCAAGGCAAAGTCTCCTGTTCTTACACAATTTTGAAAGAAAACCTCAATAAAATGAAAAAAAACCCAAACTTTTGTTGTCAGCAAGTGCAAAAAGGATGTTTCAGCAGAACTAAAGCTTAGCAGGATCAGGTGGCTGAAAAACGCTATGGAAACACTGCAGTCAGAACCCCACCAGTGTAAACAACCATTTCCTAAGTAAAGAGAAACAGTCTGTGCAACCAACACAATGCTGCAAAGAAACAACAACACTGTCTGCAGTAGATAAACACTATGGGGCTTTTGGTCTTGTTAGATGCAGCTTAATCTGGGAGCCTTTTCTGGGCTTTGTATAGTATCTGTATGGATTTCAACTCTGCTTTGAGAGAAGACTAAAGCTAGAGCTCCCCGTGAAAACCATGTCAGACAGGTACCACCCCGTCCTGTTGTTAATTGATTGCCCTTGCCCCCACTTTTAGGATACAAATTACCCTTTTCCTTGACATATACACATATACAAACTACCTTTTTCTTTGACACAAATTGACACGTGCACATAAAACCTGGCAGAGGAAAAATCTGCCTATTCACTTTAAGCTCTGCTCTTTATCATTAAAGGTCAAGCAAAAGGAAAAGCTAAACCAAACACAAAGCAAACTACAATGGGAGCTATACAACACAGAGAACTACAAAACAACAGGTGCCTTTGGCAACAGGTTTTCACATGGAAAAGCACAAGGAAATAAACAGAAAGCACAAAAAAAGACTAGAAAAACAAGCATTATTCTTCAAAAAAACACAAACAAAACAACTCAAATCAAATTTTAAAGAGCACTCAAAACCAGAAGACTTAATACATTACGGTTTCCAGATATAAGAACAAAACCGAGAGATTGGATATGACCCTTTGTTGTATGTCACTTCATTTAAAAACTTAAGATAAACACTTACTTAGTAAATGGATTCACTTCCAAAAGAATCATCTTGAATAATATTTTTGACATAGTTTTATTAGTCAACACTATTTAGAAAGGGCAACAGTGGAGTCAGAGACATGCAGTTTTTACTCTGACATATATTGATCAGTATAATAGAAATTTACTTGGTCTCCACATTATTACCTGAAAGTACACCTTTACTCTGCAGACTCACAGCAAATTTACTTGTCAAAGTGAAACATAATTGAGTATTGTGCACACTGATATAAAGTATTTCCATGGAGATTATAATCTCTGCAGCCACAGACAATATGAATTTATTTTCTTTTGAAGGAACCGCTTTGCAGTCTATATTTGTTTTCTTTTTTATATTATGTCGTTTTATTTATTCTTGAGTCAAAAGCAGAGAAACATGAATGTTTTTGCTATAAGCAGGGACAGTATTATCCCAAAGCATAAGGAATCAAGTCCCCTGATGGGCTGCCCTGCTGGAGCAGCGTATATTTTATAGGAAGAGAGGCTGAATGGTGTGGTTTTGTCCTATCACCAAGAGCAACACCAACAGCTGCAACGGTCCATAGTATGGACTTTCTGACAACAGGCAAAGGGTCATCTCACATGGCAAGAACAGCCTCTAGTGTGGATTAAAAATAGAAGAGAAACATTTGACGTACTTGGATCTGACAAGATTGAGTCGGTTTTCGGCAAAAATTGGTCACAGCGGACGCCCTGGTAGCCCTCTTTGCACCTGAGAAAAAGGGGATAAATGACAAACATACGCATGCGGTAGTAAAAGGTTAATTTTAAGGTACCAAACCAACTGAAATTCTCCCTGCCAACACTGTGAGATGCTTGCATATCTACAGTATGCAAGTTATTTCAACTATTCTGGGAGTGAGCTTATTACTGGAACACAATGGAAGCAGGTGAAATCATTTGTATTTGAAAAAAAATCTCCCTCAAAGCTTTTATTTTAGAAAGTATGACAAGAAACATCGTTTTTGCATAACTATTCTTTTAAATATCAATTCGGTGAAACAATCAAAGAAAAATGCTCCACGAAATAGACATATTTGCAATAAAATAAACTCATTAGTTAACATAAGGCTTTGAAAAGCTTCATACTGTACAAACCATCAGATAAACAACTTATCTTCGGCTGTTTGAAAAAGCAGGGAACAGTTAGTACCCAATAATTTAAATATCGGTTTCTACTGTGCTTAAAAGATAACATGATAAACAACATCAGGCACTGTTTGTAAGCAGGAAGCTTCAGATGCCTGTGAGATTAGATTTTAAAGCACACAGAATACCCTCCTGGCTCAACAAATAAGAATTGCCTTTGACTGAGATTGTAACACTATTATTTATCTTGAAACCTTACTTTGAAGAGATTGCATTTACTGCATTTGGACTGTTCTCAGAAGTCTCATTTCAACTAAGCATATCAGAATCAGACCTTTAATTATTTATTTGTCAAGCAGTTTTTCAGAGAAAAGTGATGGACACTTTAATTATAAATGATAGCAACAGGGATTTCTTATCTCCCAAAGCTCTTGTACATCTCATAAGCAATATGCTCAAATCAGCATCACCACCTTTCATTAGGGTTGACAACTGCAATTTGAATGATGTGATAACGTCAGGACAAGAAGTTATCTGCTTCTTCACAATGCTTCTACTAAGGCTTCTTCTAAAAGTTGCCTTTTAAAATACTTTTAGTCTAATAAATTAATGCTTCAATGAGAAATGCATCTCGCCAGCATTGATTCAGGGATTAGTAAGAACATTTGTGAGCAAATATGCAAATATGCTCCCATAAGACACAAAAATGCAGTAAAAAACTACAGTAAGAAAAAGATTTAAAACCCCCACATATTTCAAAACCTCCCTTTTAGCCTTTCTCCCTGATAGATCCTGGGTACTACTTTGCAGATCAGCTTCTTACCAGCACTTATCTATCTATAAAACAACTGCCTTAAAAAAACTGTTAAGGTTTTTTTCATTAGAATCATACGACAGTGGTCATAATTTATCAGTCAAGAAAAAAATGTTCTATTAATCAAAATTGTCCACTAGTCAGAAAAACTGAAGAAGTCAACATATACTCAGACACTGCTGCATGCATCTTTCGCCTCTGATTTTGAAACAGGAGAAGTTGCCTTGCATCAAACAGAAACTCTTCTCCACAGTCTTATTCCAAAGTTGAAGAACAACCTACACAAGTGGGGATATTCTTGCCTTTGCATTAGCATCCTCTAATAACTTTTTGACACATTTACACCTGCCTTGGTCGTAAACCCCCTATTACAGACTTAAAACTCTCTATCCTAAACTGCTGGTCTGCAAGTCATAAAAGCATGTGAGGATAAAGAGTCACAGAGTAGCATCTCCTGCAGGAGCTGTACTGAATGCTCATCAGTGTGTGTGAACACCCATTGGTCAGGGGCAGGCAGAGCAATGCTATCAGTACCCTCAAGCCAGTGGGAGCAACCCCTTCCCTTCCTCTCTGATTGCCAGCTGGGCACATCTGAGCCTGAAGCTCGCCTGCCTTCCTTTCTTTGTCACTCTATTTTTCACAGAACTGAAGAGAAACAGTTTGCACCGTTTATTCCATCTGTCAGATGGTTCAGGTAATTAAAACAGGCTGCCCAGGGAGGTGGTGGAGTCACCATCCCTGGAGGAGGTGTTCAAGGAACAACTGGACATGGCACTTAGTGTCATAGTCTAGTCAACAGGGTGGAGACTGGTCAAAAGTTGGACTCAATGACCTTGGAGGTCTTTTCCAACCTACATGATTCTGCAATTCTGTAATTAATTTTAGTACAGCTAATTAATTGCTCATGACAAAATTCAAGGAGAGAAATTTTGCTCCTATTAACTGCTAAGGTAGATTTGGGTGTCTCAATCCAAATCCTACCATGTCAGGGGCCATACAAAACATCAGTCTTTATATCAGAATATATACATATATATATAAACACATATAAATATATATATATCAGTCTATATCAGAAAATATTTTTGTATCCTGTATAAATGGAAAAAGGTGCTGTGGATATTTCCACCTTCCTTTTAATGTTGTTTTCAAGAGTTACATCTTATCAGTTGCAAAAACAGCAGAGGCCAATAAAGTTGGTGATCTCAAAAATAATCTGAAGGGAGACTTCTGTACCTGGCAAAGTATCACCCCAGTACAAGGCACTAGGTTAGATGTACCTCCGTGTCTTTCTCTTTCCAGACATTGTAAGAGCAATGGGTTTGAACAGAATGTATCACAGTCACATGATTTACAACTCCTCCCTTGTAAAACTCAGCAACCCTGGTACCTGACTGAATTGCTCACTGCCACAAATATGCTATGCAGTTTGGAGATAATGATGGGGATGGATTTCTTCTCCTAAAATGTATTTTCTACCATATATTTTCTTCTCCTGACTTTTTAATACATATAGTGCTGCTTTTCTTCATCACTGTGAAACTGGAGCATACAGTAATCAGCTGATTGACTGACTTGGATGACTTTAGAGCAACA
This sequence comes from Manacus vitellinus, assembly GCF_001715985.3. Lineage (NCBI taxonomy): Eukaryota > Metazoa > Chordata > Aves > Passeriformes > Pipridae > Manacus > Manacus vitellinus. Next base: position 1,789,977 of record NW_021940645.1, on the reverse strand, counting down.
TATTCACTTGCCTGTACCCTCTGATAAACATGCCATGAGAGGAATTTGTTACTTTTGAAATTTAGTACAGAGATGGATGATATATCAAAGAACAGACATAATCTTTTAATGTAATAACACACACTCAGATTATAAGTACTATGGTGAGGCTGCCTCTTGAATTCTGTGTCCAGTTGTAGGATCCTCATTAGAAGAAAGACACTGAGGTGCTGGAGTGTGTCCAGAGAAGGGCAACAGAGATGGTGAAGGGCCTGGAGCACAAGTCTGATGAGGAGCAGCTGAGGGAGCTGGGGGTGTTCAGCCTGGACAAAAGGAGGTTCAGGAGGGACCTTACTGCTCTTTACAACCACCTGTAAGGAGGCTGCAAAGATAGGTGGGGGTTGGTCTCCCAGGTAACAAGTGACACAGTGAGAGGAAATGGTCTCCAGTTATGCTAGGGGAGGTTTAGGTTGGATATTAGGAAAAAATTCTTCACTGAAAGGGTGGCCAGGCATTGAAACAGGCTGCCCAGGGAAGGGGTATTAATTACCATCTCTGAAGGTAATTAAAAGGTATGTAGATGTGACACTTACAAACATGGTTTAGACAGGCCTTAAAAAAAAAAAAAAGAAAGAAAAAGAAAATGAACCTAGGATAAGATACTGCTTGTAGTGAAGCAAAAGTTCTGATCTCTATATGGGGCCCCCACAGCAAAGGCTGTAAAGGACAGCCTAAGGTCCATTCCAGCACCAGCAATCCCTCCTGTGCTGAAGCACTGCACTGTATGAGCAGGCTCGGGCACACATTTAAGTGCAGATCGTGGCAAAGGGCTCCATAAATAGTGTTAATTACAGCCTCTCTGCAAAGTAAATATGAAAATGGACTTCTCTATTTTGCATTCAGATTTTCACCAAAATGACTGTATCTGTCTAGGCTCTAGACCAAAAATATCAACAGAATTGTACTGCAGAAGTGGAATGATTTAAATCCTGATTAAATGGTATGAAAAGAGAATCACAGGTAGAGCTAATCTGCAGCTGCTAAAATGCTTGCAAACAGCACATGCCTAAATGTTATCTGCTAAATCCAACCAGGATTATTTTATCATGTGTTCTTTACATCTTTTTTGGGTAACGTACTTTCTTCTATATGATTTTTTAAGGTCACCAATGACAAACTGTACTGTGTGTTCCACTTTGTGAAGTCAGCCACAATGATGTCTGGGTGAGAACATACACGCAGAAACACATCTCTCATTCCTGCTAAGCTTTTTTTCCTTTCTACTTAAGCATATTTGCACTTAAGTATTACAAAGTAAGTAGAGTAGGAAACTGTACTCAATCCTTTTGTCCCCATTGCTCATATTAAATAGCACTAATATATGAATGTTCTAGTCAAAGAGGTCACACACTTTTCCTCTGGATATTTTTCCAAGCTGTTTTTTGTGTATTCAGACTTTATGGAGTCAAAGGAGATTTCAAACAGATGACTGCATCACTTGTAGGATTAACACAGTACTTCAATCTCCTAGATTTCAGACTGAACACATTAGAAAAAGTAGAGGGAATGGGGGTGAGGGTGTGGCAAATTACACGATAAGCAAAGATGAAGAATAAAATATATTTAAGTCAGCAGAAAGGGAAAAAGGGGAACCTACTTAGAAGAGTTAAGGAAGGACTTACAAAACTTATGGATAAGAAGCCATCAACATCACGATTTACATTTTCCCCAAATACTTCCATATAGAGCTCCACATCGCTACTAAGCCTAAACATTTAGTTCTCAAGGGATGGTAATGTACAGAATGCAGGAGAGAGAGTGGCACCAGCAAACTGCAGAGGCAATGAAAGATGACAGTGTGTGAATCCCCATCTCTTTCCTCCTTTCACATGATATCCATCCACTTGAAATGGAAATAATAATTCTCCTGCCTCAAGTGTGGTGATCACATTGCCTCTGACCATGTGAAGAAGTATGCATGAAAGTCTGCACAAAGTCCAGAATTTGGCAAACATAAAATATATGAGGTCATCTGAAATGAAAGTTTTGAAAATGGCATTTGGGATCTCAATGACAGACATCGCCAGAAGAGAAAGCTGTAATACTATACACCAGGAAAACAAGCATATCCTAAGCCAAAGGTGATTTGTGACATTTAAAAGAAATGTCTTAATAGCACAGTGCCCAAAATATTAACTTATATAAACCTATAATCTGATTCTAGTCTCTTAGAGTAATCCAGTTTGAAAGATGGAATTATTAGCACCTATGAAAAATGAAAGTTAATTTCTGCAGTGAATGCAGACCAACACATTTCCTTTGACTTGTAAAACTAGAAATCATCAGTCTCAAAAATGCTACTAATTAGAATGATCCATCTCCTAATCTCAGTTGCAAATTATTTTCTCATGACACCATTGTAGCCACTGTACTAATGACCAGATGCCAATAAGAGAACATACTGCATCTCTTATTCTCTATTATTTCTCCAAGAGAGAAATCTGAGCTCATAATAAAGAAATATTCTAATAGTCTATAAATTTTGATCAAGTATTTATTTTCACACAGAGAATGCTACACACTTCATTCTGGGTCAGAGAGTCACTTATCAATAAATACACAGTAGCAAGCCCTGACACTGTACAGGCCATTGGGCTGTCCCACAGCCTAGCCTGAAATGTGCTGTAAACAATGACAAATAATTCCTCTGCTCTGCAGGTAAGCTAAATACAGGCTTCTGTGTCTGCAACTAGAATGACCTTAACTGGAACAACCAGAAATTTGTACTTATTATTTGGTGACTGTTATTAGGGGAAGAATTTATTTGCAAGGAAGAAAAAAAGCAACCTTAGCAGTATGGGTTAGACAGGATGTCTTGTCATTTAACACATGCAGCCACTGTAAGCAGGAAACAGGCTTCCTAGATTCCACAGATTAGACCACTGAATCATAACTGAGAACAATGTGGATACCATGCTCAAAGCTGGACAGGAAATGAACCCTTCATAAAAACCAATAATTTGTAGTTTGATGGTTAGGTACTCACCTGAGAAGTGAGATTCATATTCAGTTTTTGGTGTGAAAGTGAAGGATTAAAGACTTCAAACTAGGTTTTCTATATTGCATAAATGTCCTGATCATTTGGGTATTGTATACTCTAGGAAGGACTGTTCTTGTATTGTCTTAAAAATAAATCAGATATACAATTTCAGCTCAAAATAGATGGGAGAGGAGGAGGGGAAGAGGAGAAAAAGTTTACGACATAGCTCTCACCATGAATAAATGAGTGAAACAGTCATGGGTTGAGATTTGGACAGAATTACTGTTGTTATCAGGTAATTGTTTACACTGAGAGTTTATCGTGAAATACAAACCAGAAGTAACATTTTAACTGCAAATCAGCTAATGATTATTGGAGGCTTTTCCAGAAATTGCAGAACTTGGGAGACAAGTAATGCTGGCAGAGACAACATTTTTCTCTTTGCAAATCTGTTCCTATAGTTTCACAATGGAAAGACTTTTCCAAGTTGGCATGACTTTTCAAACGTAACGATTTATGAGCAAACTGAAAAAGAGAAAGGCTTTTCTTAACTGTGAGGGTAACTGTGGGTTGGACACTCACTCTCCTCCTATTTTCCTTTTTCATCTTTTAAAAAAATTCTTTTAAGTAATCCCCACAACAGAGATGCAACTTACTGTATAATAAAGGTTACCTATCAGGGTTTGAACATAGTTTATTTTTTTAAGACCTTGAAATCTATTATGTGATTGAATTAAGATATACATCTGACTTTTCTTTTTCTTTCCTTAAATAAATAAGCTTGACTATTGTGTAAAGAAATTGTGCAATTCTTAGAGAATGAACAATACCAATTTAAAAAAAAAAACAAACAACAAACCAAATAAAACCCCCCAAAAAACCAATTTTCCTTAAGTTTTCTTTTAAAATGTTGTAGCTGTTAAAAATAAGTAGAGCAAGTAACCAGAAATGAAATTATATTGAAAAGGTAGAAAAAGACTAGTAAAAAAAGGTTTTTTTCTACAGCATTTTCTGTAGAAACCAGACCAGCTGAATCACTTTAACACCAATAGAGAAATTATAGAGTCAGACTTTTTAAAAAATCCTGTTTATGATTGGTATAAATCACTATATTTTAAAGTATGTAAGTTGTCAGTGCAGCTTTCTGAAATGGTACTATTATGCTCTTGGTGCAAATGGTATAAAGATTAAAGGTCACAGCTACAAGACCCTGAGACACTGCCCAGATTTATATAATACAACTTTCAACTAATTTGTTGACTCCAGTGTTTTAAGATCCTTCAAGACTTGAAGAAACAAAATGGGGACACTGTAGTAAAATATGAATTCTCTAAATCTTCTGTAGGAACCACTGAACTAAATGAGGCTTTTAACGTTTAAAAACAAGTTATGTGGATTTGACTTAAATGCCTCATCCATAATCACGCTGAAACTACTGAATTATCATTCCTCTTCTGATATAGATGGTTTTCCTTCCTTGCCTTTCATAAAAGGTAGGTCAGAAAAAGAAATAAAAATTAACATGATGTGTTAGTAAAGGCATTCAAGTCATCTGGACCTACGGCAGCACCTGAACTAACAATCATTCCCCCCCACACCAACAACAGGCCAATTTTATTTAATTTGAAGGTGTTCCCTAATATATATAAAAGAAAAAAAAAGGAGAAAGTTTCATATTCTCAATCAGTGCATATAGCCTAAGCAGAATTGCTACATAATGGTTCTAGACTAGAGTGTTCACTTAAAACTCAGTTTAGGTTTTGCATCCAAAGGTATATAAATGTATTATTGATAGTTACTTGCTATCAAATTTTTTTGGGGTATATCCACAGGTGGGTGAACATTTCACACTAATACACGTTTTACTCTTTTCAAGGGATAAGAATTATCTTCTCCATCTCCTTAACAACAACTTTAATCTATAAACCACAAAAAGCATTAGGAACCACCTTTGAATTTCGTATAATAAACAAAATGTTTAACCAACTAATTAAGCAATCATTTCTCTGCTATTTTGAATTTAACCAACCAGAAAAACTGAAACACTTTGATTAGGTTTTTCCACAATATACCTCTGTGATAAATTATTTACTATGGATGAGAAATGAACATAGTCTTCCATTATGTATGGAATTCATCAGCTGAGAAAGCTTTTGAATAAATGGGAAGTGATTTCATACTATATTCAAAGTCTCACACATCTAAAGCCAGAGGAAAGCCACATTCAATAACTGAAAAAACAAATGAAAAGGAGACCCTTGGTTTACATTATGTCTGCCCAAGATTACCATCTTTATAAACAAAAGCCCTTCGTAATCGTTCTTGAAAACATTTGTCAGGGACTGGACTTTTGTAGAAAAGCGAATATCTAAAAAAATCAATAAAAGAACTGAATGACGTAAGATTTACAGATGCTATCGAAGTACTTGGTATGAACTTACCTGCCCTTCCAGTGGCCATTTGTTAAAGATGGCAATTAAAACACTAAGTCAGGTCTGAAGAGAGGTGCAAACTCACTGCTAAGTAGCATAACAGGTTTGCTGGATGTGTCTTTGCCCAGTTTCCTCCCCACAAATATCACAAGCTCAACATTGAAGTCTTTTGCTTCCAGCTGCTTAATAAAAGCAACAGCCCTGGACTTTCTTCAAAACTTTCAAATATGTTTTCCGCTTTGTTTAATTGAATATTTTCCAATTCAAAAAGAGTAAAAAATACCCAGAGAAATTAAAGTCTCTGTTTCAAGCCCAAGTTAGAAGTAAAATGGATCCCTTGCTTACAATGAGTCATGCAAGATTTCCAATCCAACCCTGCACATTTAAGACCATTCTTCAGTAAAAGACTAAATTTCAGTAAAACTTTCTAATCAATATTTTTGAAAAAATTTGAAATACACACAGGAACTCAGACACTTGTCTAGTAGTAATATTTACATGCAATACTACTCTTTTCCTAAAAATCTCAAGGTCACATCAAGCCAACGCTTATCTACAGAGTGCCTCTGCCAGACACTCAAAACCCCTCAGTAATTCAGTGAGCTATTTGCTTTGTACCTGTTTTTATGCCTGGTTTAGAAAGAATAACTGAAGCCACTCTGGAGGTGTCATTTAAAATACCCTTAACTACCAACAGCTGGCCTGCACAAATGATGTCCTCTCACTTTATGGCAGGAAACAAACATGCCTCTGCTCCTCTGCTCCTGCATTTTATATGATCTGCACACGTCACATTTTATAGACAAGAACAAGTTGACATACAATGTAATTGCCTGGCAAAGTTCAAATACAGAAAAATTTTCCAGAATAACTCTTCCTTAGCATATTAGAGCATAATTTAGAACCCGGAAAAATAATAGTTTTAGATTTCAAACGAGCCACTCTCTGGAGACATTTAAAGTTGCTACCTAAAGAAACTCTGAATCTTTAAAGTTGCCCCATTATACAGAAAGGTTTAGGCTTGTGTAGAATATTTTTTTTCTGAAAAGACAATTGTGTGTATTGTAATGACATTATGGCATACATAGATTTAGCATAAAACTGGCAGCTAAAGCTCTCCTGCTAATGGATCAAGAGCTTACCAGTGAGCAAAAAGTCTTGGGGTGAAAATAACTGTTACTTTGTCATCTGCATAAAATGCAGGCAGACTTCCACAGGAGCAATAGGGCAAGACTCTTACTACACTAAATAAGCAGAAAAATTACTTGAAGCTGAAATGACATTATTAGAACAAGGAAAAAACTCCCTTCTTTGTTCCACTGTGAAATCTTGACCTGAACCTTTCTTAATGAGTTTCTTGTTTGTGAGTTAAAAGAACCCACACGGTAAAAAAGTACCAGTGATTAAAGTGGTTTTGCCCATAAGTTATTAATGCAACTTTATTAAGTTTCACCAGCCAAAGTACTTGTAATATAGGAGGGTTTGGATGTTTCAGACTAGGGGATTTGTATTAATTGCAGGAAATACCATCTGACTACAGACAGTACCTGACACCATTCTTTATTTGTAGAAAACGAAAACTTTTCAATGGAAAACAAGGAATGCAGACAAAAATTCCAAGATTTTCTTCAGAGTTAAGAACTGAACCATACCAAAGCCCAAGGATGTTGTGATGCTACAAGAAAGTCAGAATAAAGGTTTTTTTGCTCAGCTTCCGTTTAGAAGTAATAATTCAGTTAGCTGGTAAGTCTTGAATAACCCTAAAGTCACTGAAATAGTTGGAGGCATGCTGGTGAATACAAGCTATGCATTAGTTTGAAGAAATGTATGCTTTAGTTTAAGAATAAGAATGGCCTAATATAATAAATATTGTTAACAGAAAACATTTTTAAAGGATGGTAAGTGGTTTTTAAAAATTTATAGCAGAGATGCAAGCACGGTATTTATTTTTGATCCAAATATTTTAAAAGTTATTTTTAATACAAAAGTTCCAAGTAGGTTAGCTTCCCAAACATGTGATATGAAGAAGTAGGGGCAAATTTTTGTTGTTTGGTGTCTGCTTTAATAACTGCCCAACACCCAAAGCAGCTCTCTGGTGCCATGATTCCCACTACCAGCTATTTGTGAATGCACAGAAATCCTAAACATGTAATTTCATGGCTACTTGTGGGCAGAAAGCAGGAAAACCAGGACATTTTAATTTGCTGACTTTCCTGCTGCTCCTGTAAGAACAGCCGAAACACAAACATTATTAGAGACAAGACAGATCCCAAGAACTGTGTCAATATTTACATCCAGGTCAACACTACTGAGACAATTAAGTCCTTCCTAGCAGTTCAGCTTTGCAAAATGCCAAAATCTCTTACATTAGGACATATAAACTACAGGGCTTTCCTGTGCAGGGCTAGGAGTTAGACATCCTGATCCTTGTGGATCCCTTCAACTAAGGATGGTCTAGGATGCTATGCTTGAATTCAAGCAAATAAATGGAAGCTACATGAAAAATAATTATGCATAGAAGAGAACAGCATTCACAAAAGGATTTACTACATTTGACTTATTTGCATTTATTCTCAATACTTTTTTTAAAACTAGGCAGTTTCATGAAAAGTCATCCATGCTCTGCCACCACCTGCCAAGCCCAACAAAAAAGCAAACTTTGAGAATTGGAATATTATGAAATAATGGTAACTCCAATAGGTAGCACAAATCTGACATGCTTGCTGCCAGAAAATCCTGGTCTTAAATACAAGAGTCTTTCTTGATTCCATTTTCAAAATAATGGGAGCAGAGAGTAACAATCAGAAAAGTCATTATGTCCCATTTAAGAACATTTTGTGGATTAGAATTAGTCTCTGACAAGACGTCCCTATGAAATTTGAGGAATACATTTGCTTCTATTGAATTCCTAATCATAAATCAACTGAACTCAGTTATGTATTTCTAATAATTCTCTTCTAAATTCAGGTGAAAGAAAGGCAGCACAGCTCACACTGCCAGGAGACAGTGCTACCAAATTTTTCCTGTCACATACACACAAAAAGAGCAGAACAGGTCATTCTGATTTTATTCACTCTTATTTCAAAGGAAATAATTTCTCAATACTAAAGCCTTTATGAGGAAGAAATCAGAGGATGCCTGCTCTGCAGCTCTGCTCCAGGAGCCACACCACTCTCCTCCTATGTGACCTTCAGCCCATGACCAAAGAGCAGCACCATTCCCCATGCTGCTGGAATAGCAGAGTAGTAGGATCAGCACAGCTGGAATTTTGTGAGGAGAAATTATAAAAAAAACATGCAATAATGCTGGCAATGTAAGCATTAAAGCTATGCAGGTAATGAAATAAATACATCTTTGTCATTTTCTGCTGAAAACATTGTCAAGCTCACTCATTCATTCAATATGTTTTTCTTCAGGGAAGAATATTGAGAATTTTTAAGAAGTGAAGCTATGTTAATGAAACAGGCATTAAACATTGGCTATAAGGAAAATTAGGATATTCTAATTTTCTTTTTTACATTTAACTTCTAAAATATTAATATGTCAAGGAACTAAAAAGCAAAGCTTGGCATTTGCATCCACTGTCATGCAGGATATGAGTCCCTTTCTAGAAATAGGATATAAAGGTTCCTTCTGATATAGAACAGTAGAGTGGCTTTGGCTGGAGTAGAGTTCATTTTCTTCATAGTAGCTGGTACAGGGCTGCATTTTGGATTTGTGCTGGTGTTGATAATACAGTGATATTTTCCTTACTACTGAGCAGTGTTTGCACAGTGTCAAGGTTTTTTTATGCTTCTTGCACTGCTCCACCAGTGAGGAGGTTGGGGAAGCACAAGGAGCTGTGAGGGGACACAGCCAGGGCAGCTGACCCCAAATGACCCAAGGGATATCCCACAGCATATGATGTCATGCTCAGCAATATAAAAACGCTGGGGGAAGAAGGAGGAAGAGGGTGACATTCAGAGGGATGACATTTGCCTCCCAAGTAACCACTACACGTGCTGGATCCATCTCTGCTGGAGATGGCTGAACACCTGCCTGATGATGGGAAGTGGTGAATTAATCCCTGGTTTTGCTTTGCTGGCATGCACAGCTTTTGCTTCCAGATTAAATTGTCTTTATTCTAAGGTTAACATGGACATTTCTTCATTCCCTTTGTCACAGACTATTCTAAGTAACATATTACCATACCTGATATTTTCACACCATTGCTATCTACTAGTATTTCTCTCCTTGTAACTGCACAGCTAAATAACTACCTTTACATATAAATTGATTATTCAAAAGTCTGACCAGCCCTGCAGTAAAATATCTTTGTCTCACTTTTATGCATGGAATTGATATACAAAAATATTTATACCATGACTGCACTAATTACTCTATAAACTCGTCATTATAATTTTATCTCTGCCTCTGATGCAGTGAATTTTCCCCCCAGTGGTAAGTATTTAGTAAGTTCTTTTAAAGATCAGTAAGTACACAGATCAGATCAGAAAATAAAAAATGACCAGGCTTGCTTTTTCCAATAATACCAAATAGCCTTTTCCTTGCTGGTTATCTTTACTGTCTTTCAAGTCTATTGGAAATGAGATGCTCATTAATTTCATTTATTTTTACCAACTCAGTATGTTTCTAAACAGAAGAGAACCACTCTGAAAAATATCCTCATAAAGTCTTAATTATTGCCAAAATATGTTGGTTCTTTCTGTTAGAAGTTTTAGCCTCTTTACTCCCCTCCACCACTTAAATGATCTACGTGGTAAATTAATTTTAGATTCTATCTTGCTAAGATGATTTATAACATATTTTGCATAGAAAGCAATGCTTATGCTTTGAAAAATGGAAAGGGAGTAAAAGCTGGTTTAGAGCTATGCTATTGCATTTTACAGAGAAAGGAAAAGATTCAGTAACATATTAATACCTTATTTCATCCACTTGATGCTGAAACCCACAGTTCTCCAGCCCCAATACGTTCCTACCAAGTTCTTAGTGGGGAAAAGAACTTCTCAAAATATATGACTACAAATAATACTTTAAAGAAACTAGAAAGATAACCAGCATCAAGCAAGTGGGGGAATCCATATACTTGTAGTTTAAAATACACTTTTCATTTACTTCATATTAGTCCGAGTTCAAGATGTATAAAGAAAGAAACATCAACTGCACTTAAACCTCATATCCCTTTCAGTTTTGTTTGTGCTAAACAACCTATAAGCATCCACATGGGATTTACAGTGAAATGGTTTCTCTTGACTTAAAATTAAAAAATGTACCCTGATGCAATAGAGAATAATACAGTTGTGTTACCAACTTGAAGCTAGCCCAAGAATTGAACATTTGAAGTCTTAAAAATAACATTAAGATACACACTGCTGTCCTTTTTTACATTTATTGAACTTCTTAAAGACTGTACTATTGATTTAAACCCATGGGTTTTAAATCCACATTCACCTTAATTTGTTTCTAGTTTTTCTCTGGAGTTAGGAAAAAACCCAAAATGAATCAAAGCAGATATCTCTGGGGCAAAAGCCCAGTTAAACCTGAGCTAGAAATCAGCATTTTAAAGCCTCAGGGTAACATAATCTAACGCAATGCGTCAAATAAAGTACTTAGGTTTGTCATGTCAGCTCCTGACTTTATCAATCAACTCAGCATTTAACTGCTAAAAAATTAAAAAACTCCAAGAAACCTAAACCCATCCTGGCTTCTAATGCATAAGAAACTGACATTATTCCATTAATTTCGGAATATGTTTCTTGCATTCTGAAGCATATGAATACTACACAAAAATAATATAATAGGCATATCTGCATTAATTTTAGCAGTTACACAGGTAAAAACATTTTTGTGTATTCCAAATGATGCTTTTCAAAAGTCTCACGTCTCATTTTTTGATGGTAATCATAAACACAAGAAAATTGTTCATCTTCATCATCTACAAAAACATCTTCCTGGCTTCATAAATAACGGTTTTTCCAGATATTAAATACAAAATTATTCCTTATTTAAACAAACTCAACCTGCAAAGATTTACAACTTAATATAAAGACTTCTGTCTCCAGAGTTGTATCACAGAAAATTAAATCCATCAATCCTGAGAAGTATTTTTCTTTTTTTACTTTTCTTTGAAATCTACCAGAGTCAGGGAAAAAAGTTCCAAGTATTTAGAAGAGTTTTGCATATCTATCACTGCTAATAACCTGAGTCTCAGAGTTCTATGGAAGGGAATCAATGAAGCAGATAAACAATGTAGGTGCTACAGGGAAGAACAGCCTTCTCCAGCACCTTCCTGGAGTTTTGGAAGACTGAGGCCTTTCTCTCTCCTCCTTTCCCTCCAGCTATCTGTAGTTATCTTTCAGCAGTTCTTACAGTTCTTGCAAACTAGATTTAATTCTTCTCTTCTACAGGTTTAACCCCCCCTATCTCAGAAGCAGTTTATCCTCGAAGTGCCACAGTCACCCACAGGGCTCAGGTCGATCCAGGATCTAAACTCTCAAAGATGCTTTCTTGGAAGAATGTCATGTTGGATCTGGCCCAGAAGCAGCTGTATGGTGACTAAAGCTCTGGTGTGTCTGGCACGAGCAGAGGCTGAGAGATTACTGAGCTTGAAGACAAGGCTCAAGAGGGACATTACTGATGTGCAGAAATGCCAGGGGGGAGACACACACTGAAGAAGACAGAGAGAGATTCTTCAGTGTTATCCAGTGAAAAGACATGAGACAATGAGACCATATTGAAATACATGAGACTCCACTTAAACATTTAAACCCCTCTGGTTTACTGAGAGAGTGGTAGAACACTGGAAGAGATTGCTCAGAGTATCCATCACTTGAAATAATCAAAACTCAAGTGAACAGTCCTAAACAGCCTGCTGCAGCTGACCTGCTTGAAAAGGGGTTGGACTAGATGATCTGTAGAGGTATCTTCCTACCTTAACAATTCTCTGATAAACAGAAAGATCATTTATCTGAGAATTACATTAATTTCCACAATAAAAACAAACCAACCAGCAACAAAACCCCAAACATCACATCAACCCCTTCTCACCCAACCTAGAACAAAATCTCCACAAATGCCATCAATTCTAGAGAAGCAAAGTTTACTAAGTCCAGCATATTTCCTAAATCCCAGTATGATTGTTAACAATCACTCAGCATTGTGAGAGGCAGACGAGAGAAAAACAAATTTCCATATCTGAAAAAAAAAAAGCATTCTCTGCTTTCTAAGTGAAGTGTTCATATGAATTATGGAAATCAGTCATACAGGCTCCTTTACTTACTAAAGAAAGATCTTGGCTCTATAAATACATATTGTTTTCTCCCCTCCATGCCCTGGAGCTTGAGGTCTGCTTTCATCATCATTGCTTTCAAAGTAACTCACCTGACTTTGAGCTAAAGAATAAATGGCATAAATGAAATGCCATGTAAGAGATGATTATATTAGTTCCATTTTTTACCCCTTTTTTATTGAAACATTTGAAGACTTTTGACCTTTTTATCCTGTTTTGATTGATAGAGTAAATTGCTCCCCGAGGAGACACAAAAGAGGAAGCATGAGCTAAATCAGAGACAGAGGCAAAGCAAAAGATTGGATACAGCTTGGAGAAAGCATTTTACAGCAAAGTAGATTGTTGTAAAAATACAAGCCATTCTTCTCAAGTCTAGTTGATGTGATCTGTACTAATTCACTACTGGAAAGCAACTACCAAAACCATCAGTACAATAAAAGCATTTCTAAAACATTACACCTATTTTTTTTTCCAATCACCTCTGCCAGAGGCTTACTGAATTTTTCCTCAAGACACTTATTTCAACAATCACCCATAACCTTTCTGTATGTTCCCACCATCTCGGTATATGGAGCCGTGGATTTCAGAAAGAGGAGGGCCTTAAATGATTCACAAAAGGGAAGCAGCACTAGTTAGATTACAGCAAAAGCACAGTAAAAACAACTCTGAAGTTCACTGTATATACCCAAGCTTATCCAAGCCTCAGGCCTTCTTTGGGAAGAAGAAATATGTACACTGGACAAAGGTTTCTTAGAGCAAGTGGAAATAAAATTAAGAATTAGTCACAGGACTGCTCTATCAAAGTAGAGCCTCAGTTTTTTTCATCACCACCTTAATGTCCAGCCAACATCCAACCACTATCTTAATGATACAGTGAGAATCAAACTTATTGCACAGCCTTTCTACTGCTCCTGTATTCCCAGTAGGAAAGGATACTAACTTTTGTGTTTCCATTCACAGTTTATCATAAGGAGGGTGTATGTGTATAGATGTGGATAGTATGTGATGACACCTGGGTTTTAGCTGGTACCATACACCATTTTGCTCACCTAGATACAGGGGGACTAAAAGGCAACTGGTAACATTACTTCTCTTTCTGATTAAATTGAAGCTTGCCTAGCAGTCAAATGCTAACATTAGGCAAGTCTCCTCACATGCATTAAGCCCACAATTTATTTTTCATGCCCATCTCCCTACCACACTTGTAAAATTTTTAAACCCATGCTGACTTCCAGCTACCACAACTACTCAACAACTCACCACAACCTCACCTACCCTCAGGAGGACAAACAGCAGTGCTCTCAAAAGACTTTTTGCACTCTAATCCCCTTACCAGTTTAGCACTTATTCTCCTCTCCCCAACCCACTACATATGTTTACATAACTCCTACACGTTCCAACACTTGCTTAATTTAATTTTAGAAGGACAATATTACCCCTTAAGCTTTCTGCTCTACACACGGATACAGCCACAAGAGCTGCCGTCTGGTGGTGGGATTTCAGTTAATTAAATCAATGTTTCAGGCTTTCTGGCCATCTGCTGAGACAATAAAACTTCCTTGCTGCAGCAGAGAGGAAATGTGCCCAGCTGAGCCACATGTACTTACCAGCACGATGCCTCTTGAGTGAAACCAGTTCTTCACTCAGCTTTCTTGTCAAGCAGCCTGGAAAGACCTTCCTGAGAGGAAACAACTCAGGCTGCTCTGAAGGAGAATTCATACTATGGCCCCCTTGATGTTTTGGCACACCAAGACCACTGTATTTAACTCAAAAAGCCTGCAGCTCACATATGCAAGTCTCTTAGATGGAATGAAGTCTAAAAGTGAAAGCATAGTGTGGATTGTGGACCCACACCTCTCACAGGAACATCAAGTTTTTGGAATCCAATAAAAATGCAAAGATGCAGACGGAGTCACCAGAACTACTGTCTGATTTGAATACCTTCTCCTACAGCCTGTACACTGTGTTAAGAGGCTGAGCACTTACACCACTCAGAACTTCTCACTAATTCCATTAGATTTCCTTATGTGCTGCCGGGTGGATCAGGCTCCTTTCCTACTTGGCATGAGAGAAGTGCCTCCTCCATAAGCAGTAAGCAAGTTTAAGAAAGAAAACCACAACTGTAGAGAGAACAAAAGATTTACAATTCTTTTTTCTTCTCTTTTTATGCTAGCACTATACTCGTTGTTTGGTACTTTATCACTTTTGTTCATCTGTTTATGCACCTACTTGAGCTCTCAGTAAACACAGGTTTCACAACTATAAATAAAACTTACATGAAATATGTTGCTGTCTACAGTTTCAACTCCCTCTGCATTTTCCTAATCTTCTGCATTTTATGCAGCCTATGTTCTGTAAACACAGATCCTGGGGCAGTTCAATGCTCCTGTGGATGCTCCAGCAGAAGGGGGTTGCTGTCATTTCTAACTATTTTAAAACTCTGAACAGATGTTAGACTGCACAACATAACAAATGAATTCAGACGAGTAGGATGAGACAATTTTTCCAAGACATTCATAAAATTCAACTATGTTTTTTTAAGTCCTATAAATGTTCCAAAGCTGAAAAACTGAATTTTTACAATGATGTGGATATTCTATAGCCTACCTGAACTTTTCATTATCCCTAAAATACTATTCCTTAGTGACAGAGCCTACAGGAATTGCATAAATGTCTCTTTCAAATATCCAATATCACTACAGGTCCCAAAATGATGGTTTCAAAATTGTTTATTTAAAGCACAAAAGAAGATCCCTTTTTATGTATCTGAATAATTAGTCCTCATTTTCAGAGCTCTAATACGTGAAGGTCTAACAGTCAATGAAACTGGAACCTCAGAGGCTGACCCTGTCACACTCTGAGCTTATTTCCTTGCTCCAAAGAAGCTCTTAACCATGTTTAACTTTCAGTGTGAAGTTTCAGTAGAAGCACTCCCACATCCAAAATTTAAATGACTTTTGGAAAGGCTGGACAGGCAGTCTCCCTTATATGACAAAATATTTCCCAATTATGAACTATGTTCCAACCCTCTACTGGACATTACAGAGCTTCCCTGGAGGAAAAACAACTCCAAAAACTCTCAAATTCACAACACTTGATGAAAATGTGCCCAGGATCTATTCATGACGAGAAGTGCATCATACATATTTACACAGAGAGGGAGGTTCCCACTGCTGCACAAGACTAATATTAATAATGAAGCCTCAGTACAATTCCAGTCATACATCCAGGATTTACACTCAACCTAGGATGTAGGTGGACTGTATCCTAGATCCTTAATCTAAGACTCAAGTGGATTGGAGTTCCCAGCTATTTCCTTACATATTTCTGGGTTTTCTTTTAGAAGAATAGCAGGAAATAACCTATTATTCAAATACATAATATGTAATTTACCTTGCACAGGTAAACCAGAGAATCATCATCACTGTAGTCTAACCTCATCCACTTTCTAGTGCTTAATCAGTAATCTTTTTCTTAATGGAAAAAAAGTCAGGTTTGCTTGTTTTAAATTAAATACTAGGTGTATTAATTGAAAAAGGATCAAGATAACACCACCAGGTTTGAAATACCCAAATTTACATTATGCAAAGGATTTTAAGTCTTGTAAACTAATTCAGTGAAGCTCATTTCAGTGAGTGTTTTACATTAGTAAAACAGCTCAGAGGTGCACATTATGTTTGGGCTGTAAGAGAATTTCACAGAGTACCTTTAATACAAAATACATACAATTACACTGCATTAGAGATAATACTGAAAAAATGATTCCTAAGAATACTACAGTTTTTTATAAAATGTTCTATTTACAAAACCTGGGGGGTTTTTGAGAATGCTTACAACATCCCTTTTTGCATCCTTTGGCAACAGTGAGATTTGTCGTCAGGTTGATATTAAATTAAAATGTCACATATCATAAGGCTCATGCCACTGTGGCTTCTAGGATATTAGAGGCCCAACAATTAGTATTGACAGATTTTTTTCATAAAGGCTTATATCCTGAAACAAGCTACAGTCATTCATTAGACACATACAGAAAGACAATAAGAATATTAAAACATAAATACCTAGAATGAGGTTGGAAAATACAATCAAACACTGGTCTATGATTCTCAGCTGCAATCAATCACAAGCTGCACAGCTGTCTGACTTTTATAAACAGTAATTAAAAAAAAATAAAATTGAAGGTTCTGCAGCATGCCCCAGTGCTACTCTTACCATGGGTTGGGAACCATCTGGACCAGTTCCAGGTGATCACGTCACAAAACCAGCTGGATAAAAACCAGCTACCCAAACATTTCCAGTAATTCAAGCAAGAATTCATATGGGTTTTTTTTTTGTTTGTTTGTTTTGTTGTTTTGTTTTTTTTTAAATACACACTCAAATCTTAAATGTAAAAAAAAAAAAAAAAATCATGACACAGACAGCTGGATTCCCCCCACCAAATTTACAGCACTGAAAGATTTGCTGTGTTCGATTCCTTTTGAAATGCAATATGGATACACACAAGTGAATATTTAGCCCATTGAGGAGGTTATCTAACCAGAAAGAACAGTAGGAGACCTTCCTCTTCCAGATAACTTTATCAGTAGCTATTCCTGTATTTTTTTTCTCATTCTGATTTCAATTAATTCTATATTCTGCTAGGAGTCAACCTCAGTGCAGCAATTCCCTTGTTCATTAACTCCCAAAAGACCATTATCACCTTACGCAGAGTCAGATTCTCTCCTCTCTGTCTCAGCACTAACCTGGAACCACAGTGAAAAATACTGCACACAGGGGTTCTCCATTGCTACTATAAAAGTATCACTTGTATAGAAAGAAAATATACTTTGTCATTTACTCCCTTATTACAAGACCCTGTTTTAGGAACACATTTAGTTGCATTTTAAAATGCTTCCTGAGAAAAAACATATGTCAACAATATGCCTCTAATATGCCTCACAGATTTTTAACAAACTTTTAAAATCAGAAGTCTCAAATTTAGAAGTTCCACCTATGTACTGGGCTAGAGAACAATCTCTCAATTTTTTCCCCAGGGCAACTATGAATTTAACTCTATTCCTGCTCTAGAAGACTTTGTAGAGAGTCATAAAATAAGACAACAGCAAACAGGCTGATTTTATGGGTTCCTGAAAGCCTGAAGTTACCAATCTGGATAGCAGAAGACAAAGAAAAGACTCATTTCACTAGAGAAAACAGGCAAATGCTGCTGGCAGAAGGACTGATGTGGTCACAAGAGCCATCATCTCCTTTTCCTTTTTTCAGTACTGGTTTTCCTGATCTAACTACTTGAACACCAGTTTTAACCATGTCAGTGCTTTCCTTCAGCTTTGGGTTTTTTCTTTTAAGTTCTTTGACAATGTAACAGACCTAAAAATTATATCATATGTATACACTGACAGCCAGCAGTATAGCAATATATAAAAATATATTTAAGACACAGGTATTTCAATGTTTAGGGCAAGACCATTATATCAATGTAATTTCCAGATGGATACACAGGACTTGAAAAGAAACTACATGCCTAACTTGAACTCCCTCTATATATTTATGTATAGCCACATATATGTATACACACACATATACACTACATATTGAAATATTTTTATATATCTCTCACAAAGACTGGAAAAGGAGAAAAATCCCTCCTGTAAAGCACTTAGATGTCTCTGGCTTGCAAGCCACCAAAGTGGCTGTAAATCATTTAAAGACTTGTGCAATTTTGCAGCAAGTTGGTAGGTTCAGATACAAAAGAATCAGAAAAACATACAGGAAGGAACTGAGAAATATTGCCATATCATTATCTTCAGTAAAACATAAAAATACTTCAGCCTATACTGTATTCTTTCTACTTGAAGAAAACACTTTATAAGGAAAAAGTGCTCCCAACTTACTCAGCAAAACAAAACTGTCAACAACTCCCCCAACTACACTTTATTAAAGGAGGTATAGGCTCAAACAACAAACCCCCATGACAGAACTGTGCTTAACTGATTTCTCGAAGGCTGATGCTAGAGCACTAATCATAGTTTACTTATAAGAAAATGAAATTATTACATTTGGTTGAAGCAGTATTCAACTGAATATACTTGCAGCCTTAGGAGAGAAAGCAGAGAGGGAGACTAACTGGCCAAGGAATGGGAGACTCATTTCAGTCTTAGCCTACTCTGAGGATCACCTCATGGTCCCTATTTTATCCATTTTTTAATTTCCCCAAAGATTATTTTCCATCAGCTCTCAGAAATATAAGAGAAACAAAAGATTATGATGGTGAATCCTTGTCACTACACACAGATTGATTTCATTTTGGCATCTCTGCAACATGACACTGCTAAAAAGTAACAACACTTCAGGGTAATTAATTAATCCAAAGAAATGCATTAATAACTTTCTTCTTCACTGCCAACATACAGACCCACAGAAGTTTAGAACATCCCAAATATTGTCACTTTAAATATGAAATAAACAGATAAAAAATGATACAAAAATTTAATATCTGACTGTTTTCCTATTGCTGCTTTTATGAATTTCTATTGATTATCACTTGAAAGTATCAATAAAACACACTGCTGACTTGAGGGTGGCTGTTAAACTTTCATAGTTTAATCATGAAACACTAGCTAAAGCTTTACTTCCATATGCTCAGGGATATAATACATGCTAATTGCAAACACAATATATATTTCAGCTATGTGCAATAAGGTTTTTCATAGCGTTCAGACTGACTCTGCCTTAACTCCAGCAGCCCAAACTTTCCTTATTCTGCTCATTTTTATACTCAGCGTTGTAGATATGAAAGGGATCCTTATTCCTTAAGTACAACAGCATTTTAGCCAATGGCAATTGGATGAATTTTGCTTCTTGGGAAAACATATCATCTAAAAGAAGGCAGAAATAATAAAAAATTATGTATGGATACTAAGGCATGTTTATAAAGAAACATCCTATTGTTTTTTAGACAGATACATCCCTATCCTAGAATAGTTTTTATACATGTATACAGCATATACATTTTTATATATAGTATACAGCAATAAGAAAGTTTGCTACTTTTAAATCTTTATTAAATTCAAAGGAGGCACTGTTGCATCTTCATGCCCTCACAATTTATTCTTTGCCTGCTCATGCAGAGGCATTTCATAGAACATAAAGGGACTGATGAACCTCAGAGTAGGAAATCCTAGAAAGTCTTATTTCTTGCAGCTTCTGATTATCACTTAGTACCCAAATGGTAATGATGATAACAAAATTGCCAATGCCTGGCAAGTCATCTACATGGACCTAGTTAATGCCCTTTCTCCAGCTATGAACAACAGAACCACAGGAGTGTATTTTTCCAAAACTCCCACCACAATCAGCATTAAGAGGACAGAATGTGTAAAGTGAAAAATATAATTCCTCATGGTTAGAAAGGGCTGTAATCATGCAAAGAATAGATTTTACAGTCAGAGCAACAATATCCTGAAGGGAGAATGAATACCCCATTCTGTTGTCCATGCACTTGATCAGAAAAATAAAAATGTTCTCAGACGAAATGAGTATTCAGACTTTATATTTCAATGTTATTAACAAAGATTCAGAAGTTGTATTATTTTTTTTTTTGAGAGAAGATCCTGTATCCTGGCAGAACAATCCCTTTCAATACTACAGAACTATTTAATAAAGTTATTATATATCTGGATTTCTACAAAGTATTTTATGCAATAGCATCTGCCATACTAATTAAAACTTTTATTATGTGGAAGTAGCTACTCATATATTAGGTTAATCAAGAGCTGCCTCTAAGACTTCAGTAAGTAAAATCACTTCAGTCTTCTGCCTGGCTGGTTGGCTCTTACTTATTCAGCTTGTTGGGGAAAAACAGGGGGTTACAGAGGCATTTGGAAAAAAGAAAAAAAACCTCAAAATTTTCATGATGAAAGATGAGCAAGGCAGGATTACTTACAGTAGGTAGGAAACTGGAACTAGGTTAATAAGAAATTATAAAAAAATTTAATTCTGTTTGAATAGTAAGATTTTAATAAATTTCAATTCTGAAAAAAATTCAATTCTGATTAATGAACCCTTTTATAGCTCTGAAGGAGAAAATAATAGCATTAAAAAACCCTGTTCTCTACATTGGAACTATTAGACTGAAATATGAAAGAAATCACTTACATAAAATCACGTAGAAAATAATGGCAAAACTACAAGAGGAATGACTCTCTTCTTTCCAGTAAGTTTCTCTAAGTTCTGTACTGCACAAATTCATAAAATTGGTACAAGGTTTAACAAGACAGAATAATAATTATATTTTATAGAAATGTTTAAAATTATCTATTGCCATATAAAATGAAACAAATCTCACCAAAGTCTAGCTACTGTTTACAGTTACTCAAATATTTAAAAGACATTTACTTGATGCATCTTATTCCAGTTCTAGATGCTCAAGCAGCAGCTCTTTTGGTTTTGTTTGTTTGTTTGTTTTATTATATGCAGTTGGTGGATTTAAATAGTATTTTAGTCAAACATTTGGTTGTGGTTGCAAGCAGGTTTAAACTCACAGCAGTTTTGTGTCTAAGTCTGCTTAAAGTTTATTTTGAACTTTTAATGAAAAGCTCTTACTAATGTAGCTTTTTAACACAGGTGGGATTTTTAAAACATATAAGCCATGGTCCAAGGATCTCCACACAGGCAATCTAAAAAACTGAACATGAAATTAATTTGAAAATATTGAATCTTAACAGGCACTGCTTCATCTTCTGTCATACAGATTAAACTTCACATGAATTCCATACTTCAAAACACTGAACACATTAGACATATTTCATCTTGTTTAATTTCACATACAGAATGAACTTACTAGTTGAGGGTTATACACCTTCAATACCTAGCCAACATAAAACATAAAATGCTGCCTGAAAGCTGCTTTTCCCTAATTTAGTCTCTAGGAAGAAATACTAACCTTAGTTATACAATATTAGAAATGACTCTTCAGGTGCTAAGACTTTATGACCAATGAACTCAGGGAAGCCTTACAGCAAACCAGTAGGATTCTTTAAAACAGGGAAAACAGAGCTTGTTTGACCTCAATATTTTCCAAATTCGCTCCACAAAATTCGATGGCTATGCTAAATTTACCTATTTGTTACTTATTTTCAAACACTCTGTAAGACAGAACAGTTCAGACAGGTGTCTTTTTAAATCAAAACAGGAAAAAATGGGTCTTAACATAACAAGATGCCTATGCACAAGTTACATTTAATTCACAGTTTTACTTTGGTTAACACTAATGTAAAATTTTCAGCATACTAAATTTAACAGATCCACGTCTTTACAGTCTATTAGAGAACCTGAAGAAGCATGTTCATGGCACAGCACTGGCCACAGTGGTATGCAATTAGCAGTTACTGCAAATTAGAATTAGTCCTTCATACTGGGCTTAGAGAAATGGCTGGAAAATAATCTGCTTTGTTCATTATCACACTTTGAGGACGTTACAGAAGATAGACACAGAAGGGTTATAATTAAAGTTTTAGTTGTCAACGCCCTCAGAACAAGAATTTTACAAAGACAAAAAGTGTCACCAGCCACTCTAAAGCAGCAGACTCCACACAGAAGTAAATCTAATCCCTAAAGAAAGTCAAATCTGATATGGAGAAATTTCAGGAGTATTAGTCAAAGAATCAAAAAAGTCTAATCTGTTAATAAGAAAAGCCACTGATCAGAGTTGATCACTACTGATCTGTCATGTCAAGTAAAGGTGAAAACATACTTAACCATGGTGACATAGTCCTGTATCTTTAAAATAAAATGCTTTACTAAGTGAATATAAATTAAAAGAGAAGACTAATGTACTATGATTTACTCAAGGACCCTTAGCACATTACTGTTTTCTCTATGTTTTTGGTAAATTCACTTAAGGTTAAAACACTTAAGGAAAAGGTTAATCCTCACATGCCAACTTTCTGACAGATTAAATCAGCATGGCATCAAACGGCAAAAAGAATGGTTCTGTGACATTTTACAGTCCAAGGAAGGAAAAGTTGGAATGATCAGCTTCAGTGAGAGCAGTGGAAGTTGGAGAGGGAAGCACAAATGCAGAAGAAAGTGTACATGAGGAGGCACAAACCTTAGCAGATAACAGGAACTGGAAACGAGGGTAATGTGTTAATAAAACAAAGGAAAATTGTGATTGAATCTCTGTGTTAGAGCAAGAAAATGAGGTGGTAAATAATATGTGAGAAGAAGAAATGAAAATACAAGGAAATAAAATTTGAACTTTAATAACAAAAGAAGAAAAAGGAACCCATTGCAACACACAGAGGTAGTAATCAATGAGAAGTCAATTTTCCAAGGACTGTAGACAGATAAAGCCTTACTTTTAGCTGAGAAGCATCAAGGACCACACTTGTTAAAAACAAAAAGAATCATGAAGTCCTACATTTGTTCTACAACTGTGACCTCTGCACAGAGATAGTAAAACCTAAGCACAAGCGATCTTCTATGAAATAGCTTATTTTGCTTTCAGAAATATTTTTATTTAGAAACCAACAAAAATACCAGTTTTCTGAATGTAGATGGGTCCCACAGTCTACCCACCTCCACCAGAATACAAACTGCTTGCAAGATCAGTGCTTCAGTCAAGTGTCTCACAGAATGGGTCAGGTTGGAAGGGACCACAGTGGGTCATCCTCGAGCACCCTGCACAGGAGCTCAGGAGTCTCCATGGGCTCATGTTTCTTATTCCCTGCACTGGTATGCAAAATGAATGAAGCTTCCAGAGGGTACAAAATCCATTTTCAAAACAGAGTTTAAGACCACCTGGTGCAGAAAGCTTTTTCTTTCCTATCCATTACACATAAAAGAGCTCAAGATTTTCGTACAAAAATAAGAACAGCCTGGCTCCTACAGAACCCCTGCTGCTGCAGCCCAGCTTTGCCAGAGAGGAATTTCTGTGCCCTTTAATAATCTCAACAGACACAAAAACACGGACATATAAGAGAATATGGTTTAATTCCCTTTCTTACTGATATTCAATAAAACAAAAAAGTGATATATATACTGGATTAAATGTTCTAATTTGCATTGCACAGCTATGACTATGCTGGATTAAACGTGTTATAAGGATATAGCATAAAAATGGATCCATCTTAGATCTCATTTTGTCATGAAAGCTCAAGAAAGCTGTTATGTAAGGTTCAGAAAATGTAGTTCATAGTTCCCCAAATCCTTCTTATTTACAATCTCATAGCCTGAGCATGTAACACCTTATGGAGTAAT
This sequence comes from Manacus vitellinus, assembly GCF_001715985.3. Lineage (NCBI taxonomy): Eukaryota > Metazoa > Chordata > Aves > Passeriformes > Pipridae > Manacus > Manacus vitellinus. The sequence continues at coordinate 1,765,979 of NW_021940645.1, read as the reverse complement.
ATTGCCAATTCTGCTAGATACCTTTCTTATTTTTTAGCTCAAATTAATACAAAGTTCAAAGGTTTTGACTGTGCTGTATGATCACTTCTAAGCATCATAATTTCTTTCAAAAAATTTCTTTCAAAACCTGCATTTGTGCCACATCACAATTATTGAATTTTTCTTTCTAAGCTGATACTCAAAGGCACATTTTTCATGCTATCATTTATTGTCCAACCAGTCTCTTAATATTTTTATAGTCTTCATTATTTAGGACTTTTGAAAAAATATAAATCATGTTTTTACATGTTTTTAAAACGCTTCAATAAAGCTTTTAGGGTTTTTTAGAGTTAGTGACATGAAAATAACAAACAGATATTAAAAGTCTCAGAAAAACTGCAATAAACCCATAAAACACTGTTTTGGCAACAATGCTCCAAGGTTTCCAAAACAAATGTACTTTTTTGGCATGAAAACAAAACCTGGTAGAGGTAAAAAATATCCTGACTATAAGAAAGAGTGAAAACGAGAAACACAAATTCAACCCAAATGCAGCACAGTAGCACAGCTGTAAGTCAGGATGAGTTTGGGAATCCAAAGGAAAATTTGCTGTCATTTTAAACACTTCTGACTCCAAGATCTATATGATGTTCAACATTAATTACAGTATCTCAACAAGCATTTTTTTTTTTTTCATATTCTCTTCCTGAGAAAAGCTCGTCACTGTTCTGGCACAACAGGGATCAAACCCTTCTATGTCTCACTTCTGGAGTCAGGATCACAAGGACAGGTAAGGATGGGAACTGCCATCTGCCTGGTGGCAGCCACAACTGCCTGTATTCAACAGCTGCATCCTGCCCATTTGCTGAGAAACACAGAAATTAATTGGAGAAAGCCTGTGGCTGAGCAATGGCTTTCTCAGATCATTTCAGGTGGCAGCACGAATTCAGCAGGGGCAGCATCTCAACACCACCTCTGCTCTGGTGGCAGAAATGGTGGGGAACAGGTTGATGAGGGCACAGGTTCTTTATGCACTGAAGCTCTGCTACAGCAAGTCTGTCCCCTGGGGGAACTTCAGTAGAAAAGCTCCTCTAACAGCACGCTTACAGCAACCTATAAATCCCACTGATCTTGCTGACAGGCCTGATAAAAAGTACTGTACTGTTTAAATCAAGAATGTGATTTTTCTTTTTTAATAGGATATCATAGAAAAAATGTTAAAAATCAATCAGTATAAACAAAAATTACATAATTACATGGCACAAAAAAGTAAATATGCTTTGGCTTTCAAATTTATCATGTTTCTGCCTTATCAAATCTTTTTTTCTGGGGGAAAAAAAATCAGCTCCAACTTTTAATTCTGTGATTTGCATCAACTGTCATCATTATTGATATTATTAACCTCCTACTGCATTCCTGCAGACAATAATCAAGGCTCATTTATAGCCATGCTGGTGAGTTGCTGCCTCAGTTCAGCCAGATTATCCTATTTGATTGATATAATGCAGCTTAGTTTTCAGTAAAAAGAGTATTTTATCTATTTAAGAACACTCAATGCTGTCAATCCCATTGGGACAAAAGAAGAAAAGGTTTTTAACTGAACATATGGTGACATTGACTAGAATATTTTAACAAATTTTAATACAAATTCCATTTCTATATTGCTCTAACAGAAAAAAAGGAGTTGGGTGAAAACACAGTTGATCAAATCCAACTGTACTCAGAGGAAAATTCTGTGAAAAATTCATCACTCAAGACCTATTTGCCCCTGACCAAAGGAGTTACATCACAGAATGAGTCTACTGCTAAGCTTATCCAAATGAAAATACAATCCAGGAGAGCAATCTGTTAACTGAACGAGAACACATACATGAATGATATACATATCACATATAAACACCACACCTGAACACCCTCCAGCCAACTCAACAAACAAAACACTGAAACAACCACAGGACTGAAAAGCAGGTTTTATTTGGCAAGACTGTGAACCAAATAATATAACGTTGTTGTCTTTAACTGTAATCTTATATGACCAAGAACCTGAACTCTCAGCACTTACAAGCAAAACAGATATTTTTTTTCCTCTGTGAGTGATTTCATTAAGATTTCAGCCTCGACCTCTCTGTTGTTGAATGAATAAAGGGCAGATCACCTTAAAATGGAAAGACAAAGTGAATGAAGAAAAAACAAAGTAAATCTTTAATTAGGTAAATCCTCTTTTGTTGCCTGGTTCAGGCAACATATGTTTCAAGTGTCTAAGTCTGCCTTCAGGTTTGAGATGAATATGTCTCTGTGGGGCTGTTTCTGTCAACGGCAACATTTTTTTTTTTACGGCTTAGAATTTGCTTGCTGGCAGCCACCTGCTAATAACACCACTACAAATTAGTAGGGTGCTTGGGAATTTGGACACATTAAAAAGTAATTGAGAGGGTGGTCTAAATCACATCTAGAAACCATAGCATCCACTTCAAGCCATTTCCTTCTTGTTTTGGAAATAATTTTTCTTTAGGACATTCAACCCGTGAAATAATGAGTGGAAACATGAGCTATTTTCAGTTCTGTAACTGAGTAGTTAGCAAGCTCAATTTCCAATTCCCTCTCCACCACTGCCACACACTGTTTCTTTCAGGCATGCATAGATACCCTAGCAATAACTCAGTGGGGAGAGTCACTATGAATATCAAGCTCTAATAAATTCAGATCTCCTCCATGTCACTGCAATGCCACAGCACATCCAGAAGATGTAGAAACCCAGCCATGACAGGACGCTCAGATAACTATGGCTGAGCACAACACAGGACCTCATCTGCCTCCAGAGAACCGAGATGCACCCCAGCTAGGTCTGTCCCTCCTGACTGAAGTCCCTTTTCATTAGCTCCTGCCAGTTAGTTACACTTGTTTCAAATCTGTTTTGAACAGTTCAACCTTGCACTAACCCAAGGCACCATCACATCATTGGGATTTACTGTTCCTCGTATTTCAGTCAACATCCTCTCTCAAACCTCTCTCTGCCAGACAGAGTGCTCCCTGTGTGTGTGTATGTGATTTTACTGACTTGAATCTAAGCATCATTTTTGACAGAGCATTTGTAATAACTGATGAAAAAGAAACTGAGAGACAAGTGGAATATTCTAAGACCACTGGAGAGACTTAACAGTATTACAAGGAATGTATGACTTTGTAAGGAACTGAAACAGGCAGCCTCCACAGTATTTATCCCTCTTCCCACCACACATTTCCAATATATATTTTAATGATTTAAGTTTCATAAAACTGCTACTAAGGAACTGGAGTTTGAAAAAAAACTCATGAAGTTCAGCAAGCACCTCAGATTAATGCTACAAAGTTTCGCTTTACATGGTTTTTCATCCTTTTTTTGTTGTTAAAATCCAAAAGTTTTTTCCTCCTGTAATAGGAAACAATGAAAAAAAAAAATCTTTACAGATCAGCAGGAAATGGTCTGTTTTTACAGAGCCGATGAAGTGCAGGCTTTTTTTTATAGCCATTGATCTTTGAGGACTGAGGTAGCTATGAATAATGTTCATGTTTAGCTGTATTTATGTCATCCTTTCTGTAACACCCGCCCATAATAAGTAGAAACAAACACCGTTTCTGCAGTTTATATTGTTTTAGTGCTTGGACACAGTTTATTTGGGACAAAGTCAATGGTTACACCAGCTTATACACCACACTAAGGTTTATTTCAGCAGATCAATACTGCCATATGGTGCAGTAACCCTGAAGAGAGACCATGGCTGTGTGTGAAACAAGCTTCACCCCTGCTGAAACACACCTGCTAACAGCAACGCTGCTGGAACTGAAGAGCCCTGAGGAGACCTGTTTCCTTAAAGCACAGCATTACAACGTTCTAGAAATTACACTTCCATCTACAGTTTACTTTTTCTGCTTCTGCCATGACAATCAACTATTTTGAGACCAGCAAAGTGCAGCTTGCTGCAGCAGAAGTGATGTCTTCCACCATCACGTTGAGGAGGAAACACAGTGCACACTTCAGTTTGATCTGCTCTGCCTCTGCTGCTGCTGCAGACACATCACTGGGGGGATTTATTACTTCCAGAAGGGGCAGGAAACCCTTGGTCCTAGTAAGAAATTATGACAATTGAATGTGCTCTCATCATGGTGCATACTAGGCTTTCTCTATGACTTTTAACATTTACTTTGTTTCACATTTGAAGATCTTATGCATCTAAACACACTTGAAAAAGCAAACCTTACTTCTCAGAAAACATTTGGTTACTTTACATTTAATTTGGGAGAAAGAAATTAACTTTGGATTACTGTGGTAAAATCTTTTCAAGGAAAAGACAATTTATAATTGACATGTAAAGAAGATAGGAGTTAAATACAAGGATAAAAATGGGAATTCTGCCTTATTGAAGTACAGATAGGCATGTGGATCAAATTTAATGACTCAACTAAGCTAGCTGGAAATGACCATTTAAGAATGATCTTTCAGACATTAGGACACTTTATCTCAGGTTCTAAAGATTAAAAGTTTGGTCTGAATCTCAGCTCCCAGACTTGCTTTGGCTGAATCATATTTCACCTGGGAAGTTCTAGACAGAGTCAGAAACCTTCATCTTCACACAACAGTGTCAGAGAGTCAAAGAAAGACTTGGAATGCTGAAGTTAGTTTCTATTATAAATTCTTGCACACACAGTGCTAATTCTTTGCTATATATTTCCTCAGCTATGATGAAATGAATACATTAGTACTAGTAAAAAAAATATTTCAGTAACAGTGCATGATTAACATTTAACTCAACAGATCAGTAAACAGTGAAAATTGGTGTTGGAATTTAAGTGGGGTACTTAACTGAAAAGTAAATGAATACAGAACTTCTCACTCCAGTACAACACACATTCTACTGTATTTGCATGATCATTATTCTTTAAAATCCTAACATTAGCAGCCATGCAAATGATAACATGATTTACTGTCCCTTTACTGCTTTTTTTCCTCCATGATTTTCCTTGACTTGATAAATTTAACTTACAAATTCTACAGCAGCTTTCACTACAGATGTCAAAGATCTTTAAAAAGTGAATTAATCAATTAACCAAAGCATTGCAGTGAGGTATTTTATGCAAGGCCAGAGCAAAATACAAATGCAAATCTAGAATACGTATAAAAGGAATAAATTCAAATGTCACGATAACAGAATTGTGCAATGTAATTTGGGTGTAATTGAGCCTGAAAATTGGTGAGGACATAAAAATAGAAAGGTTTGGGTAGGATTTATTTCAGCAACGGTACAAAATGAGAGAAAAATAAGGAGAATGGAGCTCTGTGAAAAGTCATTTCCATTCTTTATGTGGTGGTCTTAAAGTAATTAGTAAAATCTGTATCTTGAATAAGAAGAATCCTGGGTACTTTGAACTGTGTAGCTGACTATGGACTATGCTAAGCATAGTCTAAGCATTTGGCACTCATACAACGATAAACAGCAATCACAGAATTAATCAAGATATTACCTATATCTAGAGGCCTGATGGAGGCTGGCCTCAAACCCATACTCACTGCATTAAGTGCAGACCTGCCCAGAAAGCTGATTTGATAGCTGAAGAAATGGACCTACTTCACTTGCAACCACAAAATAAAAGGTGTGGAAGAGATTTCATAATTTTATTTATAACACTATACAATCAAAATTGTTAACTAACTTCTCAAAATTTCTTGTAAGTGTTGATATTTAATAAGCTACCTGACACAAACACCTTCCAGTTCATCAAATACATTAAAAATAAGTCCTGCTAATTCTCAAATTCAGCATAATAAATTGAAAACACTTCAAATATTTTCAAGTAACATATTGAGAGGCATGAGAAAGAATAAATGGATAAGTTTATACTACTTTTTTTTTTTTAAATTCGTTCTTTTATTAGAGAAATGGTCATGAGACAAAAAAAAAATCTTTGGAACAAGTAGTAAAAAACCCACCCCCAAACCCAAAGCCAGGTTATTACTGTAAGGACATAGTAGAATTCTTCCCTATCAGCAGAAAGGAATCAATCTTTAAACCTAAAGATTCTAAAATTCACTTTCTGTCTGCACATCATTGTCTGGAAAGTTTATGCAGCTGTACAACTGACCAAGTAATAGGTTAAAATCCTATTATAGATTATATATATAGAATCCCCCACAAAGGGACTTCTATATCAAATTATAAATAGGGAGTTTTCTTTTGGTTCTTAGGTGGAGCCTATGGCAGCTCAAATCAGCTTGTTTACGCTAGACAGATTTCCCATCAGAGCTATGAGCAAAATATTTATCAAAAGTATTACAATGTGTGAGGCCTCATTTTAACAAAACCCAGCAAAATGTGTTAACTTCAAGCCTGTGAATTCAAGAGAACTAGTTATTTTCTTTAAGTAATTTTCCTGTATCAGGACCTAAAATCCAAATCCCACTCCATAGCTTCAAAATATACTCAAAACTCAGATACAGTTTCCTTTAGTTCTATGTGCCGTGCATATCACAGACACATTCCTTTCTAACTTTTCTTTATTTTGGCTGAAAGTAAATGATCATAAAAACAGACTGCACAACATTACTATTCTGGACAAGACAGAATGAAATGTGTAACTCCACACAAAAATCTTGTTTCATGCAACACTGTCCATTTGCAGGAATTAAAACTGATTGTGATTCAGCAAGCTCTAATTATCTACTCCCCAAACGAAAACTATTTAGAACCACATTCATTGTAGAAGTTTGTCTCTCAGAAGATGATCACCCTGTGAGTCACCATTACTCTTCCTGCTTTTCTAAGCACAGACAAGCTGTATCCAAAGCATATTTACTCTCTGCTGACCAAGAAAATCATTGATGGAAAGCCATGCAAAAACTGGGGTCTTCTACACTTCAGCACCAGTCTATACATGAGAACATGTTATTTAAAAAGACCTGCAGGCTGGTTAGATGTGCTTGCTCAAAAGTCTGCAATAAGAGGAAAAATGCTTCATAAGAATAAAGCAAGTTCATAGTCCTTTCTCATTGAGCCCTGTTTCTGCTCTGCACTGCAAGGCAGGGATGCAGGGAAAGAGGCATGTTGGACCTGTCACAGTGATCTACTATCAGATATGATAATATCTGGTGAAACAGCGAAAAGAAAATGTTGGTTGTGGTTCTATTTCACAAACCCTAAAACTGCAGAAATAATTTATTTCTGTTGCAAAACTACTACCCACACACTCTTTCTCAGCTACAAATTTTGGCTGCCACAGAAACTCTGTCTTGCCCAGTGCTCTGAAACTCAACAGTGGCACCCAGTGGCTATTCTTCATCACATCTAAGTACCTACAATATACTTAGGGGGGGTTTGCAAAGCACTTAAACCCAATTTTCATTTTTGTAACTGTCCAAAAATATGTACAAATTATTCTCATTAACAAAAGGCTCTGTTACCTCTGCCTAGTTTTATAAAATTAATTTTCTCATTTCAGTTTTCAATCTATTTCATGTTCAATTCTCCTTTTTTGTTTGGGGGGGTATTTTTATTTTTTTTAATTTCATTTTATATGAAATCTCTTTTCTCATCAGCTGGGCATTATTCTAGCAGCCCTTCTCTGCTCTGTACAACAGTAGCTGCTGTCTAATCCTTCCCCCAATTTAAGTGTACTTTAGACTGGTGTTTTGACTGGAGAAATTTAAACAGAGCACTAAAAGCAAATTCTACATTTTAAAAATTAAATTGTAACACAAAAGCTAAGAAATATAGAGATTGATTGATTAGAAAGAAAGAGAGAGCTGCTAAAACCTTTTTATATTAAATAACTTGTTAGATCTTTTCTAGAACCAAAGTTGAATTCTTGTCCCAAGGAGTTCAAAGGTAAGGCAGCAAAAGTATGGGTGTTAAAATACATAACAAAAATATATAAACCTGCACAAAGATTATGTACATGTATTCTGTGCATATTAAGTTGCATTTATATGTGCATTTGTTCTAGGGTTTAAAATTTTACCATCCTCCTTGAGGTAGATCAAGCTTTAAGCTCAGGACCCAACATGCCAGATGACAACTGTGCACACGTGTTAGACACCATCGACGAGAATCTCTTTTGACAGCCTCAGCTCTGCATTTAGTGTACAAATTTGCATTTATTACCTCCATATGAAGATGCCAGGAATATTTTTGCTTCTCTTGCTCCATCTCTGATTCCCTGTAATATCTTGCTGTTTTCAAAAAACTCTTGCATTTAGAGGATGACATAGTAAAATACCCCATCATCATCAGTACTGTAACAGGACACCAGGGAAGGGCTGTGGAAGGCTTCTGAGGAGCATAAACTGGCAGGAATTGTGTGTGACAGTACTCTTTCTTCCCCAGATTTACAGAGCATAATAAGCTGTCCACATTTTCAGCTGCACTGAGCAGTACAGTTCCCTGAGCACCAAAAATGGCCTGCTTGCAAAAAGTAGACAGTTCACCTGGCTGTTCTCCAGGAGGTCGAGTGGCCAAAGCCTTTCCCCCTGGAAGCTGTACTTCTCTGATACCCACACGAGAAAATAAAACTTGACAAAGGTTTCCATGGACACTGGCTGAAACGAAACAGTGCCCTGGTGACAGCATCAGTTCTTTCTCAGAGCTTCCTCAGACTCACTGCAGGTATTGAATGAGGTAAGCACCACGCTATCTAAGCAAAGAATTAATAATTTATCATCACTATATTTTTTTTTCCTCGTTAATGGTGCTTCTAAACATGTATTAAAAATAAGTAACTGAAACAACATCAATCTGAATGGTGACTCATGGCAAGTGGTTTCTAGGCTCACTTCAATAGATAAAAGCTTGAGTGAATAGACAAAGCTCATGGCACATCCTTAAGGTCACTAAAATACAGTGTAAATGGAGGAAAGAATTCCAGAGCTGATGGAATTTCATCTCCATTGAGAAAATTCTCCTTTAGTCTGTATGTGTTTTAATTTACAGGATGCTACTGAAAGCAACTCATTTATGTGAAGCACTGCAAGAGGGGGCTTTCCAGGCGAAGCTCATCACCTTGAATCATATCCAGAAGCAATTAAAATAGTGGCCCAGGCACTAGTGAGCAGAGGGAAAGCCCAGGGTCTGCCATGAGCACGCCAGGGGAGCACACACGTCCCCCAAGTCACGGAATGAAACTGCACAGCCAGGCCCTTCTCTGCAACAGCATCTGCTCCAGCTGTCCCCACAAACCATCAGGTTTGTGCCTCGAAGCAAGGTGCATCAGGTAAGTGTTCTGAGAACACACCATTCTATTCAAAGCATACACAAGGATGAGATAACAACGTATTATTAAAAACACACAGCCATATATAGGACAGCAATCTAAGAAAACGCAGAGCAAGTGTGGTTTATATAACTGCCAAATGCTCTGGACATATGGCAAAATATCGGGCAAATACCTACCCATTTTAAAAATATTTGCCTGGAAAAAGATGTCTCTAAGTGCAGTATAACCCCTTGAAGCATATCCTACTTTAAATCAGAACCTTTTCACTGAGAGGAAAACTCCTCATAGAAAAAGAAAAAAAAAAAAAAGCATCCAAAAGAACCAAAACATCAGAAACCAAATATGATACAGAACCTGTGGAGCCGGGACCTAAAACTACAGAGTTTCTGGTATAAGTCTGTATAATGTTACTGCCTGACATATCTGCCTCTCAAATCAGTATTCATCCAATAAAAATGATATTATTCCAAGAAGTCCTCATTTAATCCAAACCCTAGCACACAATGCTGGCATAGCTCTTACCTATGATCTGAGAAGATGCTTCTCAGGGCAGGCAACTTCATCTCCAAACTGACACTGGTTACATGGTCCCTTTCTATACCAAATCACACCTATTTGCAGTTAAATCCTGATAATTATGATAATACCAGGAAAGATGAAGCTGTGATTTTTCTCCATTCTCTATTTTCAGCACTCCACCTCTCCCCAGCTGAGAACTAAGACCTTCTTCATCTCCAGAAACATCATGTTTCAAAGGGGTTCATTAGCCTTCTTTGGCAATATATGCCACCCCTCCAAAAGCTGGGATCTCAACTGGAAAGTAGAAATATAAATATATTTTTAAGTATATAAGTATAAATATTCATGTTATCAAGGAAAAAGCATTAATTTTCAGAAGCATATGTTTTCCATATGTAGCACTGCTGAGTCAAATGGTCCCTGTACTTCTTATCACTTCTACAACCTCTGGCTCCTTATACTGGAATACTGAAAATCCCCAAGGTCCAATACCTACCAGCAATCTGTGCCCTGGGCACAGGGCTCAGTTTTCATGGGAATGACAAGGTTTGGCGGGGTGAGAAGGTACAGAGAAATTCACTTATCCAAAGGTCTTGAAAAATAGGGAAATAAATAATCTTCAGTGTTTCTTTACTGTCCACAGTAACTCTGAACAGTAATGGAAATTCAATGGTGTAGGTATATGCATCTTAACCTGCTGTCCTTCCTGCCCTCAGGTTATGCAGCAGCTGTTTTCCAAATGCAGTTATTTTGGAAAGTGCTATGCATTTGGAATAATTACTCCAAATATTCATAGCAGTTCTTTGCTATGACTGCAACAACAAAATAAGTTATTATCTAGACATTTTTCCTTGAACAAACTACATCACTATTGCCCTTTCCAGCACGAAAACAACACTTTACAAACATCTCTCTAAAGTAAGCTTTTGTACTAGACTGTCAACCTAAAGGAATTTGACACACAGTTCCCACTGAGAGGCTGTGGATTCTTCTGAAAAGCCAAGTCCCAAAGTAGCAGGGTCCCATAAATACAACTGCATTTGTAAAGACATACACAGATCCACGCTTTTCTTAAATAATAAGTGTTGACATCACAATCTCATTCAAATCTTCAAATTTAATTTAGCTCTTGCTTTGCACCAAAGCATATATAAAGAAATGCTCCATCTGTCACTGCAGGAATGACTTCTCTCCCTAAAATACCTTACAGTAAACTAGGCCTAAATACTGATTAATTGCTATAGGTTAACTGTACAAAAGGCTGCTTTAGTATCTGCATGTGTTTACTTCAGAACAAGACACCGTGTAATTACTCAAAATACATTAAAAAGTCCAGTGTGCACTGATAGGATTCCCAAAGGCATCCCGTTGGAAGTGGAATATGCCTTCTAATAAAGTACTCCCTTTCCCAATTAAGAACCAAATGCAAAATTCAGTAGGCTTCCAAAAAGTTAGAGAGTACAAATAAAAGAGCTGTTTTCTATTATGCTGATCAGTAGATTTCTATGGCTTAATCTGCTTGTTAGAAGAGAAGTATCTTGCCAAAATTAACATATCTAATATCTTAATCTGTTGTACCACATGCGTTAGCCTATTAGTGGGCAAATTATGGGCAAATCCAGACAGAGACCCACAGACCATAATGGGCTTAACAAAGCCATGCACTGCCTTCCAGTATCTGCAATTAACTCTGAATTGCAGAGACCTCAAATGCCAACAGTTTGCTCAGTTAAAGCCTCATTTTGTTTCCATGCTGGTTTTATTGCATCTCAGAACGACTTGAGCTCTTGCAAATATGATCCAGCCCATTCCTTCTTAGGCATAGGGTGCACTTGTACTTGCAATAGGTTTAATTGTACCAGATGAAGAGGGACAGATGAATACATTAGCAGGGTGAGAAGAAAGCAACACTAAACCCATAAAAACCTCATGATGCTCTCACCCAGACTCCTCTATCCCCTGAGAAACCAAGTCAAAAACATAACAAGTTTTGGTTTTTCATGATTGTTAGAACTCTTATTACTGAAGAAAGCATGGAGAAGATTAAATGATGTTGTGACAATTCATGGATCTACTCATCTGTTTTCCTAGCTGCTATTTCTTCCTGGACTGTGTCCATCCCTGGATGGCTGAGGACAGTGCCAGCAGTCTCGAGGAGAAGCCAGACAAGCTGCACAAAGCTCTGATCAGCTCCTCCAGTTCATGCCCTGTTAGCACAACTGCTATGACAAACAAGTGCAACCTGAGTCTTTAGAAATGTAAGCACAGAACTTTCCTAAGTACTAAATTCACTTGCAAAAATGAAAGTATTCAAAGCTCCAATGATGTAGTTTTGTCTGGTGAAGATGTTGATTCAATATGATGGAAATGTTTCATACATTTGTATTCACATCATACTCTTAATGGTTCCAAAGGAGTTATTTAATGTCAATTAAATGCTATTATAGTGTCAAAGGGAGCTCATTTTCAACAGATATTATTATTCCTTAATACTCTGTTGCAGTACTTCTACACTTTTATTTCAATAATGGTACAGCAAAGTTAACTGACTACAAATGAACTGAAATAATGAACAATTTCCTTTTGCTCACAAAGCAAATTATACTGGCACTTGCCTGTCTCCCTGTCCAGTCTCAAACATGGTCTCTTCTCTTTGTCCTCCAAAACTGAACAAACCAAGAGGAGTAACTCCATAAGAAGTGTAATAATATATGAACTACTGCCTGAGGAGGCCCTCTTCCTCCTTGAATGATTTCTAATGATGTTTTGTCTCTTTTTTGCCTTCTGCCCTTAGCTACTAAAGGTAAACATATTCCTTTATGTATTTTTATTTATCAATGCTTCATTCTCCTATTCTTCATCTGGTTTTAGGCTCTTTCTCACTGTAACCCTTCCTCTGGTATTTCCCTAGCAATTCTCTGCTTCCATTAACAAGCCACCACAGCAGTTTTCCTCATTTTCTCCCCCCATTAATTGGAAGACCATAGTTCTACATGGCACTCAAATGCAGCATTTTGAGCTAAATTTGGAGTAATATCTCTTTCATTCAGTCCTTGCAATGAGACTCTCTAACAAATCTGTGCTCTGTACAGATTTATTTAACTACATCTGTGCTTTTTGTCAACTTTTTCTTAATAGCAGGGGACACTGCTATAGACCAGTACTTGTTAACCATCTCCAATGCGATGGGACTTTATTTTATTATTTATTTATAAATGCTTTCAGATTTGTCTCAAATCTGCTCCATATGAATTGGCACGAAAATGACTGACCCTGCAGTGCAACAAATGTGATTGAAAAGCATGAAGTTCTTTCCAGGTTACATCTGGTCTGATAGATGAAAGTTAGATTGACAGGAGTGAGAGAGAACAAGACTGAGCATTTCTCTACTCCTACAAGCCCTAGAAAAGACTGGTTTAATGAGAATGTCACAATTTTTCTGTCCTGTCACTTTAAGAGACGTGTTTCAAAGACACGATTCAAATACATTTTTTTGTTGTTGTTGTCGTTAAAAAATCCTCCTTTCTAATTTCATGTTTAGATGCACCGGCTTAACACAGAAATGCACTGATTCAGAGGGTGATAGGGGAACAGCTACTGAGAAAGGGTAAGAAGGATCAGTTTTGCAGCAGAGTACCTCACTTGCAGCACAGCACTGTCCAGCACCATCTTGTTTTCTTCAGTAGAAATCAGCATGCTTGGCAGGAGTGGGAACTGAAAACTAGGTCCCATACTGACATACCAGAATGCTTCTCAACTTCAGGTTAATTAACTACGAAGCTTCTGATTCTCCTCTCTCCTATGGCTTAGATACAGCTGCTACTGCTCCTTTTGCCTCAAGAATGCTATATATTTGAGGCTTCACAATGTGTGTGTCCTATTAGGAACTGATGATGGTGTCTATTCTTGTTACCTCACATGCAATTACATGCAGTCTTAGTTTGTAACCCTAGCACTTAAAGCAGGGCAATCACCTTGTTCAGAGTTTGACATATTTTTCCAAACATTTTGTCCAAAAGCAGCTTATATTCCCAAGAACTTGCTCTCAGAAGAATTTTGCACAAGACTTGGTGAATGCTCCATTGTCTTCCAATAGTTTTTAATTCAGAGATGCACATACCCCCAGTCTCTAACTGGACTTCCAACACATTTTTTGACTCTGTTCCTCACCAGTTTTTCTTTTAGTCTAGTACTTTGACTTCTACTCTTTCACTAACTTAGTTAACATGGGGTTTTACCAATGCTTCATGTTAAAAAAAAGTATAAATGGTAACTAGGTTGCTCAGTATCTTCAAGATAAGCTGTGTTTGCCTGAAAACATTCCTACTTATAGAATGTTCAGTCATAGTAATACAAAATTCCTGGAGATGACTCATAAACTGTAGCATGAATACATTTCTAAACATTAAGACAGTAAACCCAAGACACATTCAACTGAGAAAGGAACTATATGAAATTAGAATGATAGGTGTTTGCAAAAGCAACTGTGGAACTCAGTTCCAGGTACAAAATTCTGACGAAAAGGCAGTAAATCAGGAGGTCACACCAAAATATTCCTGCAGGAAGAAATGCCGAAGGAACTTTGTATGTGGGCTTGCAAACAGAGATAGGGTACCATTTTCCAGAGGTGACTAAGGGTGGATGGGTAAAGAAAGACTGCTCATGGTACAGGATATTAAATTTCCAAAATCTGCAACATGGAGGATTAACACTGAATATTTCAACTAAAATTTTACTAATTCAACAAATGCCAATATGTCTTACTACCTCATCTGTTCTCAAGCAGGCAAGGATATACTAAGGTGATCTACAAGGTCATTGTCTTTGGGCCATTATTCCTAAGTGTGATGCAGAGTCTCACTAACATGTGCACACTAAATCTGGCTCTGTGTCTCAGAAGAGGCTTAGTCTAACATTCACAGCATTCAGACTTGAACAATTTGGACAGGCTGGCTGCTTCTTTATCATAATAATTACAAAACTCATGGCAGATGTTTTAAATTACAAAAATTGTGATCTGCCTTATGCCTTGCAGAGATTTAGCACAAGTTTTTCTAAAAACCAGCAAAAAATAGAGGTATTGTAAGTTACTTGGCCAAAACAAATATATACTTTTGAGAATATTCATACTCTTTTTGAAGTGTTTATGTTGTTAAATCTTTGAATTTGTACCTTGAACTTTCCTTTCTGGTTTCACAATGGATTCCAGAAACTCTCATTTCAGACATGAGCTACAGCATACTACAAAAGTGACAATGGTAATCTTACCAACATACTTTTTTCTGAAATGGAACAAAAAAAAAGCCCAGTACTGTTTCTGGAGCTAAAGCAACAATTTTTCTCCTAACAATTCAGATTTCATTTCTCTACAAAGATCCAACAGACACTGTGAGGTTAAGCCACAGCAAAGAGGGCCCCCTCAGTCAGCTCCAGATTTAAAAGTAGCTTTTTTGTGGGTTTTGGGGTTTTTTTTCCCTTGCTTGCTGTCAACCATTAGACAGCCAAGCACTTCCAATGCTTCCCTATTCTTCCCATGTCAGTGGTAAAAATGTTCTATTAATATAAAAATGAAACTAGGAAGTAGGGTCTGATGCAAGTTACCTTTGCACATCTCTGTCAAGAGAACAGAGGAGTAGAATGATCTTCTGTACAGTCAGAAACCAGATGAAATAACTAAGAAAAACCTCCTCAAAACAGCTCAAAGGGACTTGCTGAATAAAGAAAGTAGTCACGCTGCTTCCCTGACATTTTATGAAAAGATGACCTCTCTGAAGATTTCCTATGAACAAACACAATTGTTCCAACCAGAATCCAAAAAGTCAAGATTGCAAAAAGGGAAAAAAGACAAAAGATTTTAACTAATTGAGTCTGTATTCAGTGCCTTTAAATTCTGGTTTAGCAGAAATATCATTAATGCTTTTTGAGTCTTCATTAGGAAAAAAGGTACCACATTTTACAGAGTATGCATGCATAGTCACAATACCAAGCTTATTGCAAATACTTTTAAGAAACTTACCATATGTGTTAAAAACAATTTCTTAAAAGAATTCTGTAAACTTACAACTGAAATTCTACAAAGTTTGCTTATTTATCATATGCTGAAGGACCATTCAGACCATACTCTCACCTTTACTGCTGCCTATCTTTTTCAAGAATTCTACTTCATAGAATAGTTTAAGTTGGAAGAGACCTTAAAGGCCATCTCGTTCCAACTCCCCTGCCATGGGAAGGGATACCTTTCACTAGACCAGGTTGCTCAGAGCCTCATCCAACCTGGCCTTGAATACTTCCTCAGATGGGGCACCCGAAACTTCTCTGGGCAAACAGTTCCCGTGCCTCATCATCTTTGCAGTAAAGAATTTCTTCTCTACATCTAACCTAAATCTACCCTCTTTCAGCTGAAAGCCATTCCCCCTTGTCCTATCACTTCAAAGGAGAGATGATCCAGCCCTCTGATTATCTTTGTGGCCCTCCCCTGGACTTGCTCAAAGAGATCCATGTTCTCCTTATACTGAGGACCCCAGGGCTGGATGCAGTGCTCCCAGAGGGGTCTCACCAGAGCAGAGCAGAGCAGAGGGACAGAATCACCACTCTTGACCTGCTGGCCACATTGCTTTCAGTGTAGCCCAGGACACGGCTGGCATTCTGGGCTACAAGTGCAAATTGCCAGGTCACATCGAGCTTTGCATCTACCCACATGCCCGAGAGCTTCTCTCCAGGACTGTTCTCAATCCATCCTCTGGCCAGCCTGTATTTGTCCTTGGGATTGTCCTGACCCAAGTACAGGACCTTGACCTTGTTGAACTTTATGAGGTTCAAAGGGGCCTTCCTCTCAAGCCTGTCAAGGTCCCTATGGATAGCATCCATTCTCTCCAGTGTACCCACAACACCACATTCCTTAGCACAGTTTCCAGGAGGGTCTGCTCCATGATCTTAGTGGGCACAGAGCCGAGACTGACTGGCCTGTAATTTCCCAGGTCATCCTAAATTCCTTTTTTAAAAATGGGTATTCATCATATAATCTTAAAAACTGTTCTTTCAAAACATAAGCTTTTCAAGAGTTCCTTTAAGCTTTTACTTGTATCAAAGCACCCTAGCTAAGTCCTAGCAAACTGGGTCAAACCGCTGGGATTTGGCACTGCAGAACACAGTGTTACCATCACGAAAGATGATTCAATTAATTTTATTCAATTATCACCAGAAACTCAGGTTTCTGATATATGGAATGCAAATTATTTTAATTTTAAATTATTACTACTGAATATCTGCAGCAATGTTAATATTTTATTGTAATACATGGAGATCTCCAAATATCTCAGGTCAACATGACTCAGAAGGCTAGAAGGAAAGTGAAAGAAAAACATGCCAATAATCATAACAAGGGTTTCAGCATCTGTTGATCTAACTGGTTTCCCATGGCAATCTTTCATTATAAGACTGCAAATTACTCATGCATATTCTTTCTTCCTCATTATGGGCCTCAGTTTTATGAAAGCCTCTCCAATTTATAACAAACAGGTTACCCTTTACATTCAATGCAAAATGAATGATCCTGAGAGAATGAATCTCCTGTAGCTCAAACCTCTTTCAGCCATATAATTTGACAGCAATATTATTTCAGGAATATTTCTGGTTTTATTCTTGTGAAAGGCAATACCAAGGAAAAATCCAAAGAGACTGACAAGCAGTACATATAATGCACAAGCAAATATAATACTGAAGAAAACAACAACTCAGTAGTAATGAAACACATTGCCACAGCACCTAGACACAGAATTCAAAAGCAAGGTCACAAACATCTACTCTGTTCTGGCGAGAAGGAAAACCTTTACATTTCAATGGCTTTAAGCCAGCCATTAAAAAATAGGGTGACATTAAAATATATATAAACTTAAGATTAACCTACCCTTTAAAGATATGCTTGACTGTACTTCCTTTTAAAGCATCTGCCATGTTTCAACATCACAGAAAGAACTTCCGTACTAGACCTGGTACCTGATAATGTTCAAAGGTCTTAAAAAATACCGTTTCCTTTGATTTTCACATTGGAAAGTAAACCCAGTGGCATATGCAGAATATCTATCTATACTACTTATTATCCAATGTGTATTTTTTGCATCTTTTTATATGTTGAGACTGCTGGTCGAGCTCCTTTTAAATGCAAAGGAGAAGGTAGGGCTGTTTATGTGTGTGAAAAGGCATCCATTGATACAATTATTACGGTGTCTCTGGAGCATTAACTTTTTATTTCCCCCTGAATTTGTGCCCCTGAAAATAAAGTTTTGTTACAAGATTTGACTCCCTAAGGCCGTCTCAGTGCTAAATAAGAAATCTAGATTCACATCTGTACCATATACTATAAAACTGTATGACTGAAACTTAGAGCAATTCCTCCCTGGAGTTTCTGCTTTAGTATTTTTCTTTTCCCTCTAGCATAAGCACCTCTGAATCAGTTTGTATTACAAGGCAGTAGATGAGTCTGGCACCTAAGAACAAACAAGAGCTCTAGTCCCAGCCATGCACTGAAGTCTGAGGCAATGAGAGACCTCAGGCTTCCCCACCTGCAGGTGGTTCCAGCTAAATTCAGTCTGTAGGTCTGAGCCCAGGGATGAAATCCAGAAGTATAACATTACAGAACAGAGCCAACTTGTATGGGTTTAAATTTTCATTCTGTAAAAAGTTACCATCTGAATGCCCAAACCACCAGTACTGTTTCCAAAACAAAACCAGGTACTTCCCTGCAAAGACTACAGACTCTCCAAAGCCTGCCAGTTATTTCTTCCTACTTTGTCCTCACTAGTTAGATTTGAGCATCTTTACTGGTTCAGTCACACAGAGGTCTCATAAGGATAAACACAGTAGAGTCTGATGAATACAATGGTCAGACTTTGGTAACAAGGTAACAATTTTTGGTTTTCATATGGTTGGATTCTGTTGTTGGGGTGCTGCCTAAAATCAGGGAGAACAAGATTATAAAAATTTGGAGCTTGCAGCTTTTCCATGCCTTTGCTCTCTGAACTTCAAATGGCATAGCTGTTCCTCATGAATTTTTGTTCTGAACCAGTGAGGAAGCATTTCCAGGGCACTAAAGACATATCAAAGTGCTGACATAAGCTGAGTGTTCCACATTGACATTCAGGGGATTGGAGAGTATCAGGCTAAAGCACTTCTGTGTCTAGAGAGACTTACTTCAGAAGCATGCTTGTATCATGTGTTCACTGCATTAGTCCTAGACAGTTCTTCTAGATGCATTCCTATAACTGCTAGTGCACTTAAGATAAAGGAAGGTTGTTCTGCCAGCAAAACTAATGAATAATATATTAATCAATTAGAACTTTTATAGGATAGGTAATTATCTGGACCTTTAAGAAGGAACCAGAATATCTGGCATCATCTTCAAATTGTTGACATCTGGAGTCACAGACATACAAATCCTGCTACAGCTACTAGAGATGAACCAAATTTTAAAGGGCCCTTAATTATGAACCACAAATGGTCTAAAAACTACCCAAGAAAGAAGACTTTTTTTCCCCTTTTCATGGAATCACTACACTTTTGTCTATAAAGATGATAAATTAATCTAATCAGAACACAAATATAATAGAATTTCAAGTGTTCTTCCAAATAATCTTCCTCCAGTAATAAGCAGCAATCATGTGCTACAATTATGTATAGCTAGAATTATTAAATAAGAATGTGTAATGTCAATGTTTAATTTTGCCTGTTCCTTTTGTAAAACATGCAGAAAGATTAACATTTTAGAGAACCCATACTAAAGATACATGGCAGAAACACTCTTAAACTGTCAGATTAATGCAGAAGAAAACCTTACTCTCATATTCCGGTCTTTTTACTTTTATGCTATTTTATTTGGATTTAAGTAGCAGTGTGATGTTTCTGTTCCACCTACCTGTCATCCTTGGAGCAGATTTTCAAATCCATTAACCTGATTAGTCAAAGTAAATGGTAGCTTGAATAGTAATTTAAACACAGTGTAATGTAATTTGGAGAACAGAGAGTTTAGTTTTAATGACAGTGCATAGAAGTATATATGCCTCTTATCCATACTAAAACAGACACAAGCATTTTAAATTCTAAGGCTAGTTCTATATATTAATTTAGACCTAGAAAAAAATGATTAGGGAAGTTATACTCTTCAAAAACAGATTTTAGGTAGTAACAACAAAGACGTATTTATAAATTTTTAAAAATAAACATCTCAAATGCATTAAAATTTAAAGATGATTCGGGGCAGACTATTCTGATTTTTTGGGGAGAACTTTTCCTGAGACAAAATAAGTAATAAAAATAATGTGGAACACCAACACATTCTTCACGTGACCCTTGGGTGGAGACACCACATGAGTCAGGATATAAGCAAAATTTATGTTAATAGCAGTTATAGGTGGAAAAAAAAAAGGATTTTTCTCCTATACAAAAATCAAGGCAATGCAAAAACCCTTGTGTCTGGTGCTTTATTTCCAGCAACACCACTCGTCGTGGGCCCTGCTCTGCCTATTGTTTCAGATCTCTTCGCCCACTGCACAGAGTCTGTGCAGCCACTTTTCACTAGGATCAGGGGGTTATTTTTAAAGCACTCTGACTAACTAGGGACATCAGATACATCACAGATGTGATCTTAGGATCATTTGCAAAATCTCCCCTGGCGGCCTCATGAACTCTGGAAGCAGAACCAGAAAAACAGAGGACTCGGTTGTTCCTCAGGTGAAATTTTCTGCTACTTCTAAGTTCTTTTTAAGGCCTCCTTTCAGAGACCTTGCACTGCAAACTCTTTCCCCTTGCATCAGGACATTGGCCTAAATACAACTATTCTTTAAAATTTGGTTTAAAGCTTAATTTAAGATAAAAAAAAAGATGGTGCTAAAAAAAAAAATATCTATTTTTAGGCTGCATAATTGCCATAAATGCACCCAGTTACTCAACACACAGGAGATCTCACCCCACTCCAAAGAATACAGTGCCTTATTTTTTTCCACTTTTGTAATAGTCATTGATTTTTTATTAGAAGCAGTTTTATTGTAGTCTTTAGAAATTTGCATTGAGATCCTCCCAGCAGACGTGTATAGCAGTTTTCTTCCAAAAGAGAAATAAATTAGTGTCTGGTATATCTAATGTCTCATACAATGTTGGAAGCATATGGCCTTCAAGAAAGATATTTAATTTGTGTAAAAATCTGGTAATTTCAGCCACTGGTCTCTGAGGCTTTCATAAAACTATGATACACTCAATTATGTTTCAGGAAATCATAAAAACTCAGAAGTAGATTAAAGCAAACGGCAGAGTTTCTAATAGCCAAGGGAATTATGAAAGATAAAGAATTTCAAGGAATAAAGGATGGCACTTGAGCCAAGATGCAATAGAACAGGAGACTCCTGAAAAAAAAACAAAACAAATCAGGGAAAAAGCTTTATATAAAGTCTTTTCCAGGAATCCTGCAGAGTTGCTCAGATTTTATATAGAGATCCTGCATCAGAGGATACCTAATCCCTGTCATCATTTCTACCAGAAGAGGTAAGAATACTCATTGGGATTCTTCTGTCAAATTAGCCTTCAAGGATCTATTTCTTCCTAAGATATAATTATAAAGAGTGTTGTTTCTTTCCAGTGTAAGATTGTTGGAGTCTTCAATCTGGATACTTCAAGAGCTCTACTGAACAGATTCAGTTTTGCGTTGGAAGGGGATAAGAAAGGTCAAGAATGTCAGACACAAGATATTTTAAAATCGTAAAATAAGAAACAGCTCAGAAATAACAGAGTAAATAACTAAATTAGTACAATTGCTATATCCTCAAAGCTCTTAGTAGAATGTTGGAGGCAAATGTATTTATTTGATAATACCATTAAAATATTCATATTCTACTAATTAAAAATATTCCCCATTAAAATTTTCAAGGGCAGATATGTAAGAATGCAAACCTGCAATCCTTGGACAATGCTAGTATGGGAGCAGACAAAGAAATCAAAGCTTTATGTGACACATTAAAGAACTCAGGTCACACCTGTGAGCTGTCTCACAAAGGTTTCCCTTTACTCAACACAGAAAAGGTCAGAATAAACAAATCTCCAGAAATCACTGACAGTGATGCTACTGGAAAAGACACTGAAATCCTGGTGAAAATATGGCCCACAGGAAACCTGTGAGGCTTCAGAGACTGTTCTCATTCCAGCAGGCTGTAACTGGCACCTTTCACATCTCGAGCTGTAACCACAAACCAAGTAGGAGACTGGAGAGACTCAACTCACTCTAGCAAAAAAGCCCAAACCACAGCAATCAAGAGTCCCATCAAGCAACCACGGAGTTCACAACACAGTAACTGCCCTGCTCTTCCAGCTTCTGGTGGAATTCTTGTGGAAACACAACATTTATAACAGAAACAAAGTTAGGATGCCAAATGTGGTTCAGTCAGTAAGACTTTTACTTCCTGAACCTGAAGAGTTAATTCACATCTCCCCAGATTACTTTTTAGGTGAATCAATCTTTCTCCCCATTTTAATCTCTTCTGGAAGCTAAAGAAGTTCCTGAAAGAAACACACTTGCATTATGTGCCTGCTGAAAAAAAAGTATATAAATATCTGTCAGCTTCATCCAAACAGTCCTGGTCAGCCTTTTACTTACTGCTTCCTCAACTCAGCAAGACAGTTACAAAAGTCACACAGATAACTTATATTATAGATTTATAAATTACAGCATTATCAAAGTAAATTTAATTTTATTTATCTGTGCCGAAGTCCACATCTCAGGTGCAGGTGATGTCCACAGTGAGAAACGCATCTGGCCCACATTACAAAGGCAAGTTTGAGTCTGGTGCTTTTAAGAAGGTAGCTGTTGAGTTTTCAGACCCTACTGAGAAATCTTTCCATTTTCATGAATCATTAAGAACACTCATGGAGCACAGCACTCAGACTTTCTGCTCAAGCCCTAACATTTGCTACTTAGCTACTCTTCTGCAGATGATTACTATTATTAGGTTTTGCAGGATGTATGATTGTCTATTTTATTTGTGACCTGTAGTGGATCTAACTACAGTTTCCTGTAATATGGTAGTTTTTAAGATGATTTCTTAAAACTGCTGTACTGAATATTTCTAATTGATTATAAATGTGATGATCATAAGTTGTCAGATTCTTCCCTCTAGAGGTCTGCCTGATTTAACATCAGAATGACCAGACTACAATATATTCAATTTTTTTCACAAGTTGATTAAAAAAAATCTATAATATACATAAAATAGCACCTTCCACAGTAACAGTATATATGACAAATTATAGATAAATATCACAATCTTTACTATAACAATGGTTTTATATATTAAGCATATAATTTAAGACATATTGTCCTTTTCTAGTTATGTTTCAGAATTGACAAATGATGGTGGCAGCATTTTTTGTATCAATTACTTTTTCACCTCCCCCAAAATATCATGGCATAAAATCTTAAAACAAAATGAAAAGAAAAAACAAAACCAAAATCAACCCCCAAAGCATACATCTCTGATATTGCTTTTCTGGGATTTATGGACCAATGTTAATGCTAACATTAAATAACATTAGAATTATGGAATGCTGACAACCATAATTAATGAACATTTTGTCACTAAAAAAGGGAAATAAGATTGTGAAAGAAATTAAAGGCAAAAAAAGGACTAAGTACCAGAAATTCATCCCTTTATACATTGTTTAGTACCAGAAAAGGATCATGAGCGATTAACTACATCAATGTTATACCTGATATTTGGGTAACTACTTTAAAATATCGAAGACAAGAAAATTTCCTTTCTCTTTTGTTCTTGTTGTTGTTGTTGAGAATGAATCTTCTCCTAATATCCAAACATCTGAGCTAGTGCAAACAGATGATTTCTTCCCATCCCACACACAGCCTTCTCAGAGAACAATCAAACACTTTAAAAGACTAATCTGCATTTTTAAAGTTCTTCTCACATTCTGTGGAGTCTTCATTTACATAAAACAAAACAACTGTAATCCATTAATGTTTCCTCATGTATTACTTTATTTAAACTGCCTGTCACTTTTCTTAGTATTTCAATGGAATTCATTCAACTGACCAGATTTTTCTTTAAAAAGGGGGCTCGAAATCTGGACAAAGCCCTCAAGCTAAATGCAAACTGGAGTTCTGATAATATATCCTTAGAAGGCAATTACCTTAATTTCCCACTATCACCTTATTAACTTATTTAGGAGAGTCAGACATAAAGTATAAAGAATGATTTTACTACTCAGCACTACTTAGACTTTAGAGTTCATTTTCCCAATTATACCATTTTGTATTTTCAGGGACTGTCCTTCCAATTTGTCAAAATTATTTTCCCATAACCAAAAATGTCTTCAGCTCCTTCCACATTAGCATCATTCACAAATGCCAAGCTCCACTATTGCCTTTAAAATAAAAGTAAGACACTAGATCAGCATATTAACCTTGGTGCAAAAGAAAACTGCTGACAATTACTCCTTGACATTGGTTTTCCAACCAGATGTATCTTTGCTTTTTCATGGTTCATCTTGGAACATACCCTAATTTGCTTAAGAAAAACAGTCAGATCCCTATCAAAACTGAGGTACTGACACATAGGTTCTTGCAAGTTATTCTCTAGACCACATATTCCAGCACGGAAAAAGAATTCATCTACCTCCCCCGAAACACAATTGTACCAAAGCTCCACCAAAAGAGCTGACAGTAATGGCTCTGCTATCAGGCCTATTATGTTCAACTCAATAAAAGCAAAATTTCTTTTTCATGCTAATAAAGAAGTCCACTACAAGCAAACCAGCTTTCAGCATTTATTATGTCTATATGAGCTGGTGCCATTTTTAACAGGGAAAGTAACTTAGCATAAAGGAAAGAATACTTCTATTCATCGACTCAAACTCATATGACACAAATATTGCTCATTACTTACATTTTACAGGCATTTTAAGAACAACTAAGTATTATCTACATGTCCAACTATAAACTGGGCAGCCTTATTCATCAGCTGAAGGTTATACTTCATTTATTTTGCCTAAATGTTACATTTCTCTCAATCAAAATGAAAAAATATGACAATGGACAAGATTCTTTTAGGTGCCAGGGAGGAATACAATGGTATATCAAAGTAAAAATGGAAATAAACTACATTTGGGATGCTTCATTATCCCATTAAAATACTCTTCCCACTTCACCAAGAGACCCCAGTCCAAATTTGTTCTTATAAAAGAATAATCCCAGCATGTCTTTACATGCCAGGTTTTTTACTTACCACTTCTACTAAAATCTACCAACTGAAATAAAAGTTACCAATGTTCTTTTGCCTTGAATTACTTCACATTCCACAGGTAGACAATCAAATCTAACTCTAGAAGGTTGTATAGCTGTGATCATGTCACACAGTGTAAGAATAAGAGATTAGCAAGGAAGGAAAAAACCTCAGAAACCCTTTTTCGTAAATTCTCAGTCCTTTCATTAGACAACACAAAAGTAAAAAGGATGATATGCTGGAGAGCATTTTAAAATGCTACTGGAATATTTGGTAAGATTATTATCCATTTGCAGTTGAGATCTATTAGTCTCTACCTGTCTATCTTCCACATTCTTCATAAGAACAGACTGGAAACAAATTGCTGCAGTGACTTCAATTAAGTATAATTGCAGGTTTTTCAAATATATTTTCACCCTTCAAGGAATATATATGTGGTGGATAAAGCCACAGCTAACTTCTTACTCCCACTGCATCAATTTAGGTACAGGAGTTACCCGAAAACTGAAATATTCAATAAAGAATGCAAACTCTACTGGAATTTATCTGCATGGGAAGGCAAAAGGTCCACAGTATTATGCAGTTACCATCATTAGCTGTTCATTTTGCATTATTCTGTGCCTTCTCGAGGCACTTACTGCCTAGTATGCAGAATGAGGTTTAAGATGTCACAAACTTTGTGCAACTATTTAACAGACTGAGACAGCTTTATATCCAAATAACATATTCTGAACACTAATGAAGAGAATAAAAAATTTCATTCACTTTCATCTTCCCCTTATTCTTGACAGTTGCATTTTCTAGAATTCCAACAGAACTGTAAATTAATCTAAATACTTCACTTTGATCTCTGGTTATCCAAACACATGAGACAACGGTCAGTGACAGGATGGCCGTCTCTGACTTTCAGCATAACCATCTACCTTTGATTTACTCACAAGGTACAGGGAACAGCAAGTCTGATGAGACTGGTATTGCTGTTACAAGGCTTCCCATTTTATGCCTCCTATCCTCAAACCCAAACATGAATTTGCAGGGCTGTGAGGCAGTTTCTGTCCTGCCTTAAACTGGACCCAGTGCAAGAAGCTGTGGTGTAAGACACAAGGTATGGCACCTGGCACTGTCTCTCCTCTTGGGAAATCCTGCTCAAGGGCATAATCTGCAGAGCAGACCATTTCAGAGTCACACCATTTCACATTAGAAAAAGTAAAGCACATCTTTTTCTGAACCATTCCAAACAGTTTTGGACCAAATGAGCACCTGGCCCTTATGGCTACAGAATCCGTATCCTCCTGCTCGTCACAATTGCTTCCAGCCTGAAAGCACAGCAACTCTACAGCTTAGAGCTGACAGACTGCAAAGAATCTCCAAGAAATGTATTTGCAAATTTTAAAGTCCCCCTATGGATTAGTCAAAGGAAGAAAAGTTGTCTAAATTTCAAGTAAAAATTGTTCCTAACTTGCCCAGATTCAGGCCTTTACAGGCTGTAAGCTCATCTATTCAGCTTCTTCCTCTGTTGTCTTGGAGAAGAATTCCTCCAGTTAACAGATCAAATCTATCCGTTATTTCCTGAGTAAGAAGAATTTATGGCTTCTGGTTAAGAGAAAAAAAAAATCAGGATTTCAGTAATTGATAAGCTATGATGTATTTCACATAAAATTTTGCTGGAATATATTTCTGCCAAATTTCATAAATCACACTATGCTACTCCTCTATTCAATTATCTCCATCAAGCCATATTTACTCTCACCAAGAGTATTTGTTCCAAAGTAAAGCACTTGATATCTGAGCTCCTAAGCATATGCTAGGTGAATGAAAAGTATCATGTGGCTAAAAAAAGCCTGCATGCAACACTTCTTCCACTTCAATGAGACAGGCAGCCTACCAAAAATACTGAAAATCTTTTCACAAAGAAGGATCATTTTTGCACAAAATTCTAAAGATAAAAATAGCAGATTAGGAGTATGTTATACAGCAAAATATTCTACTTAACAGGCCCTGTAGCAAATAAGGTCCACGTGACAGCATGGGGTATATGCACTGTAACATGGTTCTCCTGTTAAGATATCCAGTACCATGAAAAGCACAAGCATTTCCAAAATGGGTCCCACATGCACTGACATGAAGTCTTAAATAAGTCTCTGCAAAATTATGTGTGAAGAAAATTGAGAGATGTCTCCCTAATTCTGTGAAATCATTGCTCCAAATTCACGACTTGGACCTGTATGTCCTAATAAGCATATAGAAGGGACAGGGATGAGTCCTCCTAACACCCTGAGCTCCTTGAACTCTGGAGTGTAATGGGAAAAGAGTAGGAGAGCACTGTGCACAGAGAGCCATCTCCTCCCTCCTGCCCATAGCAACTGAGATGAGTTTTTACATGACAGGAACAATGAGTGGATATAACCTCACACTTGGGCAGGGAAAGGGGTTGAAGATGTCCCATTTTTACTACATTTTCTTAAGCATCCAGTATTGTAATTCAAAGAAACTCTCTGCTTTTCTTCTCCCTGAAATTTAAAATTACAAACGGTGATACCAAGCTAATCTTTGTGTACATTTAAAATGGGAATTTATAATATGACAAACACCTCAGAATGCTTCAAATATATGCTACACATGAACAGAAAGAAAAAGAATAGTTTCCTTGTCAACAGCATGAAACATACTGGATGAGATCAGGATTAAGGCTGTCAAAACCTGTCAACAGCACGTAGTATTTTCTGTGTTCCATTGCATATATTTCCATGTATCATTGCAAATCCAGATAATATCCTCAATGACTGGAGACCAGATTTGGGATTTGCAAATGTCAAAAAATGGCTGTGTCCTGATCATAAGCAAAACAGTTTATAAAACATGCATTGCCTATGAGGAAACCTCTACAATGCTTTGTACTTAATAAACTCAGAATTTTATAAACATTTGAATCAGCAAGTAAAAATGAAAAATCTTCAATTTCTTCTCTACTGCAGGAATCAAAAGTAAATTACATGCAAGAGTACTCATAACTACATGTAGGAGTAGAGCATGTATCAGCAGCTAATGAACAATATGACTTGCAATGATGATAAAGTTGATACAGAATTGTCCATCAGTTTTGTAGGACTCAAATAATTTTGATTCACAAGCAGCTTTCAGAACACAGCTCTCTGCACAGTATTTGTCTTCTCTCAGGAGAATGACACGAGTAGCTCTGAAATAAAATTTTGGGTTCAAGTCAGATAATCTGATCGTTTCTGCCATTGTATTCTTTGCCTCAGAAGCAGTCTTTGAAACCAATGACTTTTATGAGCATTTTAGTTACTCCAAAACGACTAACAGCTCATGTGTGATCAATATCTAACATTCCTAGAAATGATGTGAGCACTGAAATGCATTCTTATGCAAAAATGTATTAACATTAACAGTGAAAACAATTTCTATTGCTTCTTTAATCATTAAGAACTAAGTGCTACATACATGACACTGAAAACAGCAAGTATTTATTGTCCCTTGCTACCATCAACACAGTCAGTAGCATCAAAAGAAATGTGAAAAGCTGCCTTAGCACTGCCCATCCCAGTGTATGCTCTGTTCAGCACATCATCCCATCACTACGTTATCCAATAACACACAATGAAGTAAAGACTCCTCCTCTCTGGATGTACGAGAGAGACTTTCCTACTCTGGAGTTAGGAGAGGTACTTTCACACTGAGAGGTACTTTTCATTTGAGAAGAGGGAAAAATTACTATTTGGATGGAGAACACCTCTCTCTCTCAAGGCCAAAGAAAATGCTTTTCCTCTGCTGAACGAAAAAGCTGATCTAGGAATACTCAGGCCACTGCCAGTGAGTTTGAAAAATAAGTTATTTTGACACATATAGGTCTATTAACTGAAAAAAAGCTCAAGATAGCTCTAACCTTGGGAAGGGACACAGAGCAGCACATTTATTACAGTTCTTATAAGGAAGAATTAATGTTATGTGCGTGTTGGTACATGATCAGACCAGCAGGACTAACATTTCAATCAGAACAGCAGGACAGTTACAAGTACAATAAGCAGTCAATAATTTTCAGTATTGTAATTTAAAAGGAAATACTGCAGAATAGCTTAAATTATATACAAAGAATTTGTTGTGTAAGTAAACAGAAGCTTCTAGAAAGCTTTATTTGGGGACAGTTTTTTTGAAAAAAAATCTGCTTTCATTTTATTTATTATATAGGAAGACATAATACGTTTGCCCCTTAACAAAACATCAGTAGGTCTTCCCTAATTCCACAGATTAATGAAACAGTTATGAAGGTAAAATTGAATTCAATCAAATTTTTACATGTAAATGTATTTTGAGAGCACAAGATGAATAAATATGGCTAATAACAGATATCAGAAGCCTTATGTACTGACAGCTAACCAGAAATGAATTGCAGGTGAATGAGCCACATGTCAGTCTAAAAGGCTTGATATTTATGCCTGTAGTGGGTTGACCTTGGCTGGACACCAGATGCTCATTAAGTTGCTCTGTCACTCCTGTCCTCAGCAGGAAGGTGGAGGAGGGGGGATAAAATAAGATGGTAAAAACTCACGGGTCAAGTTAAAGGCAGTTTAATAAAAGCAAAGGCCACATACAGAAGCAAAAAAGAAAACAAATTATCTACTCTCTACTTTGCATCAACAAGCAATGTCCAGCCACTTCCCAGTAAGCAGGGCTTCTGTACACACAGTGGTCACTCCAGAAGACAAATACTGGAGAATGAGCCTGCCCCCCTTCTCTTATTGCTGAGCAGACAACTTAAGACACGGAATATGCCCTTGGTCAGTTGGATCAGCTGCCCTGGCTATGTCCCCTCCCAAGATCTTGCCCACCCCCAGCCTATTGGTAAGAGGGGAGTGCTGGAGAGACAGCACTTGGTGCTGCCCCAGCACTGCTCAGCTGCAGCCAAAACACTGGTGTGTGAGCAACACCTTCATAGTTCAGCTCTGGGAGGGCTATGATGTGGAGATTTAACTCCATAGTTCAGCTCTGGGAGGGCCATGATGTGGAGATTTAACTCCATAGTTCAGCTCTGGGAGGGCTATGATGTGGAGATTTAACTCCATCTCAGCCACACTGCAAACAATGCAAATAAACAAGACTGCCCTGGTGATAATTGCTCTCTTTCCTTAGTAAATCCCAAACCACTTTTATTTCTACATGTGTTTTGGGCAAATTTTTCTTGTGCCTCCTCGATTCTGTTTGCAGGACTTTGTTGTTTGTAAAGAACCAAGTGATGATTTCATGTGTAAAACACGGTGGAAAGCTCAGTTATGATTTTGAGACAGTATTTGCATGTACAAGATGACATTTTCACGATAGCTGCTCATCTGATACATAGCAACATTTTATTACATGAAAACAAAAAAAAACTTTCTGAATAAAATGCTCCAAAGTTTCAACAGAATTCTGAAATGAAAAGACGATTGTTTTTCTATATAATTAATTATAAAACATAATCCTAAATTATTTAGAAAGTTTCATGCATTTTTAAAATTCATAAATATATGACATACTTATTTCAAGAACTATTATAACAAGTACTGTTAATTTCTCTATTTTGATTAACAACTGTGAGAAAGATTAAAAAGCTTGCTTTTTTTTCCCCAGGCACTTTATTCCCAGGCACAATTCTACTTACTCAAGTAAGTTGTAGCACTTGAATAAAGTGGAGATTTATATTCTAGTTTTCTCAAGTTCCAGACATTTCACAGAACGAAAAAGTGGAAGCATCTTACTCTTTGCACACATTTAGCAGGTTTCATTATTTCCTGATGCATTCTAAACCATTATTATGTATGTAGGTCTATATATTTCTGTGTTTGTGTATGCCTGCATATATACATATAAATCAGTGTCTAAATGTGTGTGTAAGCATGTGTTGTATGAAGTATATAAACATACTTTTGAAAACACATGTGAAATGCAAAACAAGCTCGATTAATACAGAGCAATAAACAATAATTTTGACAGCAAACAGTACTAAAATGAAAGACAGGCACAGGAAGCCTGCATATAAAAATGCATGGAAAGAAAACAGTTAAAAGTAATCAGCAATTATTTTCACTATCTGAATGATAATATTTTCCATTTTGACTACACCTGTACAGAGCCACAGTGAGACATGGGCCATCCTAGTTCACTCTAATACCCTTCACACATTTTCCATATTTTCCTTACTGCTATTTCCCTATCACATTCTCTCCTCTTCTGTGACCAGAAGCAAATGCTATTTAGCCAGTAATAGACTAGAGCAACATTGTAAATAAAATCAATGTTTTAAGCTGCCAAGCTTGAACAGTACCTCAGTCCCTGGCTAGACACAAGTAATGTGGGTCATTTGCAAGTAATATGGGTCATGCCCTCAGGAGTGAAAAAATCCTGTTGTCTCCTCTTACCAGCAATAATGTTATGGCCAGTCTTCATTCCTTTCACACACAGGACTTGTTTCACACTTTGTTAACACAGAAGACAACTGGGCCTCTGATAACTTTTTTTGCCATCCCCACCAACCAGACTGCAAAAGTCCACAAAGACTCAAATATCAGTTAATGAAAAGAACCAGAAATTACTTGAGTGACAGTGTGCCACAGTATCATATCTGTTGAATGATTCATCCTGAAATGTTCTTTTTCACTTTTGTTCTCTCACATCTGTGATGGGGGAAAAAAAAATAAATCAGTGCTATTATATTATTTCACTAACTTGACCTTTTCTTATAGAGTGCTTTGGGTGTTCTTCTATAACTTTTGTGCATTGCATATATGGATTCTCCATGATATAATCAGTAATGAGATTTATAAAACGGAGGAGAAGAAATGGTAGAAAACTCATATGAAATAGAAAAGTATGCAATGAACAAATAGGTGGTTTATTTTTCCCAGACTGATATCTACAATAAACTCTTTCAGATCAACCATTAGTTTCAGTGATTTTCACACCATTTCACTGTAGTCTTAAAAGGGGGGGGTGGGGAGGGAAGCTATTTTCAGTAACAAACATGACATAAGAACCAGAATTCAGTATGGAAAGGGGAAAAAACAAATCTAAATTACAAACCATTCAAAAATTCCCTGTGCAAGAAGGTATTACAATAAGAAACTGGGCATCAAATGCTCAATACATGAATCCATATAATACAGAAGCACAAAACCTTTATGTTTTTAAAGCCCTAGTGGACTGAAGAACTCTAGAAAACTGAACACTCCAAGAGAAGTGGGTAAAGACACAAGTATTTTACAAGATGCAATACTTCAGAAAAATATTCAGAATTTTGAATTCATTTTTTAAAAACACTAGACTTCGGGGTGTACATGCACACCCCCAACCCAACAAATTACTTAAAAATGTGCTTTGAATTTATGAAGCCCACTTTCTCAGTAGTCCTTAAGTTGCTTCACAGCTGAAAACAAAACCCATCAAAAATTGCAGCAGGGTGGGTGGTAAAGCTGTTATCTCTTATCAGGTTGCAAAGTGAGGGAAAAAAATACAACTCTAAGTGAAGAGTATGACCTGAAATATTCTGAAACCATAGTGACACAGAAGTCTATCTGCCCATTTCATTTCTGTATTAACTTATGAAATAAGGCTTATTACAATAAACTTGGCTCCTCAATTAACAGTGCAAAACATAAATATACTGTCCAGTAATACAATATTTATTAATCAATGTCTCATCTTTCCAAACTTAGTCATAGCTATGCTGCAGCATTAACAAATCATATGCATCCTAAGGCCATGCAACATAATTTTAATGAATCACCACTGTGGGGCTCATGCCCCATGACAAGCACACCCTCATTCACTCACCCAAACCTTTCAAGCAGTTTTAAACAGATGGTCTGTAAAATCCATTACTTTCATATCATTAGAATTTTTTTCTTCCATTAGGACATGGTTCTTGCTTCTAACCTATATAGGTCAGAACAAAATAATGAAATTCAGGGAAAAAGTTATTTTGAGTAGGTTATTTAAAGGTCTCAGAAACATCTTATTTTCCTTTTCCCTTCCCATCTCAGAAGCCTATATAAT
Source organism: Manacus vitellinus (assembly GCF_001715985.3). NCBI lineage: Eukaryota > Metazoa > Chordata > Aves > Passeriformes > Pipridae > Manacus > Manacus vitellinus. The sequence goes on along the minus strand of NW_021940645.1, from coordinate 1,732,923 downwards.
TGATGCATGACACCAGAGTCCATTTTTTACAACAGAAAAGCATTAAAAATATCGCAAAAATAAGACTTTTTCAAAGCACTAGAAGTTGAGCAGAGTTTTAAATGAAATTGGTCTCCAAAGGCAGTAGACTGCTGATCAGAACATAAGATAAAACTGTCAAAAGCAAGCAGCCATCAGCTTTCTTTTCCATCTTTCCTTCTCTCTTACATGCCTGAACACTTAAACTGAATGCACTAAGCTGATGGCATACACCTACTTCTTTGGGGAAATGCAATGATGTACTGTTTCAGTTTTACCACAATAACAAACCAAAATCCTGCTAATTACAAACACAGAAAAGAGAGGATGAACTAGGAGAGGCACTGCATTTGAATTAACTGTGATTTACAGTCATCCCTACAAAAAAAAAAAACAGATAAAGGATGAGCTGACAAAAAGCCCATTTTCCAACTCCTTCATTTTAATGAAAATATCATGGAAAAGTTATAATGTAAAAGTGATGGAGAATAAATGTTCTATATTGAAGGAAAAAATAATCTGTAGAGATAAGAAGATTATTCCATCCGGAACCTGTGCTACTCTAAAATAAACTTCAAAATTTAGCCATTACTCATTCTGATCTCATAGGCATAGAGTTTTGTTTGATATTAAAGTGATAAAAACTGAGTTTTACAGATACTGGAAAACATTTCATGCAATGGTAGCTCTGAGCATTTCAAAAGTGTGTAATGTAAGGACAGCTTCCCAAAAGGGTTTCCATGCATGGAAAGGCTAAGACATAACATTGTATTTGCTGGAAAAGATATAAAAACTATTCTAGGATCCAAAGAAGAGAAATTACAAGATTCAGTCAGACTTGGGAAGCAGCAGCATTCAAAACTTGGTAATCACAATATCATTCTATAACAACGGGTCAAGAATTAAAGCAAACAGTTTTTTGCACAGAGAGAAAAATAATTTGAAAAATTTAACTGAAGATCTGACTGCGGATTTGCATTTGCCTCTACAGAAATTATTTTATACGAGTAAGGAAACTTTTTGAACAACTACTGATCTGTTCTTATGGACCTAGTGAAAATATGCCCCTTAATAGCATAACACAAGCAAATCCAACTACAACCCATCATAACAGAAGCGACATCCTTTGTGCACGTCCTTTTTTAAATCAGTGTGAGAAAACTTTCTTTAAGATATGACATCACTGATTGAGAACCAAAATAAAAATTGGAAGTGAAGCCACCACTGGAAAGGAATCACATTTTTTTATTTCTGCTCTCCTTGAATGATGTGAAAAGACTAGGTATATCACCTTTATGCTCTTGAACATGTTTAAATAGACCTTTTAGGAATGTGTTTAGAGTTGATAAGTGCAACAGGGGAGTTCCTTCTGGTTTTGAATTTGAAATGGTGTTTTCTTCCCATTCACTTTCTACAAAGCAGTCTACTAAAATTCAGTGGTCAGCCACAAAGGAGTATTTGGTGTATTTTCCACCAAACTTCCCAGTCTCATTTATTAAACAAGGAAGGTTTCACGAGTTACGTGTTCTGCATAGTAACTGGTTGGGTGTTTCACACTTCTGCTCAAGGTGAACATTCTTAACTATGTCTGTGGAATGTAAATATCCAAATAAACATAATTTCAATGAATGAACAGTTTTTAATTTATTAGGGCTATCAGTTTGGGCTGAATGTAGTATTCTTCTAAATTCTGCACCCTCTGTACAGCAGCTACAGTCATAATGACAGCAGGATTGTAATGTTCAGTTATATTGTCCTTAGTGAATACTGCATGATACAGCTTGTGGGTCAAATTGTGACTTCTCTCGAAGAAGAGATACAAATACAAAAGAAGAGATACAAAATACTTGAAGAAGAGATACAAAAGTATCTGTATGTTGATAATGTATGGCTCCTGTGGTTTGCAACTGTTCTGTAAAGATTAACCAAAATGCAAAAAACTAACGTCAATGTTTCATGTCAATAAACTGAATTACACGGATGCTGTTAAGTATTCAAAATCAGAATATGTGTTTGCAAACAGGAATTGTACATAAGAAGTTATCCCCATCAATATAACACTGCAGGTAAAGCTCTTTGCACTTCCAAAGATAGCACTCTATCAACCTGTGGTAGTGATCAAGCTTGAGTATTTAAATTTTTGTTACTGTAACAGGTTTCCTTCTCTCCTGCCCTCCTCAGAACAATCTCTTCTTTTGTTCCCTGTCCCATATGTTTAGTTGACTACAAGAGATTAGATTATTGGAAGACCTGATGAAATGAAAGCTCAAAGTAGAGCCAGGGCTGCAGTGTGACCTTGATGTAACAGAAGTGGAGAGCACAATTTATTTTGTACCTGCCACTCAGGGCTGGAACACAGATGGTACGATACATATTACACTGGATCTGAGTGCAGCTGAGGTAAGCAGTAAACTGATGCTATTATGCTGTTTGCTGGCTTTTCATTCCAACAAACTGAGAAGGCAGGCAGAGATCTGGCAGGAAGGGCCAGAGAGAAAGTTGACTTGAATCAAAAAAAGCCATTAAAATTGTAGCACAAACCAATACCACATTATTCTCAAAGGATGAGACAAGCAATTTTCACACATTTTCCAGAAGTGATGCATGTTAGATGGTTCTTTTTTCAGGTTTCTCATTAAAAATGATCTTTAGTTATCTTTGCATCTTTCTTACATTTTTTATGCACTTCTAAAAAACATAGTCAACTTTGGGCAAACCACGTAGTAGCTCCTTACAACTTTAATTCAAACATAAAAAATATAGTCAGGAGGTTTTTTTGTTAATTATCCACATAATATTGCCTTCATCTCCTACCTGTCCATTCCTCCCTACAGTGTAAGCCAACAGCAAACATGATTTTGTATTGCACCACCTTCTTTTACTTTCTCTTAAAAAAGTCCAGTGTTCCCGAGGGTTTCTCTGAATAATGACTCAGCCATCTCTGTAGTTTTACCATATAGCTTTACCTAAAAGAAATCCCTCATAAATTATTAGCCACAGTGTGCCATAAACAATGATCCCTATAATCCAACACATAAGAGACAGGCATCATTAACTAAGGGATTATTTCATTAATGCCTAAGGAGAATTGGTGTTGAAACTCTTCTACATCCAGACAGCCTGATATTCTGCATAAACAGATATCTAAGAAGACTAACTTCTGAAAAAAACTCATATCTACTCAATTTCTGGATTACTTTTCATTTTGAACTCTGCATTAGAATTCTTTTACTTTTCTTCTAGAGGAAGCAACAACACAAATAATGTATATCTAATCTTGCACTGAGCCTTTTACCCTGCAGGAAGATTGTCTTGAAATATTCTCCTTACCCTTTCAATCTAACTCCACATAATCCCTTTGAAAAATTCTCCAGAGGTTTGACTTCTTATATGGTATGAATACCAATTCACGTTGTATATTAATATAAATATAAAAATATTCTACTCCTGATTTGTCTTCAATATTCAGAAATAATAATTTTCCACAGGAAGAAAATAAGGAGGAGGGAAAAATGAGAAAAATATGAAACAACAGAATAAAACAACTTTGGAACCTGTAGCAATAACCATAAGTTCAGTCTTAAATATTACCTTGTCTTCCATGTGAGAATAAAGTAAAGATTAATAGCCTGAATATTATTTTAGCAAGTCTCACATAAGCCCATTGACTTCACAAGAGTCATGTGCACCAGAGTAAGAAAGAACAGAGTCAGCCTCATTATAAATATATACCATAACATGCCCTGAAGTAAAAAGTTATGCTGCAGGAATGCATTAAAAAATAATGTACAACAAAAAAATCTCAAACATTTAAGAAATAAGTATTCAGTAGTCTTTCAGTCCAAGTATTTCTTTCTGGTTTTTTAGACTCCTTCTTGAGTGTTTAGAGAGCCTGAGCTAAAGCAATTAAACACAATCCAGATGCATGCTCTATAACTGAAAACAGAAGTAATGATAATTGGAAATGCTGCAGTGAAGCACTAAAGTCCTGTCCTAATTTTGTTAACGAAGTAATTATAGCAAGGGCTAACAGTAGATAAAAAATGTAATATTTGTAAGGAAGAAGATACAAGTGAAAAGGATTTCTGACTTATGCGAGTTTACTGTGCCTAGAAGCAACATCAGATTTAGAAAATATATATATATTTATATATATTTATATATATTTCATCTCAGATTTAAGAAACCCTATGCACACATACACCGACACAAACATCCAAGTTGACTTCTGTGGAGTCTTTGCAGGGCAAGGATTTTGTTATGGAAACAGATCTGAAATTAAAGGAATGTTTTTAATACAATAACACAGAGCATCAATAAAACCATTTTTTGTTTCTAAAGCTTGATTCAAGGTAGGTGCAGGTGGAAGGAAGAACCACTGAGAATGGAAAACACTGGCATGAATTTATAGGCAATCAAAGTCTTCCACAAATCAATTTTTTTTTCCCCAGGAAAAATAACTATAGTGCAGGCAGCATTTATCAAATGGAAATTTTACAGATGAGTAAAATAACCAATTCAAAATAGGCTATATATAATCTTAACAAAATAGCTCTGCTCTGACTCACCTGTCATAGTAAAACTTGAGATTCTTTTCTACATTACTGGAATCAACCCCCTCATCTATTTCTTCAATCTACACAGTGCCACTTCACATCACATCACACACTTCATAAAACTTATCTATCATTAAAAATATGAACTAATCCTGAGCTGAGTTCATCTAAGTTGAATGCAGATTTCTCAGAAGATGTAGGGTTGTTTAATAATTTTTGTCTAACAATTTTAACAAACAATTTCAAGACCTATTTATAATTTTTGCATGAAAAGTGCATATGCATAGCACCTTAATTTTCTAAGTTGAAATTACACAGGACAGACACGGTGGAACTTCCAACTTGCATCTCTGATTGCAGCATTCTGACAGTAATCACTGGGTTTTCAGATGCAAATCAGGACACCAATCTTACAAACCAGCTTTCCATGGGTATTAAGATCTACATGGCTTCCTTTGGGCACAGATGTATGGACTGCATGCAAAGAGCAGGACTGGAACCAAAACACACCCCCCAAGAAAAATCACCCACAGTTTTTTAAACATATCTGACTGTACCTACAGATTCATATCTCATCTGTTTCTAACATCCTTGTTTCTGTTAATAAGGAGAAAAATAACCAGAACTAATGTTCATAGTATCTTGAGGGGTTTATTTTATCTTTTCCCTAATCCACTGTTCTGAAAAGATGTCATAGCACTGAACTACTTTAATAGGAAGAGGTCAATTTACTATTCAGTTTAAAAGAAAAAAAAAACAAACAAAAACTCGTAAGGACAATCCAGATTGGATAGCAAGACAATCCTGATACAAAATAGAAATAAGGTACACTTTTTAAACCACTCCACTTTCCTTTCAGTGAAAAGTTTGAACTGAAGTTGGATGCCTTCCGAAAAACATGGTTTAGTCCATTTACTTGGATGGGAAAGACCTGCTCATTTTGACAGAGGGTGTACTTTGGTTACTCCACAGGTGAACAAAGTTGAACTGATGATTTAAACATGTGATCAAGTGTCAAAAAAACCACTTGCTCCAATTTCAGCCTCAGACCTTTCCACTGATTCTGTCACCATCTTCAGCTAAGTCAGAGAGATTTCTTGTTCTCAGTAACTGATAACAATGGCTATAATAAAGGGCCTGACCTTTGATTAACACACTTGGCCACATACACTCCTGCTTTCCAACATAACATCTCAATAAATAATTAAAAATAATTTTAATAGTTGGTTTACTTATTTGATCTTTAAAAGTCACCCATATATATATATATATATATATATATATATATATAATATATATAAAAATATAAAAGTGAGTTAGAATGCCAAGGAAGTTTGGTATACAGAAGTATAAGGATAAAAGCTGGAAGGCAGCAATTAACTTTGATTTTTAAAAGACTTTTCAGAAAACTCAGTATCCAGGCAAAAAAAAAAAAAAGATTCTCTGCCCTTGCTGCAAAACATGGCAAACAATGATGGGAGTGAATGGTTGGTTGTCCCAGCAAGAGGAGTTTTCTAGCAATGGAATTGTGCAAATGTCTGTGCTGGTACCAGTGACATTGAGTGCTACCATAAAAAGACCAAAGGCAAACAAGCTGAAAAGTAAGGTACCAAGCTTCTCCTAAGTGTTCAGAAAAAAAAGATAAGAATCAATCATATGACAACACGACACTGAGTGGCCAATAAATGACAGATAAAATGGACAAACAGAAAGAAATACAAATGGGGAAAAAATTTATGTATTGGTAGTTGTTCAGAAAAGTAAACTAGAAGTTGGGAACTTTCAGGAAAACAACACAGAACTCGTTTTGCTATTGTATAAATCCATGGTCTGTCCACATCAATGCTGTGTGTCAGCTTGGTCCCTGATCTCGAAACAGGATACAGTAGAACTGAAAGGAAGGGAAACTCAAGATGGACAAAGTCAAAAGAACTTCTCTGCAAGAATTTCATAAAGCAAAAAACCACTTCAGTCTCTTTCCAGAAAGACATAGCTCCGGGGAAAAATAACAAACGCCTATAAAACCACGGTCCTCAAGGTCAAGGCGATAAAAATTGATTCTTTACTCTGTCTGCCAAAATAAGGAGCAGGAGGCAGCAACTGAAACTAAGAGGAAACAGCTTCAAAACCAGATGATGTGACTCATCCCCCAACAAACAGTTGATCTGTGAACTTCCTTCCTAATGGATGTTTAGAGCAGTAAAGGTTATATCTAGATTTAAGGAAGACTGAACACATTTGAGTAGGAGAAGGTTGTTAAAGATTAATAAGTACATAGAAACTACATCCAGTCCTGAAGTGTTTGATCCAAAAAAGAGCTAGAGAGGTAAAATAGATACTTCAGCCATTTTTTACAGTCATCATTGTAAACAGAATAAGGAATTAAGTGGACTTGCAGACTGACCTGCTGGTCACCCTGATGCTATGCTGGATATAAAACTGTAGTATTACAATAAAGGTTTAACATCCTTTTGTATTATTGAAGGAAATTTAGCAAACAAAAAACCTGCTATGGTATACTGAACAGCTTGATAAAGCTGCAGCTGCAAAAGTATTGCAAATGTTAAATCTTTGCCACGTATCTAAGAATTTTATATTGCTCTATTATTCCATAGCCATTCTAAACGTAGAATTTTAGGGCCAAGTTTAGGGCCATTAATTTTAGGAGGTTGATATTTTAATTTTCTTCTGGAAGCACAAATAGAATGTTAATTCTAAAATTCACTTAATACTTGTTATGAAAACTGAAGCATTTAGAAGAAAACTAGAGATTTGCTTCTAAATTTTGTAAGCAACATCTCTGGCTCCTGTGATCTGGTAGATGTTGGGATGATGGGGTGGACAGGGAAGGTGCAACAAAAAAGTGAATCTTCCATGACCACCCTTCTCCTGTACATAATTCTAACTTTTGCAGCAAAAATGAATGGTCTTTATAAATTACTGACAAAGGCAAAAAGCTTATTTTTCGAAGAAACAAAGCAAAATAGATGGAGTATGTCAAAACTCAGAACATCAGGGGGTTTTTTTATGTGGGTTTTTTTTTATGAAGTACACTATGTTTGGGTGGAGGAATGAGTGAACACAGAAAAATATCTCCCCTAAAATCATGCCTTCTTGCAAAAGTCACTAAGATGCAAAGGATAATATCCCATCTGCCTGTCCAGGCCTCAAGCATTTCACATATTAATAACTTCAAGACTGAATGCTGAAAAATATTCTCCAGCAGATGAAGCAACTTTTTAATGGCTTTTCTTCTTTTTTTTTGTTGCTATTTTCTTTACCTAACGCTATCAGGCATGTGACAGCTGGAAACATCATGTTTTAGCCAGGAACACACATCCTGAAAGCAGATGGTAAATCAGCTTACTGCAGAGTCATAACAGACTGAGAGAAATAATCATGTCAGCAAAGCTACCTCAGAGCCAGACAAACACAAGAAATATTTTTATGGCAAAGTTTCCAGTGAGAACAATTTCTTTGCACTACAAATCAGGTTCTATAGCAGTGATAAAACTGAGACACATGCACCTGAAGTCTTACTGTAATTTTTAAGCAGACTGTTCCTTAGGCAGCCACATGCCTATGGAGCTGAAGAGTAGGGTTAGTGTGCAGGATGATGACTGGATTCAGAGACCATCTCAAGACCTGAGAAAAGCACAAGTGGACACCTCTGGAGAAGAACCTGCTCAGGAAAGGATAAGAACTGTCGCTGCATATAGCTGTAAATTTCTTGCACAGTGATTAAATTCTGTTCCCTGCTCCATTCCCACACTTCGTGCACACTCAGGAACAACTCTGATCTCACTGCAATTGTCTCCACAGCCTACATGCCCCAAATCATTACAACACACACAAAGGAACATTTTGCTCAGACTGGTAGTCTGAGGAACTGAACGTGCTTCACACGCAAATTTTCTCTTCTCTCAGCAGAAAAAACCAGGAAGGACATAAAAATGCTTTTAAGAAACCAGCTGATCGTTAAAGAAATCCCCAGGCTCCCCAGGCCAGCAAGGTGGTGGCTCAGGGTGGAGGGGAGGAGGAGGAGGACAGCTTCATCCATAAACCAAACCACAGGAGGTTTCACCTCAATGTGAGGAAGAATTTCTTTACACTGAGGGTGGCAGAGCACTGGAACAGGCTGCCCAGGGAGGTCATGGAGTCTCCCTCTCTTGTAGACATTCAAAACTCACCCAAACACTTTCCTGTGTCACCTGCTCTAGAGGTGACCCTGCTTTGGCAGAGGGTTGGACTAGATGATCTCTAGAGGTCCCTTCCAACCCTAACAACCCTGTGATTCTGTAACTCACTACCTTGCTTGTTGTGGTAGTTACTGGAATACTTGGGTGCAGACCCCTTCTGTGGCAGAATTATTGATCTTTTTAACCTCAAATCATATGACAATGGGCAGGATTCTTTCTTCCACAACTCCCTTTTCCTTGTTGGGTTTTAAATTTTATTTATTTATCTTATAAATTAATACCAATATTATCCAATTTTAGGGAAAGAAGCACAGTTAGAAATAGAGAATATAAAAATATTTCACATTGCTTTCTATGTAGTCACACATCACTTATTAAAAAATCTAAGCCACTGAGAAATACCCAGCATGGCAGGCTGTAAGGTTACTCTCTATATTGAAGAGGATCTGTCTGCCTACCTAAAATATTCTCACAACTGTATCTCACAATAAGTGGAACAATTCAGACAAAGCTTTTCACAGACACACTCAAAGAGATTTGATCTGTGTATCTCAGGTAATGAAGAGCCCTGTTTTCCTTAGCTGGAAATTTTAAATTTGGTTAGAGCAACATTTGCCTATGTATCATTTGTTACAATCATGCTACTTAGTGTATTCTAACAGGATTCATCTTCCTGAGGCATCCAAGTTATTTATAAATAGCCTAGATAACATGGTGACAAATATTACATGTTTCTGAAAAAATTTCATTTTTCAGCTCAAAATACCTTATTATAACCTTATTGCAAACATTCAAAAAAAGTCAAAGTGTAGCACCACAAAATTAATCCACGTCAGAGATACTTTCTGGAGATAAGTTTCTCAGTGTCGAAACCATAAATCACTAGACAGGTAAAAGTGTTTTTATCTACCAGCTGCCTAAAATAGTTGACAAAGGAGGGGAATGAAACCCCAGAAAGCCCCTCTTCTTCTAAGCTTTGGTAATTCTCATAACTTGCAAACTGTAAATAAGCTCCTAAATAAAGGACTTTCTTCTGAAGCTATTCTAAATTTTATTTGCCTCCCCTTTTCTTTTTCATTTTTTTTAACATGATGGAAAACAATTTGGTTTTTGTCCTAGAATTATGACAGATCAAGGTTTCTGTGGTTTTGCTATTCAACATGAGAACCATACATCTTACTTGCAGGAAAAAAAAAAGAGTAAAAACCAATCTGGAATATTTGAATGATAATAAAATATGAAGAAATGCACTAGGCATGTGGAACACAGATGACATGGATAGCAAGGCAGACAGATACAAAATGATTTTGTCACAACTAGATATTGAAACTACTGCAACCAAAATGTTGAAGACCAAGCAACTAAAAGAAAGCAAGTATTAGCCCAAACAAGCTAACTTTTCTTCTTTTCCTTTTAACTGCATGCAGCAGTGACAATTTTTCATTAAAAGCATAATATACTGACGTTAGTCTTGCTGAGGGCCACTAAGTGGTCAGATTGCTACAAGCACATCCTCTATAACGCTGAGGGAGCCTAAAAACCTAAGTTTCAAGGAAAATCCTATTCCTGTCTTGCAGCTATGCAGTGGGAGGGTATACAGCTTGACTCCTCTGAGGGGCAGAGTGACAGGATGAGAGACAAGGGACAAAAGTTGGAACGTGGGCGATTCCAGTTAGATGTAAGTGAACTTTGTTCCCCTTGAGGCTGCTAACACTCTGGAACAAGTTGCCCAGAGGCACTGTGGAGTCTTCATTTCTACAGAGATTCGACAGTCAGCTGGGCACAACCCTCAGAAGTCTTGAGCTTTAAAAAAACAAACCAGACCAAACCAAGCCTGTCTGTGTTCACAAAAAACTTGGACAACACTCTCAGGCACATGGTGTGATTGTTGGGGTGTTCTGTGAGGGCCAGGAGTAGGACTTGAAGGTCCTGATGGGTCCCTTCTAACTCAGCATATGCTTTGATTCTACGATACCAAAGAAAAACCAACACACCTAAAAAATTCTAACATTCTCAAAGATTGAAATGTTTAACCTCCAGTTCTTTAGCCAGTGCTTTTCAGTTACAACACAGCATATTTGGTATGTAATTCCAGTGGATGGTCATATGCAAACTTCCAGCTGTTCAGACACAACTTGTTAGAAAATAAACAAAGATCTGTGCTGATAACACAGCTTAGATTACCAACTACATTAGACAAGCAGCGACCAAGTAAATAAATCAATTTACAGTGACCTAGTAAATAAACTAGCCAATAAATCAAAACAGTATGAACATGTCTTTCTTACTACATTTTCCTGGGAAATTACTGTCAGCTTTCTCAAAGACATGTCTAATAGAAACAAAAAGTTCCATTCTGCTATTCAGAAGAGGAGATGTCATGAATGAATCAGTTCCAAAGTCTCTGCAATCATCTTGAGAATTCTGTCTATTGGAAAGAATAGTAATGCAACACCAAAACACACTCTTATACAGATGGACCAGAAGTTTCTGAGCTACATCACCCATTTCAATAGGTTTTCTTAGCAAATAAGGCAAAGGGAAAATACATGCCACAACCAGGATGATGACTTCCATACGGACACTAAAAAAGCAGCAGAAAATGTAGTTACACTGGCTTGTGTTTAAGCAAGAATATTGTATTACAATTAACTTTCAGCACTACGGTCAATAAAACACAAGATCAGATCTTAATATTTATTACCTGGACTATGAATTTTTCTAATTTTTTTTGTGTTAAAATATTAAAAAAAAATGAGAAAACATTTTTGTCAAAGAAAATTTAAGTACTCACATGGATGAGTTGAATACCAATTCAGTTGAATACCAATTCACGTATTTCTATTACTTTCAAAAGAACTATGTCTACTTAGGATGAAAAAACAGCAGTTACCTAGAATGAAATTCCCTCTTGGTAAACTCCCCAAACACTAGTACGAATCTCCTTTGCCTTACAGAATTACACATCTACATTAAAACAAAACAAAAGCAAAAAACAAACCCCAACCAACAAAAAAAAAAAAACAACCAAAACTCCCAAACCAACCAACAACAACAAAAAAAAAAACAACAAAAAACCCCAAACTAAAACAAATGAACAAAAACCCAAACAAAACAAATGAACAAAAACCCAAACAAAACAAATGAACAAAAACCCAAACAAAACAAACCCCACCAAGGAAACAAACAAGAATATTAAAAAATACTAACAAGATGCTAACACTAAACAGGACTTTCAGGCTCATAGGAACAGAAAGGCTTTACAGAGATTATTTCCTTCATTCTTACTGGATATGTCAAAAATTTGAAAGGATGTTTTAGCTTTCATGAGGAATATGCAAAGTATTCAAAAGGATGCTTTAGCTTTTATGAGGAATATAAAACAGCATACCAGTTTAACATGCTTGTCTAAATGTAAAGGTAATGGCGTGACAGTATTACTGTTCTTATACATTCAAAGCCATTTGACAAACCATCCCAACTGCCAAATCAATCACTGTATTATTAATGTGTCATGTGTGATGCTTTTGAAAAGCTAAATGTATCAAAAAAGTCCAAATTACTCTGTTTTACTATTCATATATTTTATTATATGTAATGGGTTTCAAGCTATTTTTAAGTATGAAAGTAATGCTCTTTGAGGAAAATCAACACAACAAAGATTCTCTATATCTAAAGTTACTGGAGTTGATAGGAATCTTGCATTTTAGTAACCAGAAAAAGTAAAGCAGGTAGGTTAATTCACCATTACTCAATCTTGCAGCCCCTACCCGCTAATTCACCTGGAGTTTCCTTCAGTACATAAGACTAGGCACAGATTGAATATTGTCACAGTTGAAAAACTCTTTGCCACGTGGAAAAGTTTGACATTCACTCCATTACTGTAAAAAAGGACTTTTCCAGTGATTGGATTAGCCATCTATCCATACATAGATAAAAATATAGGAAAAATATACTTACTAAAATATTTTTGGTAGCTGAATATAATAAAAATAATTTATACTAATACAAACATAAATCACAAACATATTTTCTATCCAAAGCATTATTTGAATAGAAAACTCAGAGTAAATTAGTACACAAAGACTGACAAATCCACAAGCAAAAACAGCAAACAGAATATTTCATTTTATACACTGAAATCAATAGCATGGTCTCCATAAAACATGCTTGTTACTTAAATGCTGGGCAAAAGAAGACACCACCAAAAACTTCCAATTTTACTGATTAAAGAGAGAAAAATCAGAATACAATAACATTTGTAGAATGTTTAAAAAAATCTAAAAAACCGCTAAGTACCAAAACTTCTGAAATCTTTCAAGCTCCTTGCTTCAGGGACCTCCGAACACAAAATTGGAGATGTTCTGCTGCTTTCAGGCTACAGAGGATCTTCCTCTAGCAGCCTGCAAAAACCTGCTTTTCTAACTCCATGATTCCTTCTGCCACAAGTAAAACTGATGGGAAAACAACCCCAGAAGTGATGGAGTAAGAAAGCTGACAAACTTCAGACCTGCTGCATCTTCCATCACTTGGTTGTTGACCACAGCTGGTGACTGGTCAGGCACTGCTGGAAAGGCAGATGTGACTGCTCTGTCTCCAGCCTGTTCACAAACACCAAGTCACCTTCATCACAGACTGGAAAGTACATCAGTGGGAGATAATTATTTAAAAGTTACATATTTATTCGCTTTTTAAAATTGCCAGGGTGAAATTTGCCCTCCTTGCTGAAAATTTTTACCATTACTAATCACTAAAATTTTCCTTATTTTATATAAATATTTCCATTATTCAGATTCGGCAACAAACAGAGCTTTGCATTGCTCTCATTTTGCACTCAGTAATCATTACTGGAAGGTTGTTATTTTATAATTATTAGCTTTAATATTGTAATTCAATACACTTGAAGTACTAATTTCCAGCATTCTGATCCTTACATCTTATTTCTTTTGAGCCAAATATACACTTGAAGACTGGTATTAGATATGATAAATACATTTTTTAAAAGCAATTATATACATATCTCATAGTCAAAACCAGGCACTAACTCTGTTAAAAAGATTCAAGACATTAAAAGCAAAAATTTGCACAAACTAATTAGAGCAGATGACATTCACAAAAAGAAAGTAATTGTATGAAGACCTCAAAAAAGAAAATTAACAAAATCATCTCATCTTTGATAGACTGATAGATTCATCTAGGATGAAAAGAAGACACTAAAGAACTTAAGATGGGACCACACAGTGTGATTCCACCCAATTAAGCCTACAATTATTCCCAAATGATTCTTTCTGTTGAAGATAAAAAATGATCTAACCATATTGGCAAGACTCTTCACAACACTCAGAAGGTTGCAAATTTTTAAAACAAAATCAGTCAGATTCTTCTTCTGTGTATTACTGACAAACATAAACCCCCACTTCATGGTCAGATTATTCAGCTATTTCTCAGTGCAGAAAGATTTACATATAAATACAGCTAAAGAGAACCGGAGGAGGGTTTTAGTGCAGAGGTAATAAAATCTTTTTGGATAATCCTAAAGACTTCTAGTTTTTCTTTTTCAGCTCTTGGAACCATCCCTTCTTTCTTTCTGAATTCTCCCAGAAACCTGAAGATATGTGAATCAAAACACCACAGCTGACAAACAATTTTGGCAGACATCCCACTAAAGAATGTCTAAAACTAAAGTTTTAGAGGAACTAAAACTGACATGATATTTTAGTCAGGTGTATCTGAACACTTCATAGGCATTCTTAAAATGCAAATTACAGTGCATGAAATTCAAGGGCCTGCTGGGAAAATATAAATCACTATAGTAACTTTAAAAAAAACCCTGAATGACAAGTTATGTGGCAGACAGTAGAAATAAGAGAGAAGACTTAGAAAAAACATCCTGAGCAGCTTTTCCTACCACACCTTCATGAAGTTGGTCTCTTTTGTGTGATTTCTTGTATACAACGATATTTTTAAAAATGAAGTTTTGGTTAGTAAACATAAGAATGGCTAACTACTTCTGCTTGAGTTTGTCAAATATTCTTCTTATATTTACAGGTCAGAATAACAGTCAGAAAGTGATTCTTCAAGCATTTGAAACTCTAGATGGTCCTAGAAGATGCAGAATCTTATTCCCAACTCACCTCATGCAAACTTCTGCATGAAGTCAGCATCTTGTGCCTAATGCTACACAGCAAACTGGAGTACATGATGACCAAAGAACCCAATGTTGCTGTTTGAATATTGTCATTTTATTGATTAGACTGGTTTATCCTTATTTTTTTACTATTTTACCACAGATTTCTGACTGCTTTCACAAAAGAGAAGCAAAGTAATAATGGTAATAATGGAATGAATTCTTTAAGTTTATCTAAGGATAACCATCCAGTGAGACTTTTAAATTATAATACAAGCCATCATCATCAATTAAAATACCCACATTATCACTGCTCAAGGTGAAACAAAGGAAAGTAACTCCTAGAGTGTTTATTTCTCAACTATGAAATCTATGCTTTCCCCAACACTAAGCTCACAACTCTTTCCTATACTGTTCTTAATTAAGTTATGCACAAGAAAATGTCTAAACAGGATAAAATATTTGTGACCTCGTTAACAAGATTTTAAGATGGTCTCCCACTGGTTATATTAAATCACACACAACCTAAACACTGAAGGGGATGTAACAGTAATTCCTTCTCCCTTCCCATCCTCCAAAAAAAGATGGCTATACTATTTTGCTAATTAAAGATTTACCTTGCCATACTTTCTCACATAAAGTTCCTTAGTTTAAATGCAGATTTTGACACTTTACATTTCTCCTCATTCTTCCAAGGGAAAAAAAAAAGAGTGCACCTGCAGAAAAATACATGTTTATTATATCTCCCTTTTGTGGGAGTAGAATTTTCTTATCAGACAACATTTTTACTTTCAGTTTACCTCAGGGTAACCTTTCAGATGGCCTAAATCCTGGATATCTGTCTGAGATACTCATTCTGTTTCTTCAAAGGCTTCTGGATTTAACACTGCTGACACAAGCTCCGTTAAGAGGAAGTGCTCTAACACAGACAAAGAAAGTCAACAGTTGTTTATCATCTCAAGCATCCAACCCCTTTGTGGTTTACCCTGCACTCCAAAGCAGTTCTTTCCCAAATATAAGGACTAAGCTTTATATTGCTTTCAAGCCTGGCTAGATCACCCTGTATGTATGCACACCAATTTAATGAAAGCAACTTTAAAAGATGACACTTTCAACAGCGTTAGTTACACTGAAAAGCCAAGCAGTATTTTAGGTGAGAACTGCATTGTTTCCAAGTATAAAATTCAGCACATTTTGCCTACACTCAGAGACTTCTTTTTTTCAATATGCAGGATACACACTTCCTTTTGAAAAGGCACAACTGGGAAAGCAGGTGGAAACCTCTGCTCTTTAGGTAAGATAAATACAGCATGGAAACCAGATTACATATGGAAAACTTGCTGAAGACAATGTACTTTCACATCTTTACTAAAAAATTAGGAAGAGAAAAAACTGAAGGTGTCTCCAAATGTCAGGCTCCTAACACAGCCCAGAACTTTTTTTTTTTTGAGACATTTCACTTTTACAAATCAACTGAGCACCAAAACAAACCATTCAGATCAGGTGGTGTAATCTCTGTCCCTCAGTCACCCAAACTCCACTGGAAAAGGGTCACAAGAGACCTGATTTAAACCTTACATCATCCCTCCTTTGAAGAGGATGTCGAACAAGATGTCTCTGACTTCAGAATGCTAGGAGAGTTCTCCTAAGCACCTTCCCAGTGAAAAAGCAACTACTCAAAGCATTCATGTCAAGCTCTGTTCAAGTAAAAACAATAGAAAGTTTTGATTACAGTTCCAGTAAATATCAGTATTTTCCAGGGCTTTATTTTAAACTACAAATCATATACTAAAACACATTCTATTTGAAATGAAGGGATGTGTCTAATACCCCCTTGAAATGCTTTTCAGCCACAAATCTACTAAACGCCAGCCCTGCCACTCTTACAGAGCAAGCTGTAATTAAATAGACAATATAATAGCTGTCACTATTGTACACAAAGCACCCAGTTGGAATCATACTAATAGAAAAAGCAGAACTGTATGTTCCAAAGAGACCAAAAACCAGAATGCTTTATGTTCTGCAATCTCCCAAAATAATCTACATAATAACAAAAAAAAAAAAAGTCAAGTTCCTTTCCAAAGTAATGTAGATGTTTTAAAAAAAAAACCCAACAACCAACCAAAACAAAACCACAAGTCACTTCCAACCACTAAAGAAAGGAAACCAACCTCTGATTAAGTCTGCTTTAATTTTTTTTCCTTAATTTTCTAATCTGCTGTTCCTGACTCGGCTGAATAGATATACATTAATATACCATGAGAACTGGGAAACTAGTAAAAGGTTGAGTAACAATAAACTGGAAGCTGCTTTTGCTTAACTGGTAGGTTAATTACTGCCTTAGGTGTAGATTCATGGATCTAAAAGTTAGAAGAATTACACAATTTGCTTAAGGTTTCCATAAGGCTCCCATTCCAGTATCCTGTGCCAGTATCAAGATATTCATTGATACCATTACTACATATGAGACTGTTCTCATCCTCAGATTATTACAAAATTGTTCTGGATTTAATAAAGCCCTGGTCAGTAAAGCTGAGCACCTAGACAAGGGTAAACACCCTAAAATTCTGCCACTTTAAGAAACAAGGAGCATATTCATTCCTCATTACCTACTACACAGGCAAGTGTACCTAATTCTATTTATGGAGGACAGCAGACATGTTCCTGGGGTCTCTAATTCTACTTTTTATAGTGCTTCAGAAATAAGGGGTTCTGTTAATTTTATTTTGTATTTCTAAAACATAAGCTTTTTTTTTCACTATATCTGTCTGCTAAAAGCAAACCCATGTGTTGGCTTGTCAATGACCTTGGTAACACATTAGCCAAAAAAAAAAATTAATATGAAAAAAATATGCTAACAGATAGCTTACATGTCTTTCAGAGTCAAATAATTCTACAGATTTGGCATTTAGTTTTCTTTATATGATTTTTAGTAAAAACTTCATAACTAGATAATATCTATTCATAGACAGAAAAAAAACAAACCCAAACACTTTTTACTTTTTCTTTTTTTAAAGGTAAAAGAAACTTGCCAAAAGCAGTTTAGCCATCAGACTCAGAGTCCTCTTCCTCCTCACACTGACGGTCCAGAACATTAATTGCTCTGATTACTTTGTATGTATATATATTTACATTCTTTCCCCACAGAGAGGATTACTAGACAGTGCTTTGCAAAGTGAAGCAAGCTATTAGAAGCAAGGTACTCCTCATCAGGAATTGCAACATCACTTATTTTTGCAGCCCTCTATTAACAAAGCAGCACTGAAAATACTAATTAGAAAGCAACTACAAAGCAAAGTGGTATTTCACTGAAAGGATCAAAAAGGGCCATCTCACATTATTACACTGTTTAGAAACTGAATTGCTACTTTGTCAGCTAGCACATATAACTGCCAGAGTTTAAACTGGCTATTGCCACTCAATAGGATTTTCAGATGACAGTCACAGGCCCCAACCAGTTTTTGTTGTTTGTTTTATCAGAGAGCACCTACTCAAAATCAGACCACTTTACAAGGATTTCTTTCCTTGTATTTATTTTATTATTACTATTTTACCCCCATCTGAGGAACTCCTAACAGTTTTTTTCCTTTCAGTGAGGTAGTACTTTATCCCAGTCCTACAGCTATCTTGAAATCCGTAAACCACAATTCTGACTGTTACAACTAAGCAGAGTTCTGCTGAGATTAACAAAAAAAAAAATCTCAATTCTGTTTACAATATATATTTTTAAATTACAGTAAAAATTTCTTGAAGTAGCTAACTGAAAAAAAATAGTTTATATAAATCGAAGAAAATTAAAACCACTGCAGTGCTAAATGTCTAAGTGCATGGAGGAAAATGAAATAGCAGGCAGCTAATTGAGATTTCCATTATTTCCTCACAGGAAAAGAAGAGTTCCTGCTTATTTGCTTTGTTCAGTGCAGAGTTACATTGATGCACAAGGAACTTTAAGGGTAACTTGACTTTCTTTAAATATGAAAGCAAGAAAACCCTCAACAGTAATATTACCCTTTCCATGTGATAAATAAATGCGTGGTACTCAAGTTTTCCACAGCAAACACTGCTCAAGGGCATACTGCTGAACCTACCTATGATCCCAGATCAGGACAGAGAAGGATAACAATCACCTGAATGAAATCCATTTCTCATGAAGGATCAAACCCAGCTTCACAGTTGAAGCCTCAAGGTTAAGCACCATGAGCTGCACTCAAGCTGGTCTTGCCAGGCTTTATGTTCCCTGTTCAGAGAAAGCAGCAGAGCCCAGTATGCACACACCCAGGTAAGTCAGAGAGGAAATAACTCCCTATGTGGAAGGACTGGGTTAGCAAGCACTACACTTCAGCTGACCAGACTTCAAAAGGCTGAATATCCTCAGAATCCAATGCTGCAGAATTCCCTTCTGGGCACTGAATCTGTATCCTTCTTTCTTTAACTCCAGCTCCAAAGCCTGGTACTTCCCAAATGGGCTCAGAATCTGAATGGTCTTCCAGTCAGAAGGTACCTGTGAAGCCCTCATTATCACCTCAGCTCCACTGTATTGTAAACTACCTCAAACAATAAACGTAGTCCCAATGCCACTGTAAGTAAAAATTATCCCTGAAACAGGGACATCATGTCCAATTGTGGACACTACAGCTACAGAAGAATCACCCAGAACACCAGTGCCATATGTGGCACCAAAACATACATAATATTAGCTAGGTTTTCCAATTTAAGGTTAATATATTCCTTTCAGATCTCATTTATACACTGCCAAATAATTCATCTGCAGCAAACATTACACATTAAGTAATGCAAAGTAACACATAAACATGTACAGAAGTCAGATAACTTGAATGAAGATTCAATATGGGGTTTTTTTTGAGTGATATATGGTGAATTTATTATATGGAGTATTGGCAGAGACCTGCACATATAAAAAGTGTAACTGTTTTGTGAGAACAAGGATGTGAAAAAGGCATGAAACAATAACGGAAAGGCATTACATCTAAAAGGAGGGAAGGAAAGAGAGAAAGACACATTACTTACAAGAGCAATTTTTAAACAAGGTATCTTTACAGCTCACTGGTTAGAGGCTTTGATGGCCCTAGATAATCTTTAACCTTCAAAGCTATCCTTTCTCAAAACTTCATTAAATTTTCTAGTGCAAATATACCCTATTCTGCTTGTTCCTGGTGTGTTTGTAGAATACTTATGCAGCCTGGAGCTTAAAATATTTTGTGTTTGTGGTAGCAGATGGGCTCTATTTCTTGATAAGTTTGGTTTGGATGAAAGCCAAAGGGTCTAAACCTGGAACATTACAACATATACCTTTAAATGTAAAAATGTAAGATGACCTTTTATGTGTCATGTCTGCATAATACGCTGTCAAGTTGTGTTTAAAAAAAGTACAGAATACAGGGAACAGATTAGAAAGTTTAAGCAAACTGAAGACACACCTTTTTTTCTTAATACTTATACAAGACAAACAGATACATTTTGAGATTAGGTGTCCACAGCAAGAGCTAATTTTCTGGAGCATAAAACTTTGGTAAAAACCCACTGAGAGATAGTGCACTGATTTATGACAATTAATTGTGGTCAATAATGCATAAGTTTTGAAAACATGTATTTTTATTTTAAAATCAAAAGTCAAATTAATACTGCAGGTATAAATGATGATTCTTGTATCATGCTAATAAATATAATTTGAAACTCTGCTCAAGAAGCAGGAACTGACAATAAAACAGATTACCAAACTATATCACCTCCAAAATGAGGAAATTAACTGACTCTGTACAAAAGAACATTACCTACATGCTCTTATTTTGCTTTCTGGATGCAGAGCTGTCAAAAATTTCAGGTCATATAGTTTCACTTGTGACTGAAAAACTATAATTAAAATAATTCCTGAAGAGGTTGTGGAGAATGCATATAGTCTGTTCAAGAGAGTGGCAAAAGAGTGGCTGTTAAACATTACAAAATTCTGGAGTTTATGGAACTATCCTACACATTGGAAAAGTTAGATGTGCTGTCTATCACATCATGCTTCCCTGTGGCAAAATTCTTTCCTCCCTGTAACCAGAAGTTACATGGAGCTCTACAGCAAATCAAACTTCTTGTTATTCACAGCATAAAATAAAAAAAATCTCCACAATGACTAGCAATGCTAAAGCTACAAGAAAAAAATACCCCAAGGCAAGCAAGTCACAGCTGATTTATTTTTCACCAGCGCAGAACAAGCTAATAGTGTTTAAAATGAAATCACTGGTCCGTCAGAATTGCTGGTTTCAGCAGATGAATGTGCTCACCTCCATGGCCTGGACAGCCACCTCTGAAACACACCGGATTTAACCATAATCAGCACGTAGAAGTCTGATTTTAATCCATTAAAAAATGCAAGACTGCAGCAAACAGTGACGGTAGTCTTGCCACATAGTTCATCAGACAAATAAATTGAGTCTTGGTAAGAAAAAGCAAAGTATATCAGTAAATTGTAACTTTTACTTCACATTTATTGCTTAACATACCTTTTTCTTAAAGCAAGAGTGTTTTAGTTTTGAGCTAGTGGTGTGTTCAGCAGAATTTTAACAGGGTACTTTTGACTTTAGGAACCTGAGTCAAGCAATCCTTACTCATTAGTGTACTTGGATTTGAGTAAGAATGTGACCATGAGAGCCACTGTCCCTCAGAGACAATCAAAGGTCACACAGTGCTACAGCTCATGCATCTAATGTAACTGTGTTATTCTCTTCATCAAGTTCTCTGTTAAGTCATCCACCTTTGCTAAATTCACCCTCAGCAATTCCAAGCTAGCTTGGCTGATTCTGAACTGATAGAATTTTCCACACAATGCTCCACATAATCTCAGTGATCACAACCTCCAAACAAGGTTTTTCACTTCACATGTTTTCAAAAAATCCATATGATCAAGTCCTCAGTAACTGAGAAAGAATAAAAACCAAACTGTACTGTCATTCTTACCTGAAAGATAACCATGTTTTCCTTTCCTTCATACCTCTATTATTGTTCATTTTCTTATGCATCCAGCTTCTAGGTTGTAGGTATTACCAGCAGCACAGCTGCCAAAAATTCTTCTAATTCTTCCAGAGGCTCTTATGGCTCAATTGCAAATATGAGAACGAGTTGATATAATCTGTTACCTTCATTTTTTCAAGCTTGACTTGTCAGACTGAAAAGGTTTGGGAAAAAAGCAATAAGGCTGCAATTCATCTAAAGACCTGAAAACAGACAACGAGATGGAGTTTGACCCACAGATGGTCACTGAACCATAATCTGGAGCAACAACTAACTCAGTCATTCAAACTGCATGAGCTCATAACCCGAGGTGATGGTAAGTCCTCTGACAGTTGCACTTAAACACAAAATAAAGAAGGGAAGAAGATTTTCTCCCTTTGACCTGAATGATACGCAAGCACTGAAAAACAATAATTATTTGAAATATGTTGGCATAGGAAACATCACAGTCAAATCACACTAACAAAAATCTCAAGAGCAAAGACCGTGTTGCTACACTGAAGCTCTGCAAGGCATTGAGATGTCAGCCTCAGTGTCAGTGTTCAATCCATTTATGGGCTTTCAACTGTATAAGATCAGTAACTTAAACTACAGGCAAGAGGTGTCAGCTAGGGAATGTTGTGTAGAGCTACAGTAGATGAGGGCAGTGCAGGCACAGTGCTATTAACAAAGCTGGGTGCCCATCCCTCCCTTACCTAAGCAGGAGAAATCAATATAACTGAATTCTGTAGCTACTTTTGTGCTCTCAGCAATGAATCTCCTTGTGCTAGGGCTTCCACATGGGGGATTACTAGAATTAAAACAGAAACCTTTTATTCATGAGATAAGTGGATAAGTGTTGAAATTATAACAGAAACCTTGAGATCTAATAGTATGTCTGGAAGGAGCCCTTATCTTTTACCCTGTGAAATAAGTCTAAATTAAAATGTGACTCTATAGTTCAGGCAGCTCAAATCAAGCACCAAAGAGAATTGATTCCTCCTCCTACTTGCAGTAATTCAGATCAATGCCAGGGGATAAAAGCCCAAACATGCCTTCTACTGAATAAAGCACCATGGGCCAGGAGGACTGAAATGCAGCATCTGAAGTTCACATCTCGGCCTCTGATAAAAGGGTGGATTATTGAAGAGGATATTCTCTTGACCCTTCACACCACTTGTACATGGCTGAAAATATAAGTCATCTAACCTATTATTTCTTCTCCAGAATTGTTTATGAGCTCTGAAAGAGGGGCAGGCACTTACCCAGCAGAGGCAAATTACTAGGCAGCAACAGATACAATACTGCACAGAAACACAACAAACTGGCACACAGCCCAGAACCCTACAGGGAAAATAATAGTTTTGGGTCTAAAAGACTCAGAAGACCACATCAGGGTTTTGCACCAAAGAATGGCAACAGGAAACTAACTGTTCTGCAGCCTTGAACTTGCCAGAGGAAGATAGCTTATAGGTTACAAATTACACATTTCTAGCAATTTATTAAAATTTGCCTACAAAATAATGAATGTAAATTCTTAAACCCTCCTGCTTTTCCAAATACCAGGTTCAAGCTCAGCCCTTGTAAACGACACCGTTTCTCTTACACAGTATGTATCACACAGGCTGGAAGATGGTACAGAGGTATTACAGGGATTAAAGAAAGCCTCTGATCTTCAAACATGCTCTTGGCCACCACGGGGGGCAACTTATTAGTTATGCTGGTAAGGGAACACAGATGAAGGTTCTGATATGATACCATGCACATCAGTAAGCTGTCAATACAGAAATATGTGTGATGCACATATTGTCACAAGAGTAAAGCTCTTCAGAATGAAATTTTTCATGTGTTTGCAGCTTCAGACACATTTAAGAATTGTTATTTTTTTTCTTAATGGAAGAAACACAAACAAAACCCACATGTGCAATACATACCATTAAAAGATATCACTTGTTTCTCAGATTTGTTGTTTAGTGGAGATACATCTACTGCTGACCCAACAGGCTCACATACAAATTTTTTTTGCAGAACATACATATCAGTTGCGTTGTATACAGGAATGCAAAAAATCAGAATTAGTTTCAGAAGTAGATTAGGTTGAGTTAAACTTTAAGAAAGGAAATCACCCAAATGATCTCTCCTCTTAAAATTTCATGTATTTGACTTCTTTTGATGGTACATCCAATCAAGAACTCTTCATGCAATAACAAGCAAGTTCAGAATTCAGGTACACGTTCATAATTGATACCTGAAGTCCATTTTGAATGTGCATTTTACGTAAGTTAAAAGAAAAAAATTGTCAAGAAATTTCTCCTGTGGAAATCCTCAGTACTATGTGCAGTGGCAACATATCTGGTTATCACATACAACATGATCAACAAGATAGTGCTATTTCAAAAAGGAGAAGAAAACCCCACCAGTGAAATAGACAGTAAAATGAGAATGGAAAAAAGAATTTTAAGAAACATGGAGTATTTTCCACATTAAAAGGCCTCAGTCCTTGATTATCCTGTATAGTACAATGTGTAATTGAATTTACAAAAGTCAATTCTGGGGAGAAAGAAAGAAAATATTTTGCTGTAAATAAAACTCCTAGCACAAATTTTTAAAGGTCCTTGCTAAATGGTCTGGAAAGAAGACAGTGGTGAGACTAAGATCATTCCAACTGCGAGAGTGACATTTCAAACAACGGCATGAAAAGGATGAGACCATACACAGTACACTCAACATTAAGCATTCCCCCAGACCTCATCTTTGGCCAAATGGAAGAGATGTGAAAACAGCTAGGTCTGCTACATAATGATTGTGGAGAATTTTGCAATTTAGCCTATCCCTGGAATACAAAAACACCCCTGGTATCCCTGGAATACAAAAACACACTCATGTACCCTAAATTAATCCTACAATTTATCTGAGGCAAGCTAGGACTAACTTTGCTAAAACATTTAACCTTACAACTAAATGTTGACTAAATGTCACCATGTGGTGATGCCTCTGTAAGAGATGCAAAGATACTATAATTAAAAAAACCCACAAACTCAAAATTAGAAACAAATTGAAACCATAAATCCACTTTATGAAGCCTATATGTTCTTTTCACAGTAAATCTAATTAAAGGTTTAAGTGTAACCACCACTGTAACAGAGAATAATTCGCCTTAAAAAAAGAAAAAAAAATTGTAATGTTTTTAAGTTTACACCCTGAATAATGAACAAATAAGTTGCTTCTCTTTAATGAATGATACCATTAAAAGCAGAGGTGTATTTTCCTGAAGTGAACATGGTCTCTTCAAAGGCAGTTGCCACAGGTCTGGTCAAATGCAGGGGCCTTGGCAGTGCAAGCACAAGAAAGTGAACACTAGAACAGCAGAGCTTGTATTTATTTCACAGGCAACTGCTGCTCCTTTATGAGTTTTCTCTGGGAGATTCATCTGATCAAATACACCCAAATCATGCGTGATGGCACCGAGCAGCAAGGCAGAAATTTTGTATTAATGCTCTCTTTGCTCTTTCTAAGAAGACTGGATAGGATGAGGTAATCAGTATTTGTTAGCTAGTGATTTCTGTTCTTTCATCTTTTCAGTGAATGTTATGCATAATTTTTGATTTTTATATAAATATTCAGAAGCTCTGGACACTCTCTGCATAAGAGTGGCAATACATATTTGCATCTGTTGACTCAGAGGAGATCAAACTTTTGTCAGATGTGATCATAGTACATTTATAATCCTACCTATTTCTTTCATAAAATAAAAAATGGCAAAAAATCCCCCCAAACTAAACCTCCAACAACAAAAAGTAACAAAAAAGTTTTGGCTAAGTGGCAAGAGGTCATAAACTTGCATCCCTCTTATACCCTTGACTTGTTTACTCCTTCTGATATTTCTTTCATCAGTGGTATGGTTTCTTAAAATACCTTACCCAGACAGGACTATGTTGGACATCATGTGTAAATACCCTTTTCTGCAAAATAATGCATTTAGTGTAAACCCAGCATTGGCAGGTAGGTGCACAGAGCTCCCAAAAACTATCCCTTTCCATGCAAACAGGATCAGGGGGTTGGACTCTGCCTGCCTTTAAGGAAAAACTCTGCAATGCTCCAAAGTAAAATGACCCTAGGAAGGTGTCAGATTCAGTCAAGCCTAGAAGTGTACAACTACCTTTAAATGTATGGTATTTTCAGTGATATAAGTAAGACAAGGCAAGTGTAGGAACTTTTATAAAAAAATGAAATTATTTGCATTTTCCATTTCTCTTGAATATTTATCTTGTAAACATCAGATTATTTCATACACCATAGTGAGACATCTAACTTAAGAATTTTTGGATTACAAAACTTTTGAAACTTCAAAAATTCATTTTACATTATAAAGGGTTTGAAATCTTAAACTCAAATAATGCTGTTCTCAAATTTACTAGTACTTCTGTTTCCTTTTTTGAAACCCCAGGACTACTTTACAAAGAAAAAGAGTAATAGTAAGAGGTTAATTAGCAATAAACACTAGATTTCTTTAGGAGTTAGAGCAGGAAATAAAACCTAGGAGTCCTATGTGCTCATCAGTAGTCAATGTGTCTGGCTGTTCAAAGAATACCAAGGGAAAAAAATCAAAGTAAATGTTAATTTCTTTGCCTCAAATTAGATACACTTACTGGTTTTTTTTCCAAGAAAGAAAAGAGAGAAAATAATGAAATGTCTTTTCAACAAACTAAACAGTATTACCCCTGGATGAAACTATCCCCCTTGTACTCTTTCTCTCCACAAATATTTTACACATAGACAGAACTCTACTACATGTCAGAAATAACAGCTGCATATAATGCCACATGTTTGATCTTACAGTTCTCTTTCCCTCTATACTTTACACAGATATGCCTATGAAACGTATATATACACTCAGAAAACTATAGAAGGCAAGTAGCTTTGTATCTTACCTCAAATAATAACTGAACATAAAAATACCACACTAATAGAGGCTTTATAATTTTTAGGTTTAAAGGGGAATTTGTTCCATTTTAAAATACTGCTGTATTTTACACTACTACTACTATCAGGAGGAGTCCTCACTCTCATGCAGGCATCTCATTCTTCATGTACATTTGCTTGTTTTCCTGAAGCAAAATTATCATCTTTCATCTGTCCGTGAGAATTTGTAACTAGTCTTAGCACCTAATATGGAAAACTGCTGAACAAGAGTCTCCTCCCTCTCCTTTTTTAAGCATTAGGTTTGAAATTAGGTAAAAATTCATTTATTAATATAAATTGTGTCCCTTTTTGTTATTAACAATAGTTTATCGTAACCAAAAGCTTGTCCAAGCTTCTTTTGACCTAATAGCTAAAATCAGTTTAGATGCTCTGCATCTACCTTACTAATTGCCAAAGACCTGGATTAGAGATTGACAATGCAGTGGTCAAATCCAAGGTTATCCTTTCAGAGTATTTGGCTTTAAAGTCAGATTACCTGATTTGTATCTAAGAAACCACATTGATACCAATCCATTATAAGGTTTTTTATGTTTCCTTGGGAGATTGAAGTTGGGCCATTAAGTAAATAGAGTTGGGAAGCATTAAGGCAGTACGAGTTTGGAATCAGTAACGGAAATAAAATAATAACAGTTTATACAGAATAATTATTTAATTTTACAAACATAATCAAAAATAGTAAAAAAACTCTCTCTATAATCACCATTCCCCCCAAATTCCCAGATCTCCTTAGGCAAAGGGAGAGCTTATTTGACTGCAGAAGAAAGGGCAGAACAAATTGTACAAGTTCCCCAGGAATCACAAACAGCCCAGAAAAACTCTACTGCCAACTAAAAGCTGCAAACCAGTTTTGACACCTTGTAACACATCCCATGTACCTCTACTTTTTACAACAAATGACTTGCCCAGTCTCTGGAGATATGCCACAGAATAAAAACAGCATCAAACCTATTTGCATGGTAATGTTCCTCCTCCAAACTAGAAACCTGATGTGTGATTCTTCTGCAATTTCAGAAGAATCTGTAACAGTTCTGCTACATATTTATGGAAAGCAGAACCTTTCCTTTCATTTTTTTTAGGGGAACACCACAGCATGCACTGGCCCCGAGTGCTGAGAACTTCTTGTGAACACACATGCACAAGGAGACTAAGACTTATTTATGGCCTGAAAACCAGCTAGTGTCATTTCAACCTGTCTATGAAGACAATAAACGTTTTTGGAAACTGCTAGTTGACAAAAAAGTTCTACTATTTTCCTGTAGAAGTATCAATCTAATAGAATTTAGATAAATGGATAAACTTGTTCTCTGCTCTAATGTGAAACCCAGTCACATGCCTCCTGCTTACTCCTCCACTTTTATTTTTTTTTGGTGTTAATGAAGAGCAAAGAATTGATCCCACAACCTGAAGAGAGATTTTGCAGGTGTATTTTCACTAGTATTCACATTATGTATGAGCACTTGCTAGCTGTGTCAATTGTTAAGATCAAATCTGAGAGATAAAACCCAAAAAAGGACGTAAATATCTATCTATAAAATATATTCATGCCCAGCCTCCCAATATCTTGACTAAATTGATATGCAATTTCCACCTCCATCTCTTTTTGCCTTT
Organism: Manacus vitellinus; assembly: GCF_001715985.3. Classification (NCBI taxonomy): domain Eukaryota; kingdom Metazoa; phylum Chordata; class Aves; order Passeriformes; family Pipridae; genus Manacus; species Manacus vitellinus. The sequence goes on along the minus strand of NW_021940645.1, from coordinate 1,704,436 downwards.
TAAAGAGAAGCGTGAAGTCCATCCTTTTCTAAAGTTCAGTATATCCATGAGTTAACAAAGATAATTCCCAATGGAACTCAGATTTTATTAGCAGATGTTTAAGTACTTACTCAACCAACTGAATACATTTAACTTACTGAAGTGTTCTCTAGCTGAAGACTGGATTTTTATCTTTCAGTCACTCTATTAATTGCAGACAATCATGCAGTTATGAAGATTAATGAAAAAAGGGGTTTAGAAACTTCTTGGCATCAAACGCCTATGGTTGTGTATCACTGGAACATTGAGCCTTAGAAATTATCTGACAAGGTGTAAAAATAAAAGTTACCTCGCATGGGACACAAGAGAGTTGCTTCAGAAGGGGAGCAAAATCACATATTTGCCAGCAGGATGTTCAAAATTACAATTAGGTTGGCATAATTAGTGACCTCCTCTGTTTTTTTCCAGCCATCTACTTTTTATAACATTTCTCTGTAATAGTTCTAAAGCAGAGTGCATCAGCAGATGTGCAAAACCTGATTAATACCCATTCCCCTTCCCTTAATTATATTTGGAGGGTGCTAATGGTTTTCTTTAATGAGGAGGTCCTAGAAATGGGAAGATATTGCTCACCTCCTACTAACAAAGCCATTCCCTATAACGAAACAACCCAAACCAACCAACCAATCAATAAAACCAAAAACACCCCCCCAAAAAAAAAACAACCCACCAAACAAAACCCCAAACAAACAAAAAATGAGTACACAAAGTTCTTAAGCATTTTTTCCTGACAGAAGAAAGAGGTGACCTACTGTAGCCATTAACCACATGATCTGATCATAGGTAGCATTCCAGGATATGCAACTATGTGCATCTTTGGCATTCTGCTTGAAGTTTTGTTATAAAGTCAGGAAGAGGCACACTGAACCATTCAGTGAGTTTATGACTGACTTGTTTTATTTGGACAGTTTTGTGCCTCAGAAAAGAGATTATGCTAACTCCTCAGCTGGACAGAATTGCTGCAAAAATCAGATAAATGGAAATAACTTGCATTTATTTTCATTCCGATTTCATTCAAATCTGAAATTCAATGAAAACTTCATAGAGAGGAGCTGCTTTATAGTACACAAACAATCACACAATATAAAACCCACTAAGAGATTTCAGAAAGCCCTCTTTACCAAAACAATTTCACTGAGATGCCCTTGGCCTGCCAATGACCCAGTCCTTCGGAGGTCCTGTACCCGTATCACAAATGTTTTCTCGCTGGTTTAGCATAAGCAGAAAACTATTGATTATATCACTCCATTGAACTACTGTCACTGAACTAAACAACCTATGGAAAGGGCTTGATTCTGTGGAAACTACAGCAACTTCAAGTCCATATGATAGCACCTGATGGCAAAACTGCTCCTATGCTTATCAATGGTTTTCCTCCCATTTTAGTTAGAAGCTGGATAAAGACCACAACTCCTTCCAGTCAACCACAAGTCCTTCCCAGTTAACCTTCCACATTTCAAACCCTGTGCTGACCATCTGGAAGCACGAGCAAAAGCACTACAAACTTACTCGTTACTGTCCTAAAAATGGGGTTTGAAGCTAATTAAAGGTATCAATGGATTAGATCTTCAGGTTCCTTTACTTCCACATTCAAATGGAAAAGCAATCGGATTTTACTTAATAACTTTACCTTCTCAAAAGAAACAGTCTACTTAACTCATTCAAACAGACATGAAAGACCATCATAAACTAACAGGTTATGGCAACAATCAATGTTGAATACTTATAAAACTATGGTCTACAATAAAATTCTCTGTGCTACTTTATTTCCCTCCTTAGTATCTTTTGAGCAGCACTACTCTGACCCCTGTTCATGGCTATACCAGACACTTTTTTCAAATGCTGATCAAACCTTTAAACTTCAAAACAAAACAAGGACATCCAAAGCCATCCTGCAAATTCTAAAGCCAGCTGTCAAAAAATCTTTGTAAAATGATAAACTATGAAGAAAGTTTCTTTACTCTGGGAGCAGATATTCCCAATCAGGAACAGATAAGTACCAATTATACAGAACCAATACAGCCAGTAACATTGTTGAAAACATCTATTGAGAGCTTTATGGATATCTGTTGTATTCTCTTTTGTCCTGCAATGAAGATCTGTGTGCAGGTCATGTTTTACTGCTTCAGGGATATCTGTTTCCGTATTGATTGAAAATTAAAATGGTAATTTATGTCCCACGCTTCCATACTGGACCACCACAATGTTTTATTTTATTGATTTCCTGGCAGTTCTTTGCATACATCTAACAGCTTAAGTGAAACCCTGACAGCAAGGTCATTTCAAACAAGCCATTCCCAGTTCTGTTCCTTTCAGCTCCCCACAACACCAAATCGTTAGCTTCTAATTAAATTTTGTACATTTGGGGCTTTTTCAATCTATAAAAGGTTCTTAAATATTAAGTCAAAATTTTTCTTTGTCCTCTAGTGTGTGCCCTGCTTCCCTCAGATACCCAAGCCTAGCAAAGCTTTTCTTTAAAGAATTTCCCTATTGATTGAGTGATATTTTTCCCCTTCTAAGCTTTTAGCTGCCGTTAACCTTGTATGTCAAACCAACAATTTGTTACAATTAGGCTGACAAACTTTCAGCTTTTAACCCCAGTCTCAGAGCTAATTTATTTGATCTAATGTAAGCTTATTCTGGTTGCTAATTCTGTTAAAAAAAAACCCTAACCTGTAATATTGTACCTGGCATGAAAAATCTTCCACAAAAGTACACTTTGATAGCCTGATAATTGACAGGGCTTTGATTCTTCTGAGCATGTACTGATTTTGAACTCAAAGGACAGATTAAATGATTATCTTTTCAATAGCAAAGAGGGTGCCTGCAGGACCCACCCTTGGCAAATGGCTTGGACAAAAACACCTAGGAAAACGAAAGCAGGAATGTAAATAGCACGGAATTGTCTGCAGGGTGTTTACCTAAAACTGACCATGTCAAAAGAGGCTGCTCTAAGCCCCTGTGTTTATAAAGCAGCTGGGTTATACATGAATGCACATGCACAGGGACATGGCACTTCACCAGCCATCTTTCACAACATCTACTTTAGTGCTTTTCCTACCATTTAGGAACGCAAAGTATTAACATATTTGCCAAATACAAATAAAAAATCAAGTGCAAAACCTAATCTCATGCCCTCTCCATGTTAAAATGTTGAGTAATTACTAGAAGTAGGAGTATGTTGTCTGTCACTTCACTATTGTGTTCAGAGTCTGAAATACAGGAATTACTTTTCAGATAAGGAACTCTGGCAGAGAAAGTGTGATAAAAATAACTGGATCACTTTTGGATGGCTATAGAATTAGTGGATGAATTTTTCTCCTTCATATGAGATCTTGTTGTTGCTTCACATATGTACTTCAGAAAAGGGAAATGCTCTTTCATGTAGTATATTTTAACACATTATTTTATTATATAGTCTTATGCCACACATTACCACCATCACTACATATACCATTCTCAACTGTAGTAAACTTGTAAAGTTAACATGCTGAAAGAGCTCTGCTGACTTCTAACAACTGCTGAACACTTCCACAGACCTGATGAAGGCAACAGATATACCAAGAAAGTACTTGCAACAGATTTAATCAAAGTTCAGTACTTAGTGATTATAACCTGTTTTAGAAAGTGCTTATAGACAATATGCAAGTCAAAGCACTAAAAGGTGGTCTGAGAACAAGGTTACATTCAGCATCCACAATGAGGATATTAAAAGACAAAACCTTCAACCTCTCCTCCAGGAAAGGCTGAATTCCCACAGTCAACAGCTATAAGAATATGACAGGAAAAAGTTGTATGCCAATTATAGAGATCCAAGTGTGGCAATATGTGGAATACTTTTACACAAGGAAGTTGTTTTTCACTGGCCATTTATTGTTTATCAGTGTCATACTGTATTTAAAAATAAGACTAACACATTTAACTATATTTTAATAATGTTTTTAATGTGTTCATGTAACAGCATGTACAGTTTTCTGTTCTATATATATTCTTAACTTTGTGCTCTCAGTCACTGGCTTAAATGAATCTGGCCAATACTTACGGGTCATAGTTCTAATTGTTATTTAAAATAAATGTTCTACTGCTGAAATGATATTTACCTATGGACTTTACACACTGATGTGGAATTGTGTGCTTGTATCAAAACTGAGGACAGTACTTGGAGATTCCTTTGCAGATACAAACCTAGGTTAAAACACATAGAATTATATGTATCCCAAAAAGAAAAGAAAAATAGATGAGAAGAGTTGATAAGTTTACTAATTCATCAGGATTTATCATGGAGAATATAAAAAGCTATTATCTTGGTTTAATTACAATTAAACCAAAAAAGCCCATTTGCAAGTAATAAATAGTTGCAATAATAATTAAAAGTTGACGATAGCAGAAAACAAGTATTTCATAAGTATTAGTTTGAGGTGGTTTATGTACCTGATTTTATAATAGACACCAAGATTCAGTACTTACTGTTAGAACTATTCATAATAGCTAAGGCAAGTGATTACCATAACTACAGAATTCCACCTTATGCATTGCATAAGGTAAAACATGCCAAAATATATTGATAACTTGACAATGGGAGGTTTAAAATTATAAAGTACCATGCTGGTGCTTAAGCTGAAGCAAGTATTCATACACTTGGTACAGAAATCCAAGTGGGACTAAATGGAATACAACAGTATTACTGCCCTGGGACTAACCAGAACTGGTGTACATTCACTGATCAGTGAAGTCATTTATAATGGACTGACCTCAATTGTAACAAAAAAACCTGACAAAACCTCCCACAAGCTTCAAATAAGCTGTAAACAAGCCATTTCCCTGTCTTCCTTTATTTGTTATTAAACCCAGATCCTGAAAGAGACAAATGCAAGAGCAGCAAATTGATTTGGTGTTTGTTTATATGCATAAAGTATGCTTTTTTTGCTTGATCACATCTAAGACAACGAAATAGCAATACCAGAGGATTCAATTCCAGCAGGAGCTAAAAGAAGATAATAGAAGTATCTATAAAATCTGAAGTCAAGAGTCAATGCAGTCATGAAGATTTACATCTGACCTTGCTAGTGGGACAGATTGGTTTATAACACAATGAAAAGGAAAATAATAGATAAATGGGAACAGACTAAAAGAACAACTCCCAAAATATTAGTGTCTGATATAAGACTGTAGGCAAAATTTCAGTGAGTGATAGATATACAGATAGATTTTTATTCCATTAAAAGCCACTTCTCATTATTTATTTAGTTACTCCTGTGATTAAATAGTATTTAAGATACTGATCAGTCTCAGATTAATGTAACATCAGAGAAAACTAAAATCATTGCAGCAATCCACAGTGCAGCCTGCACATTCCACCCTGTGTGACAACATAAACCTGACAGCTCCCCCATCAGACTTGCACTAGTCCTTATCAACCAACAGGGAGTTAATCACAAAACAAAGACCTAATTGATAATGATTTATCAGGTCAAAGGACAGACAATCAGCTTGGCTGTCAAAAAGTATATTGGGTAACTCCACCCAGTTTTGGGGTGGAGTTAACTAACTCCACCATCAGACAAAACTGTAATGCATAATAAATTTCCAATGCAACAGCATTAATTTATAAGCCCACTTTACAAAGTCACTGGAGTTGTGTGTTTGAGAGATAATAATATAAAATATTCTATTTTATAAAGAAGGTGTTATAGCTTAAAGGTATTCTAAGCACACAAAGAAAGCAAGGATAGGTTGAAGGTACATGTAAGTCTCTGACTGTGACACTATTTTCTTTATCTACAAATCCCATGAGATCAAGACATCCCTACAGCAAGTGCAAACTTCTACCAGAAGGGAATCAAAGTTCCAGATTTACTGCAGTCTAAATATCAAGGCAGGTAAAAAGGCAGAGCAAATGTTCCAAATGAACTTTGACTCTTGATTCGAAAACAGGACAGACAAAAAGTCTGAATGTCATCTGGTCAATAAACATCAGAGACTAAAAGCTGTAGCCTATTTTAGGAGCAGATGACTACTCCTGAAAAGTTCAGGACTAAGTCACTCCTAAAAAGAAGGAACCAAACCAATGATATTTAATGCACATCACAGATCCTTCTAACAGATATCCCAGGAATGAAGCTCTGGATTTGGACAAAAGAGTAAGAGTTCTCCATGACAATGAAACATAGCACAATGTCAACTCCAACAAACTGTTTTAATTTTCCCTCTTGTACACCTTTTAAAGAAAAAAAAAACAAAAATGAAGTACTTATTTATTATAAGGGTAACACACGGTTTCTATTAGCTACACGCAAACTAGCATTTTTGGATTCATAATTGTAAATTTTTCATATGACTGTTAGACCTCCTTGTTATTACAGCTGAGTACAAATAAAAAGGAGAACAGCATTTCCATATTCAGACTTCAAGGATGATTCTAAAAAAGACATTTATTGATGCTGTTGTGTAAGAGAAATTTAACGAAAAAAATGTCACTCTCCTTATTCCCCACAAAACACTAATAAAGTGTTAAAGAGACTTGCAAAAGCTTACATTTGTCAATAATTAATATGAAACCTACAGTGGTAAATTATCATAGAATCTTCTGACTGAGGACCCATTCAATTAAGCTTTTTTAATAGTCCTTTATCTTGTACGAAACTTAGTTTATAAATGCCACTTTTTAAATTTTATTTACAAAGGGGAAAAAGTTTACATTTCTTTTTCAAGCATTGCTTGCCTGTTTTCTGAAATGTCAACACATTAAGTTAGTGAGAACAACTGATGGGTACTACATCTTGCTGGTTTTTACTATAGGGAATAGCTGAATTTCAATTCAAGCAATATTGGAAGAGCTTATCTGGAATTCTGCCCATTTACAGACACTAAGCTTTTTTCCTGGCTAGTCTGCAAACATTTTCAAGTACTAAAAAGCTGAGATTTTGGTTTTTCTTTTTTACTACATAGTTATATAACTCTGATCCTTTTGTGAACAATGATTCATTAAGCATGAATCCACATTTCCCTCCAAATGATGTAAGCTCATTCTGTCATGTAATGCTGCAGTTCTCTCTACACCTAAAAATTGTGTTCCAGGATTAGCATGGTAAGTCTTTTAAGGTTACACCACACCCTAAGTAAAAATAAATTACAGCAGTAACAGAAGACAATTTTAGAGAAGACCCCTTTACCATCCCACTTCATCACAGTCAATTTTATGCCTTCAAACTATTGGGTCCTTTCTGTAACTATACACAGAGCAACGAATTTGCAAGGGATTTGTAATTATAGAAAGGAGACAAAAAGTGTTTTCAGAAAAAACAAACAACAAAAGATGCTTAAGGAAACAATCCCTCAAAGCTTCCAGAAGAAAATACCAGGTTCTCTAGCTTCTGTTAACACAATCACTAAAAAACTTCCTATATAAGAGCCCAACATTCTGAAGAGCCATGTGTATTTGTAAGCTTACTTGTGAGCATTATATTCTGTGTTTAAAATTTAGATACTGTACATAATTTACTTCCCTGCTAAGTAATAATGATTTTTCCAATTTGCCACTACTGCAAAAGTCTGTCATTTGCTACTTATTGTGGCATAGCTAAGATTGACCTTTTTTATACACACACACACACATATATGCACACACCTATGTACATATTTACATATATACATGTAAAATTTTGACAGTTTAAATAAATAAATACAATTTTTTTTTATTCCTTGGAGCCACACTGTCTTCACCTACTATATTATTTGTTTTTCCTCAGTTATTGGCTTTGCAATTATTTTTTTCAGAGCACTTAAACATTATTCACATGCAGGAGAAAGACAGGCAGATAGAAAGCAGTTCATCTGCAGCATAATTTCATAATTATGAAGATCAGCAAATTATTAAGCAATATAACCCCTACCTAAGAATTTATGTCAAATTTTAATGTCCGGTTTCTCATGCTTGGACAGTCTCTGATAGGAAATTATCAGGAGATAACTGGGAGAACATGGCTTTTTTGTGCTCACACAGTAAAAACACTTTGCATGGAGGAGAGGCAGCAGGGAATCTGGATTAATTCTCTCTGCTGGAGAAAAGACTTCTGTCCAACAAGTACTTTTATCAAGAGATAAAAGCATATATAGCACATGTTTCCTGATATGCAGTGTGAACTCAGGAATGAGAAGTATTTGGGGTGAAACTGCAATGTCTGGGTTACAGAGACCATTTTCCCAATATGACCCTGGAAACACTATGGCTCTAAGGATACACTGTCAGGACCTAGTTCAGAATGGGATTTAACTGAACAAATAATTACAAGATTAGGAGCAACTCTGTCTGTGCCATGAGCCTGAGATTACTACTAGATGTCTATGACAAAATGCCAGATGAGTGAAGCAAAATGAAGGTTTAAACAGGATGAACACACTTGGGGCTACTGAGACAGATCTGTGATCTCTTTGGTTTCATCAAACATGTAGTGTGATTATGGAGTATTGTTTAAAAATAACTGGGGGGAAAAGAACTCCAGAACAGAGAAGCATATCTTTGAAAACTATGAAAAAAACTACCAACAGCAGTGTCTTTCCACCTAACCCAACAAACCACAACATCTGGGATAAGTCTGCAACAATATCCATAAAAATCAATTAATTCAATTTCTGTCAATATGCAGCATCTTGGTTTTTGATTTATGTTTACAGCATCAGCAAATCAAACTACATAACGAAAGGAAGTCACTCTGGAAAAGAGCACAATCATCTTGATAACCAAAATTCAACATATAATAAGTTTTACTAGACACTTCATCTCTGCAAATATTATAGTCATCCATAATTCATAATGAATTAATTTTGCACTTAATTTAAAACTCATACAGTCTGTTTTTTGCTAACATGTTACATATATCACCACTGTCTCATCCATTTTCATATATCTGGAAATATTCTACTGTGCATTACTTGCAAAAATGAGGTAGACATAAAAATCCTTACAGCGAGTCCAGTGTACCAAACATTTCCACTGCTGTAAGTCACTGATATCCAAACACAGAGTGCTCAGGGCTTTAAAGGAGTGAGCATTTTAAAACCACTGCTATGAGAACTTGATAGTTCTTTCCAAAAGAGAGTACCTCTGCTTCTTGCTTTGTGATGATTTCACTTTAGCTGTATGTAGAAAAAAAACATATCAAATTCTAGTTGTTGCTGTTGTTTCCTAAATATTCTTTTATCTCTTTTACTTAGCCCCTCCTTGCATTCATTAACATGTACATTTCCTTAATCAGTTATTCTCCTCAATTTCAGGAGACATAATCACAAATGATCACTGAATATATTCAATTAGCTTTTGTATTTCATAAACTTGCAAACAATTCCAGTAGAAAATACAGTCTGAGTAGTACCATCATACTTTCTGTCATCTAAAGTTCCTTCTTACTCTTCTCTATATTGAACTTCTTACTCTTCCTAGCTTAATAAGCTTGTATACTTGTCATATCCTTTCAAGTGTGTGACAAAATTATTGTGCCTAAAAAGACTAATCCACAGGAATATCTAAGAAAGTCAAATTAGTGAGTGCTAATTATAGGCTGATGTCAGATGCTGACCACGCTGCTAATGCAACAACAGCAGCAGATCACTGATTGCATGCATGCTGTTAGCTTTTGACATGAATTCAGGTTTTCAAGCAAATTAGGCTTTAAATTACTGTTAAAATTAAGTAAGAGGATATCTAGTCACGTGTTGCCTGTAACACTACCGACTCAAAATTAAATAAAAAAAAAAAAAAGGGAGGAAAAAAGCGGTTTGAATCGAAACATTCTTGCTACCAAATTTTTATCTGGGTTATAAATATGAAACATACAAATTTTGTGAGGAGGCAAAGAACTTGAAGATGCTAAGATCTATATAAAAAGAATTCTTCTAATCAGAAATGGTTTATAAAGTGGTTTGTACATCCAGCAAATTACACTGGCACTGGATCTACCAGACATAAACCCAATTCAGCTTCACAGGTTACTGTAATAACTACTCCAAGTAGGAGACAGTGAAAATGACATCTATGAAAAATGTTACCTCCCTTATACTGATGTATTTTTCTAAATCCTTCACCCTCTTGCTCCAAAGTCAACATTAAGATAGATAAATATACACTCACATGTAACTACTCAAATCTACAAGAGGGGAGAGGAGATAGTTGTTTCTTGCTCAATCACTCATAAATCAGAACATGGTATTACAGTAACTCTAGAGAATTCTATATAATTCATCATTTTAGCCTCAAAGACTCCAATTTTATTAATAATTTTAAGTTTATATTTAACGGCATTTGGTATGTAAATAATGGCTAAACATTTAACACATTAACATCATTACTTATATTAAGTTTGATGTTCAGCTCAGGAAATGACTGACACTGGCATGACCCAAAGTAAAGTTTTGACATATTCACTACTAGCAAATTTTTTCCACAAACATTTGGGTATTGTCTTTTTTTTGTCCTTAAATAGCAAGCCACCAACTTCCTGCACAAAAAAACATAGCAGTAATAACTGGTCTTGAGTTTTAAGTGCCTTTGTCCAAGCAACTCATCCTTTTTTTAAATTTTATTTTACTTTGCAACAGGACAGAATAATATGCTAGAAGGAACCATGTTTCTTAATTATTTGACCACCTTCTCTGCCAGGTTTCTCACTCTGTAAACTCATGCTGGCAAAACCTACATAGTGCAGAACCTGGAGGAGCAGATGCTACAATAGTTGTGCAAGCAAGTTAGTGACAAACACAACCTACAAGGCTCATCAGACTTGGTCAAAATGAGGGGTGTCCTGCCCTGTGGGACACCCCAGTCAGAATCAACAGGTTCAGGATCCAGAAATGTTTGAGGGAAGGAGGGAAAAGCAACCATAAGCCCTCCACAACCATTCACAAATTGATGTTTGTCAGTTTAGAAGAATTTTTGTAAGCATGAGGTGTTTCAAATAAAACATTTGAGTTCAAAAAATTAATGCTTTTTTGACAGAAATTTGTTTTGTTGAATTTGCAACTCCTAGTTCCAGAACAGTGGCCATTTTTAAAGTTTCGATGTAGAGAGGTAAACCCCACGCCCCACTCCAAAAATCAAATAACAAACCCCCTAGTATTGACTTTTCATCTCTATAGATACCCACAATGAGACAAACATCTCTTTCCTGAATGCAATGATCAAAATGGTCAAATAGAGAAAAGGAAACCCTATTTCCCTTCTCCAGTACTACTATCATTTTTGCCAACATCCTGTATAATTTGAAGCAATACTGCAATATGTAAATAATGCTCTGCTTATCGAGTCCATTTTGGTAAAGCTTTTCTCTCTCACACTAGATCAGTATCTCACATTGACACATACTCTGGCAGACCAGTTACTGTCATGTTCTTCTGCTGCTCTGTAATGTGAACTGATTTAGTGCATAGAGCTGAAAGCTTTTGTAACACACTGAATGATATATAAAACAAATGGACCATTGTTCTAAAAAGACAAAAAATTATGTAGACCCTGGACAATGCAGTAACATGAAGTTCCAATGATTTCTGCACTGTTTTTTGGTTAGTGAGTCACATGGACACCGCAGCAATTTAGCATGAAAGTAACACAACAGATTTATGAACAACATTCCCTTATGCATAATTTTCCTCAGCACATAAAGACTTCAATGCTGCTTGAATACAAAACCCTCTATATTTAGGCAGTTAGTCTTATCTAATGGTTGCTCGCTTATTAATGGATCAAATGCTACTTTCAGTTCCCCATGTTCTCTCTGGATTACTAATCAAAATTCTCATTCTCCATCTTTTCTTCTAGAGTCCTCAAAAATAATCAGCATGCAGCCTCTGTTGATCTAACCATGCCCATCAGCCAGCAACCACAGCCTTATACCAGTAACATTATCCACCTTTTCTTTTCTTTTGCCCCTGGAGGGGAGTGGGGGGTGAAAGTCTGTTTCAGGCTCTTGCTGGTATTTCCCTGACAAGATTAGAGAAAATTCATTTTTAGGATTTGGTCATCCTCACAAGCCCTTTTGGGAGCTCCAGTCACAGCAACTTGAAAAATTCCTCCAGAACACAGTCCACCAGCAGTGTTCCATCCAGGACAGCCCTCCTTCAGCCTTTGATGGTAGTAGACCCAGAAAGTCAGAACCTCACTACCATCTGAACAATGTCAGGAGGGACTTAAAGAAAGAAGAGAAATGAATAGAAAGGGATACAAAGAAGAAGGGCAGAAGTAAAGGGGCAGCCTGACTCAAGTGCAGCTCCTACACCAAGTTCCATTCTGCAGCATCAAAGAGTCTGCCAGCAATCCCATCAACTTCAGCTTCCTGTCACTTTAGATATTGTGTTTATTATTCTACTTTTTACTTTTCAAAATCAAAATAGCAAAAAAAAAAAAAAGGGGGGGGAAGAAAAAAACTCACATATTTTTGTGTGAAATGCAGCCAAAGGAACGAGGCCTGTCTGTAGGGATCTTCCTGAAGCCAGTAAGATCAAACTGAGGCTTCATTCCTCTTCTGAATGTTTTCCCCCCTGTCCTCAATAAACATTTTATAAAATCAAGCCAACAAAAAAGGATTGTTTTCTGGTTTTTTTGTAAGATGATTTTAAAAAATAAAAGGAAATTGCCCCATGAATTCGGGATAAAACATCATAAGACAGGAAAGGGACAGACAAAACACGTGTTGCAAAGACCTTATACACTCACTAAAAAAACAACTACTGCTGTTTTCTAAGAAACACAGAGTACCTGATGGAAACAAAGTTAGAAAAAAGGTTTTCAGACAGTTTTAAACATAAATCACAATGACAATAAATCCTGGCACATAAACACAGCTTTCCTCAAAATACAAAGGCTTTTAACACAGATCATGCTTTATTAAAAATAAAACACAATCCAATATGGCTTGGAGAAAACATCCAGAATGTCTTATAATTTACCTTGCAGAATGTTCTTCTTTGTTCCAACACAGCTATACCCTACATCTGCTTTCAAGGTACTATTTCTTTAACAACAACATACTTCTTTTCATATCACAGCTCAGACTTTAATTGGCTTGTATTCAACCAAAGAACTGAAACTACAGACTTGACACATCATTCACTACAAAATGAAATGCTAACTTATTCCTTGAATATGCTGATATGTTTAAATTATCCACACTTTATAAGGAAAGTTTAATATTGTCTTCATGGTTTCACTGTATTTTTGCTGCAAGAACAAAAGATAGCTACCATGAAAGTTATGACTGGATAACTTGAGTTTTCATGCACCAATTTTTATTTTTTAATTTGCATTTTTTTATCTTTTTACAAAAATGTTCATTTAAAAAGGGTAAAAAAAAATTCAAAATTTTTAATTTTTTTATTTAATTTCAATCACAGTGTTGTGTTACTGTTTCCATTCAAGGTGTAACGACTGATTAAAATCATGTAATTTCAACTTGCTGTAAAAAGAAATCTAGTGATTTATTGTGGATTTAAAGTTTACAATGTACTAGACAATTTTAATTTTCCTCCTATTATGAATTATCACTGTGGTAGTGTGGAGTCAGAAGACCTTGATCAGGACTACTGAAATCAGCTGAATAGTGCAGAAAATTTGCATCCCAGCTCCAGCCTCCTAAACCATGCAGGCTCTGCACTTCCATGGAGGGAACTGCAGCATTTGCAGGTCCCTACCAGGAGAATAAAGCACAGCTGTGCAGAAAACAGCACACACCAACAACCTGACATGGTCAGGACAAATTTCTCTTTCAGACAACAACTAAAAAGGCAATAATTTGTGCAGAGACACTTAATTTCCTATTTGCATTTATTTCAAAGGGAAGACAAAGTAGGACATAGTAAGTCCAATTTTTTGTTCTGTCATCTTTCTAGAAGAACGTGGTGATCTAATACTCAATTTATATTTAATATTCAGTGCTTCCTTTGAACTTTCCAACAAGAGTCAAATAAATAAGCAAATGTTTAACGATATGTTCAAAATACAAATTTAAAAGCAGTACTTTCGAGCTCTATTTTATATTCAACAATCAATGCTGATAAAAAAGAAAGCATAAATTAAAATAATTTGGTTGTGATGCTCTTCAGAGATTTAAAATATACACATTAAATAAAATACCATGGCTCTATTCATAATTAAAGCTCTGTTTAAAGACACCCAACTAAAGCTCTTCTGAGTCTTACAGTACTTCTCAGCAGACACACTAATGACCTAACACCATAAGGATTTTCTGACAAGTGTGAAACATCCACAGCGTATCCACTGACCTATTTGTAGTATTTTTGCTCAGTTACAAGGTCTGGGACATGATCAGAGTACTCACAGATCACAAGCAGCATGCTAAGCTACACCACAAAAGACAAGATGTTAGGATACATGGGTATCCTCACGTTTGCTTCCAATGGGAGTTGATTCTGTGTAAATGGAGATTTAAAATATAACAGGAAGTTACACGTTTACTCCAGGGATGATCACCTTGGAAAACAACAGATGAGCAACACATGTAGCATAAAGATCACAGCAAGTCATCTCCTGTGGCTAATATAACTCTGGAGGGAACAGCAAAAACCCTACACAACACTTAAAAGTCATTATTACATGTCTCTGGGCTTTAAGACTTTAGTGAGAAGTTAGAAAAAAGGTGTTATTTTGATTCTGCCTTTTCTCCTCTTGCTGCCCTTCCACAATAAGATTTTTACATAGATGAAATTTTTCACTAGCTAATGGTGTGCAGAAGAACTTGCCATCAGGCAAAAACAGAGATCTGAAAGTTGGATGTTTTAGAGTTCTATTGTAAAAATATAGTCACCTGTACTACTGTCACCACTGAGCTTTAACTAACAGTCAGAACACTGTTGGCTTTTCTTCTACAAAAAAAAAAAAAAATGGTTCAAAAAGACAAACTGGGGGAGGAGGGGACAAGGGGAGGGATGATACCAAAAAAAAGGCTTTTTGTAAGCTGAAATTGATTAATTAAATAGGTGCAATTTTTCATTGCAGAAAATTCCTTTTGAGAAAATAAAACCAATTCACAAGGGCTTTTGAAGAAAATATCATGAAGCATTTTATTAAAGTCATTTGTTCTTTATTAACAATTTTTAGCATTCCAATTTGAAATATTTTGAAGAATGATAATGCAAGGATTTTTTCAGCCAACAGTCACTAATGAGACTGAATCAGTCTTCAAATTCTGCCCCAGAAGTGGTAGAAACTTTGTAAAACCATCTTCATATGTTAAACTTACTTAAACTCAGTAGACCAAGAATTCCAGATCTGAAAAGCATCACTTTTCAGGTAAGACTGAAATAAGACTGGAAAAGTTAGCCTCCAAAAAGGCATATTGTGTGAACACAGTAAATTTAATTAGGCTCTAAAAAGAAGTTACAAAGAATGCAATGAGGTTTGCATGATGAACAGAATGAGTAGTAACAGGCTTGAACTTCTGCTACAAAATGTGAGACTGGACATCAGAAAAGACCTTCCAAGGGAAAGACAAAAGATCACTCAAATGTATTGCCTGGGAATAACCATAAAACCTCCAATCTGAGAGGTCTCTCAGAGCAGGTCAGACAAATATCTGTCAGAAGTTCACTACCTTTGTGTGACCATGAATGACATCCCCAGATCCTTCCTGAGCCCATTTTTCTATGATTCTGTCAGACATCTACTAAAGATGACAGAGCTCTAAAGAGAAGAAAATTCCCAATAATTGTGACAGCTGAAAATCAGACTCAAAAATGCCCAACAAATATACATTTTAAGGATTGATTTTGTTGGCTTTATTCCTCAGGTACATACCATATACATTGCTTTTTTATGTCTGTCATCAATTAAACACCAAAGTGATTCTAATAATAAAATACTCTCCTTAGTGCAGTTGCAAATTCAGTATTAATCAGGGATACTTAAAAGAAGTGTTCTCACAGTGATGATCTTCAAAATCCTTCCTCTGGTTCAATGCACATGGACATTTTTAATACACTGTGACACCGGTAACCAGGATTTTCAGTAAATGCATAACAAAAATTGGAGTTTACATTTGGACTCTGAAACAGAGACACTGGGAATGGCTCCCATCCTACTCAGAGTGGCCTTAAAGACAAAAAATCTTGAGTGTTTCTGGTCATGTTTTCACTACTCAATAACTTGCAACTTCTTCTCAAAGTACTTACATCCAAGACCTAGGAATCTTGACAAAACAGAAATGTATTTTATACCATACATTAGCAATTAACTCTGCCGTTTTTTTCTTTTCTTCTTTGCTCTCTATTCCTCTATGGTTTACAAATGCCAAGAAACCAAAAGCCCTGAGGGTTTTGGTTTTGGTTGTGGGTTGGGTGTTTTAGTTGAAAATAACAAGTTCTGCCTTTGAATTTCCCATATATATAATTGAAAATGAAAAACAGTGGTGGGGGGAGAAGCATGGGGAGGAATCTGTAGAGAAATAGAAAAAGGCTATATATTTAGAAATCAAACTGACTTCCATCCTGCAAAACCAAAACAAAACCTATAACCATAATTTATGGTGCATCTCTCCATTTTCCCAAGACACAAAGCCTAATAAATACTTAATTTCATACACAGAGTGCCTAGGAAGGCATTGAAACTATATAAATAGAAAATTTATATATTTTATATACATAATACAGTAAAAATATATAAATAGCCCTTTAACAACATTCTCCCTAGACTATATTAGACATTGTATCTGCAATTAACTCAAGTGTCTCTGAAGAAAGATAATCTTCCTGCTTTTTTTGTCTCTACATTGGCTGCTGTGGATTGAACTTGCTTGAATAATATCAAGATTTAAGGGGAAAAACCAATGAACTTTCTTCCTTATTTACTGGAATAGCATCCCTATATAAATCCTCCAAAACTAAAATCCCTTCAGATCTCACTTTTCCCATCATAAACGATATCATAAACTTCAGGTGCCACACAGGAAAGAATTGTTAACAGCATAGAAGAGTATCTAAAAATTTTTCAACACTGGTGATCAAAATTCCTTTCTCTTGCAAATTTTGAAACAATTCAGAGACAGTTGTTTTTTATGTTTGAAACATTTGTACTGTTTTCATGAGCTACAACTTCAGAAGAGTTAAAAGAAAGTATTTAAAGGCAGTAACACATCCCCTCTTTGTTCTTTTAACAAGCTTGATGTCAAGAAAAAACACTTTCTCCAACTGCTTGCTGATAATAATCTCCCATGATGTCTACCATAATAATACAGACTGCAAAACAGACAAATATTCTTTAACTGTTTTTAAACTTAATTTTTATAAAGCCTTATATAGCTTTATAGCAGATGCTTGTCTTTCAGAAGCAATTCCAGAGATAACTCCTGACTTTGCACTCCTCTGTCATATATCCTTTGAATTTTATTAGTTATCCTTTGCATTTTTAACTAACAAGGTACCATTGGCACAACTATCTTAGGCAGCTTGGAGTTGGACCACAGCTTTGTATGCTGACTCAAGTAAAAGGGAAGTTATTACTCTAGGTTTCTGACACTGGCCTTCTTCAACAGCACAATTCTTGTAAAAACTGCAGTTTGCTGTCTCACAGAGTAGCTGATGAGACACAAACACAACCCAAAAGGTGTTTCATTACAACCTTCTGGCATTATCTCTGAATACATTTTATATAAATCGACTTCTTATTATATACTGTTGGCAGGTTGCCCTAAAGAGTTCACCCCTCTGCACTGGAACAACTTCAAGGAACGTGTTTAAAATTCAAACAATCCATCCGCTCCTTAACACTACATTAATGGGTACAGGATAAGAACCACAATATTTATCCATTTAATACACCTCATATATGACAGTTTACCTGCCTGTCTGATCTCAGAAAACCCAGTTTCCATAACATTACACAACATTACACATTTTTGCCTCACTTCCTCTGTTTCTATCTGAGATAACAAGAACAGCTTTCTTTGCAGTGAAGGACAGAGGAAACAGGTGGTTTTGTTTGTTCTTCTCGTTTAGATGAATTTAGAATTCTGGTGGATTAAAGTTCTGGTATTTAGCATTTTGATACAGTTGGCATTTGTTTCTATTCAAAGGACTCAATTGTCTAGAGTTTATTTCTTCTCCTAGCAAGATTTTTTCCCAGCAAATCTTCTGGGAGACTGTCTGCAGATAGGATTAGATTGGAAATGCTATTGCCTTCAGTGTACTTAAGACACTGGCAAGGATGAGAATTTAAATGAGAGATATCAGATGTCTGCATTATGCACTTCACAAATTCTTTCTTGCCTAAGGGAGGTAAGAACAACAACAACCCTAACTCATTTCCAAGTTAATTTAGAAGCAGAATTTGATGGCAGAATATTTGCATACGTTAGCTTCAAGACAGATGCAATATATGCCATCAATATTTGCACCCATACATTTTAAGGTTTCATTTTCTTTTCTACAAATACTTTATGTGTACTATAGAAGCCATGCAAGCCTTTTTCCACTGGGGGTTTTGGAAAGTAAGGGGGAAACCCCAATTCTTATAAATTAACAGAATATTCCTTTGCAGGGGAAGGACTTGATCAACAGAATATTCCTTTGCAGGGGAAGGACTTGATCAATTTGTATTTTTCTAATTTTCAGAATATACCTCTTCATCTTGTATTTAGTTTCAGACAGCATGTAAACAGCTTTCTGCACATATCACAACTTTATTTTCCTTTAGAACTAGGAATCAGGAGGCAGTTTAGAGGCAATTTCTTCCATTAACAGATGAACTTTCTTAACGGAAGTTTGTATTTTGTATAGAATGGATTTGAGTTATTTCCACGAGAGGAGATGTGCTATACAACTGAAATGCTTTGCTAACCTATAAATGACAAGACACAGCCTCAGAAACGCGTGTAGGCACAAGAAAAGGTGGTGGTAAAAATGAAAGGTTCCACTGGCTTTAAGTATTCTTAAAAGTGAGACATGAGAATAAATGCTAGCACAGTACTGCTCCCTAATCTCCCACTCAGGTGCCAAATCAAGAAACCCAAGAATTATTAGCAGCCTCAAGAAAAACAAACAAACAAACAAAAAAATCTATCTCAGCTCCTGAGCTGCCAACTACATTTCTCACTTCTCTCTACCAAAATTCAGGGTTATAGCCCAACTCTTGATTCAATCAATTGAAGGGATCTTGCCAAATCCAAAGGGAGCTGAATTTGGTCTCTTTCTCTTCCAGTCCTCCAGAAGGAGAAGAGTTTACTTAAAGCTTCCAGAAATACTTTTGTTTCACTGACATTACTGGTTCTCCTAAGAAAGGATACTTCTCTTATGTCTGGGAAATAACTGTGAACATACATAAACGAAAGAATTAACACTGTTTTGTCAGATACTATAATCTGTTAACTACAGATGTTTGGCTTAAAAAAAAAAAAAAGAGCAGGCAGGGGGATGTGCTAAGCCTGTAACTGTGTTTTCCCATATTTTACATTAACTGAAAACATATATATTAGTCTTTTAGCATTCTCAGAAAGAGAAATTAATTCCATGGCTTTTCAACATTCCATGCTGACACTGGTTTAAAACATTAATTTTCTTAAGCTTCAACATTAACCTTGGATGCATAGCTACACAATTTCTCCTTTATTTCCTCTCCGTCCTCAAACTCTTTCAAGAATATTAATTTGAATAAGCATTTCAAATCAGATGAAATAGACTCAGAATTCTATTTTACTTTTATGGATATTTGTTTAAATCAAATGAATCACAGGTGGTTTAGAGTGTAACTTAATTATCTGGGCATGCATTTTATGTGTACAGAATTATGACTTTTACTTTATTGCTCCCACTGGAAAAGTGCATCTTCATCACAACCTTAAGCAGGAGTGCAAATTTCACAACTTCAAAAGACAGAAAAGGAACTAGGAAATCATACTATTTAGTAACTTATTTTTTTTTTCCACAGTGAAAGTATTAGAAAATTTGGCCTAAGGTACTCAGCAGAAAGCAAATAAAACCTGAAATACTCTGAATACAAACTACAGCTTCCCAATAGAAACTTAAAACTATCATTAAATATGATGCTTTGTTTTATTCTTTATTCTTATTTCTTTTTACCATTACACTAATTTATCCTTGCCAAAATAATAAGACTAATAGAGAACTGTTTTCAGAAAATGTTTAAGAGGGATAAATAGATAATAGATGTTTTTCCAGTGACTTCTCTGGTGCACAGAGCTGCTTGAAGGAATGATGCTATTTGAACAGAAACAGTAATAAACACTGTTTTACTGCAGTACTCAAAAACTCAAGCATGTGCTGAAGGGTGCACTTTTGTAAACACATCAAGGGAAACCATGACATTTGAAATGCAGACTGTTACACTGCTGCATTGAAACTCTTAGTTTTGCAGATATTCGAAAGTAACTGATCTTCACAAGGTTTTTAAATATGTCTATGTATTCTTCAAGCTGAAAGCATTTTCTACCACACAGAAGTTACAGCAGACTGAAGAAGGCAAATATCTGCTAAATGCAATAATCTAGGGGAAAATCTGTAAATAAAAAACACTGTAAAAATGGAGTGTTGATACTGCCAAAATTAATCAATAATTGAAGTGCTTTGACAAGAAGCTTTCTCAAGAGCCTCTATCTTCTGAATGTTAAATTATGAAAGCATGAATCAGATGTTATTGAATACAGTAGTGTTTCATGTGAATATCATATGTTCCTGCATTACTGAACCTCAGTAAAAAGATTCAAATTTAAAAATCTGTTTGTTATTTATTGCATTCTTATATCATAGCATCAGATTTGAAAAGGTTTCATTTCAAAGGACTGTTAGAAAAACAGTAGGGATAACGTAAAAAGTACTGGTTTTATATAAGTGAAATTTAGTATTTGGACAAAATATTTATTCTGAGTAATTGATTCTAATTAAAAGAGCACATTGCTTCTGTGTGGACTGAAAAAAAATTCAGACCAATTGGTAAAAATTATGTAAGATTGGATAATCAAAAGAAGTTAGGTATCAAGAATACCTAGGTAACAAGTAAGAGTCCTACAGATATCTTGGCCTTCACACCAAGGCTTTCACCCTGATATTTATAAACCATTTTTCTTCGCAGTTCTTATCTAAAAAGGTTTAAAACAAGAAAAGAGGTATGTGACAGCAAAGACAAGAAACCTCTTCCGGCAATTTCAAGGGGCAGGAGCCTGAAAGTGAATGCACAGAAGTGCTTTGGGGTTTGGGAGTGTTTTCTGGTTTGGTGGTTTTTTGGTTTTGTTTTTCTTATGAAGGAAAAGAAATACCTAAAACTAGAGAAGAAAAGTGTGATGTTTTCCAGTAAAAAAGGGAGATGTAGGTAGGCAAACTGTAGATTTGATGTTGATATTACTGAAGGCAATAATGTTTTTTACTTTTATATTGTTTACTAGCATTACTTGAGTATACGAACATAGCCGAGTTGATTCTATGCTGGGGATGTGCACTCCATGGGAAAGATTTCTTGGCCAGAGCTCCAGCTGCCTGACTTCTTCCAGGCTGAGTTTTTGAACAGGATCACACAATCACAACACTTTAGGTACACAGACTATTTCATCTGAGCTAACAGAAACAACCACACTGCTGAGAGCAACCACAGGCTGTGAAAGCACTGCTCAATAAGCAGGTGATGTAATAATAATGCAACGTAATATCTATATCAAAGTTGCTAAAGAGTTACTTAACAGCAGCTTGGAGCTATGTAATGTTGTATTTCAAGTTCATTTCAGGTTTTCTAAAGTGAACATGAAAGTAAAGACAGAGGTATTTCCAGATAATGATGTGTGCAACTACGCAAATATAACCTAGATGTGTGCTACAGCTACACTCATAAACTGATAATTTTCACAACAGGAGGTCTGTTGATTGCCCTTGACATGAAAAATATCTTAAATTTCAAGTGCAGCCTTCTTCCTCCTTTAAAATGTTGTAGCTTTATGTTATCTTGTCAGCTTAATACAGTGGATGACTTTTGATAAAACTAGCCTTGAAATATTGTAATATCAATGATTTTTTTTAAAATTTATTCAATAGTGAATCATTTTCTGGGCTTGCTTTATTTATACATTGGAAGCACTCTGGAAAAGTGCCACTGTAATAAAAGAAGGGAGAACACACAAAATGGAGTGGCTGGTATTTTAAAACACCTAGGTCAGACTGTGAAAGCCTAGACAACAAGCCATGTAACTAAATCAGGGAAATTATATTCTTAGCTTTTTAGATTTTTAACTTATGGTTAAGTGCACGTATCATATGCCACGCTCAGAACTGTTCTTAAGTCCCATCTGTTTGATCCCTTTCTCCTGGTTTTACTGACAGCAAGGGCTATGCCTGGATTACAGTTACTACTATGCAGAAGACTCACAATAAAACCTTGCAGGATATAAATATTTATCCAAACTGGACTTTCATTAAATTAGAAGTCAATCCTTCTGGTCCCATGACAGATTTTAAACACAGCTGAGAAACGCTCATGTAATTCTTTGATGAACTAAACATAAAAATTTGAAATTTATGAATAAAAATGAGCAAGATCACCAAGATTACTATTCACCAGAACAAGATGGGATTGTAACCACAATAGTGCACTTTGGATGCATATCTATAACCTGCTGTAATTTGGTCATCTGGAAATGACGCTTTGCTTACTGTGTATTTGTGAGTCTGTTCTTTCCCTCTTCATTTTTAAAAAACTTATTCAGGCTTTATACTGCTTGCTTCATGAAGAAGGAGGACAGGAGCTCAGCATGAAAGGAGTATCTCACCCAATATACTCAAATCTACAAAGAGTACATCAGAGTTCACTGCCAATGCAAAGACCTCCTGTGCATACACAATAGTCTTAATGGCTTCTTTGAGAGGACAAGTTTTAAAAGTGTAATCCTCTTCTCCCCTCAAAAGTTTCAGCCAATCATTCATCCAGTGTCTTCCAGTCCTAAATGGCTAACAAAAAGAAAATTTAGGGACTAAAAAAAAAAAGGAAAAAGTAAAAAACATTCACACACACACAAAACCAAAACCAACAAACCAAACACAAAAACCCCCAAACTAAATTCAAACAAACAAAAAGTATCAAACAAAAAAATACAAAGGTAAACTCAAGAAAATCCCAGAGTGACTTGAGACTGGATCTTTGAAACAAACTTGTACAGAGAAAACCTAAACAGTTTTTTTTAAAGCCTGTATTATGTAATACCCAGTTAAATGCTGATGTATCAGTGTTGACTGTGGACTTGATTTGTCTTGGGTAAATTACAAATAAAGGCACTCTCACCATTCAGCTTAAATTCTCAAGGTGGCAACAGTGAAAAAATTTCAGCATATGGAGAAGCTAAATATGAAGTTCCCTTACTGTTGACCTACCCTATCCTTAAAACAAGCTCATATTAAATCATTCACAAAAATAAATACTGAAGTCACACCTTCGAAATAGCACAAACAACATCCAGTGTATCTTATCTGTTACCTAACCACGCAGGAGAACCCTTGCCAGTTCACATCCCAGGCAATTTTGCACAAAGAGACAGTGAGTAAAATGTACAAGTTTGAATAAAAATCGAGTTAGAGAATTTGAAACTATAACCACTTTTATTTTTCCCCCTCGAGTTGTCAGTTAGGTTTAAAAAAAAAAAAATCCCATGACTTCAGGACATCACCTCTGTAGGTGGATAAGAACGGAAGATGCACAATCAGGACTCCCTTCAGCCTCCTCATTTACTGTATTCCCAGTGGTCTCCTGCAACACAGCCTCCCCCTTGCCCTTTGCCAAGGGTGTATGTCAGCACCACTCTCCACAGCTACAGGTTCAAAGTAGATAAGGCACATATCTCACAGAACAGAAACCAGTCACAGAGACAGTGCTCTCCAGTATCCCACTGCCAGTGCCATCACTGACAGCGGGACATCGACACGTGTTCATCTCCTATTTTCAAACAATATCATGATGAACTCTGTAAACTCTGAAAGGTGCCTGAGCTGCAGTTTAGTCTCTTTGCATTGACAGTATGGTTCAGGAGGATATAGAAGAGGTCTGGGATATAACTCCAGTATTTATTAATTCCTATCAAATCCCTCCTTTTCTCTTTTCCCCTTTATCATTAGCATAGTTATCCTTAAACATGTACACACAACACGAAGGACTGCACAACCCCCTAAGCATATCATCCTCTAACACTTTTTAAACCTGACAAAGTGGGATGAAAAGTTTTTTGCTCCATCAAGGTCTTCTATCTGCAGCTGTTCCACATGGCAAATTCCCATTTCAGTAAATTGGTGCTCTGTTCCCAGAACAGATGCAAAATCAAACTCACAATGAGAATATACAATGCAGCTTAATTCTGAGAACAAAGTATCATTTTGTCTTCATAATTCTGCATTCAAATGATTCTTTTAATTGCCATGGGAATTCCATAACCCTAGTAAAATTTTTCTTTTTTACTAGTTAGAGGACAAATACAGTGCATCAATATTGTATTTTTCTATATGTGTACATTCTAGCTGTTATTTCTGAGCACTGTTAAAGGCTACAGATAGAAAAACACCTGCATCACACTCACTACTACAGTCCTGACAGAGAGACATAGTCTGTTACCAAGGTAGAGATACAGCCTTTGTAGGTCAAATTTAAAGGTTTTTCTTCATTAATGACATACATACCAGTACAAAAGTAATTCTAAACAAGCTGCTGCTTGTAGTGTTGAAGGTCCTTGCAGCATTAAACAAAGCAATATAACTAATCATCTTTTAAATTTTAAAATGCATCTTCTTTAGCCATGTGAATTTTATTGCCTTATACATGTCTTCTTATGTTGCACAGTTCAAAGCACCTACTGAAACAAGCAGATGTTTAATTCCCAGAGAATGTGCCAATGCCAGAAACCTGTACAAGCAATGCAAATCTGTCACACACGGAAGCAATAGATCCACAATGATACTGGTACTTCCCTATGGAAGGACAACATAAGAGAAGGGGATGAAAAAACTTCCCTCTGCTGTAAAGAACGAGAAGTCAACATTCTGGCTTGCTTAGTTAAGGGGAAAAGTTTGGATGGAAAAGCTTCTAACCATTAGTCAGACTGCACTATCAGAATCACAGTAAACAAACAAGAATTTGGCAAAGGCAGGCAACGGGAAAGATCCTGAAAGTCAAACAAACAATCAAACAAAAAAAGAAAGCAGCTCTCTTATGAAATATACTCCTGTAGATATTTAAAAAATGTAATCTATACAGTTTACAAACCCAATCTGTTTAGCTACTAAATTTACCAGCCTAATTAGAAATTCTCATATATATCCATTTTCTCTGCTATTAATTTGAATCATTTTTGTCCAGTTTGAACATTCTGACAACGAAAAACACTGAAATATTTGAGTGATCTAATTCCCTTAACAGTTCATAAAAAGGACTGAAAACCATACCTGCTTTGAGAAAAAAAAAACACCTGTGAAGTTTTATGATGGAAGTAGAAAGAGACATCAATTTTCTATAATAAATTACTTGTATTTAATTTAAGCATGCCATAAAAAAAACATAAAATAAAGAAGGGAAATGAATGCTCACTGAAACATATTCAACTGAATGGGAAACATTACCAGTACAGTATTAAAAATGGAAATCTCAGGAATATTCTTCTGATGATAAGCAGACTTTCACAAGTCTTTAAATCCATAAATTTCCACTTTCAAACCAGGCACATATGATTTTGTGACTTCCTTCCTACTTTTAGTGGGATTTAGCAGCTCAAGGCCCAAATCCTTCAGGAAAGTTCCCTCTGAGTGTCTTAGATGTTTTTTATTATTTATGTTGAGAGTTTTCCGTAGATTTAGACATTCGGTTTAGAATTCAGCATATGAGAGTCTTCAATTCACCTTCTGTATGCCATACACAATATCTTAGGAGTAAATTAAAACATCAAAAGTACAGGTTTTCATTTTGGATTACTGCTATTTAAAAGAATACTTGAATAGTTCAGATTTTTTTTATATTATCACCTTTAGGAAGATGTTACAGTATTCCTTCTGTATCTCACTCCCTTTTATTGGCCACCACAGTTATAATAATTATATTGAGTGATGTGGTTTTCTTTTCTGATATTCTTTTAAATACATTCAAGATGTCCATACCTAACAACAGAAGTTCAGGAGTATAAACCTGTAGAACAGCTATATGGCTATTACAGTCCATTTTCTCTTTCAGTAACTAAACTGAAGAAACCCTTATTCTTGACAACACTAGCCCTTCCTCTCTCTCAATGAATGGTGCCTGCAGCTATTGTCAAAGCTCTACTTACAGTACCCAAAATAAAGGGATGCTTCTGGTATGCAGAGGAACAAAAGACTTTTACACGTAAAAAAATGAAAATGAAACACTAATCCTTACATGTTTATATCATTAAAAAATACAATACTGAAGATTTTTCTTATCTATGAAAAAGTGAAAATGTTGCTTCTTTTATTTCTGTATTTCTATTTATAAACATTACAGACTACTAAAAACTCATCAACTGTGAGGGATGCAGCCAAACTGGGGACAAATTCCATTGCTTCCTAACATTCTCCATATGAACGCTTAATTTTTCCTAATGCTTTGTCCCTTGGACAGAAAACTCTTTTTGCAACTTCTTCCCAACTGACTTACCGGCAGTGTTTATGTGATCCTGTTAAGGTTTCAATCACAAAGCATTCCCCTTCATTGAGACAATATGCAAGATCCTTGTCCTTGCATGGCTTAAAGTGCTCAGATCGCTCAGTGGAATACGTTGTGGTGTCTGTGGAGAAAACAAAAAAAAGGAAAGAAATGCTGTGAGGTTAAATATTGGATATTCTTAGAGCATGTTACATAAATTTGATCAAATTGGTCTCGGTAACATCAACTGACAGACTAATCAACAGAAAGCAAAAGCACAAGGCATGCAAACCCCAATGCAACTGCAATAATATTTACAGTCAGGTTTCTTAAACGATTCACAAGAGGATGCTTATATTTATAAATATATGCAGAAAAACAAACTAGACTGCAACAAAGCTGGAGCATAATTTCAATCACTTCCAATTTCCAAAGTATCCCTTCTAAAATGTAAAGACACTTACTTAGTATCCTTTAATCAGATCAATATTTTCATATGAATACACTCAGATATGGTTTTAAATAAGATACAAAATTTTTTCATGAAAAATGAGCCACACTATTTAATAGAGCATTAATCTAAGAAACCCTCATAAAGCTCACCAATAAAATGAAAGGAAAAGAAAGAAAAAAAAGTCAAGTACTCAAGATCAATGCTAATTTGATTCACCAGTCACAAAACCTGGCCTAAAACTTAACACAAGCAATGTACCAGAGATTGTGTGATTTCAGGTACATCATCTGTAGGTTTCCATAGGCCCATCCAAACACCCCCACACAGTTAAAAGGCTTGACTACAGGTTGAACTTTTGGCTGTACCTTTGGATATAGATAGAAAATTAGATTTGGAATAGGTTGACAGCATGTCCGGATGAGCTATCATTCTTGTCTTCTAATAAACCTCTTTAACCTTTCCAATCCATTTGGATTAATCAACAATAAAGTGAAATTTTCAGAGGAAGATGTCTGACTGACACATATTTTAATTTTTCTTCACTAAGACAAGGTTTTTTTCTAATGAAGAGTGATTTTTCAGAGTCGATTGTGATTTCCACAGAGCCACGGTTCAATCTTCATATTCAGTCTTAATTGAAAAAGTTTAAAATTCCTGATCACTTTGCGTGATCTAATATATACTGAAATAGCAAAAGAACATTTCCTTGTATACCATACAGACTACACCACAGAGTATTTTGCTGTCTTCTGTCAAAGGAATGAAGCAGTGCCCAATGGACAGAGAACCTTGCAAACTCAGAATTACACAAGCACACTAACTTGCTTTTTGCTCATAACTCAATAAGAAGGCAATATCCACCGAGGTAACACCAAAGTTAAAAACCAAAACACTGAACCACAAGACACCTGTAACTATGGTTCTGCAAGAAAAATTCAGATAACTCCAAAAATATTTCAAAGTAACTTTTTTTGTTCTTAGTGTATTTTAAATAAAACAGTGTTACAATTTTTTCTTGTGTCCAGACTAAGTGTCAGAAGATTAATATAATACATTTGCAAAGAATAAGAAAATCTGCACCCTGATCTTTGTATACAATACCTTTTTTTTTTTTCCCTCTCGAGAGAGAAAATACTGTAGTTCAAAGTTTTGAGGGGAGAGAAAAAAAATCCTGGAAATAAACTCCTTTCAAACGTTTTCACAAATTCCAAATGAAAGGCCAAGTCATTTTCCCCCATGCCAGAACTTACAAAAAGTTGCAGACTATACAGAAACTACTGTTTCTAATTATTGCAAACAAACCCTGAACTGAAATGTATCAAGTTGAATTTTGGAGACTATACTAGATATTTGTAAATGCAAACAGTTACCAGCATCTCACTGTTAATGCTTCAAGAATGATCAGGTTTTACGTAACAAAAATATCTTGACACAGAGAAAAGGTAGCCCAGTTACTTTTTAAGGTCAGTTTTACACAGGAGCACTTAAATGACCATTTAAAACTTGATTAGGGAAAAAAAAAAATCAATATAAATTTGACTAATCAGTTATATTTCTATCCATTTTAAATAAGGAAAACTGAGGATGTTATTTGAAAGTACTTGTGATAATTACAAAGGGTAACTAAAACTGTTTGATGA
Organism: Manacus vitellinus; assembly: GCF_001715985.3. NCBI lineage: Eukaryota > Metazoa > Chordata > Aves > Passeriformes > Pipridae > Manacus > Manacus vitellinus. The sequence continues at coordinate 1,675,680 of NW_021940645.1, read as the reverse complement.
GCAAAAAGTCAGCTTGATCCAGCTTTAAAGAACAGAACACTTGTATTTCTCAGCTTCCTCTGAAGAAACAATCTGTGCAAATACCTTTCTGAAGGCAGCTACAGTACACAGACCAAAGTAATCTGAGGTGTCCCCAAAGGACAAGAGTGAAACGAGGGAGACAGGCAGTATCACAAAGCATGTCTTTGAGTTAGTGATGTACTGAATTCTCAGAGCACACTGTCTGAAGTGAAGGATATTCCTCTTCTCTCATAATTAAATACCTTGTCAAGGTCAGCATTTTAAAGTTTTAGATTAAATATATTCTTTAGAAGTTTTGTTCTGCTTTATTTTAATTACTTCTCTGTTCAATATTAATCAACCCTTCTGTTTAATTTATAAACAGGTATAAGTTGTGACACTTCATTTTCTCCAACTGGACATGATCCCAAGCTTTTCTTTTTTTGTTTTGGGTTCTGTCTCTCATCTTTCAAATTAAGCACAACCATTGTAGGCAATGATGCTGGTGGCTTCTTATGAAAGAATATAAGGACTCCACTCCTTAAATTGAAAAGTACATAAATTTTTTAGGTTTCATTTTGGTTTTGTTTTGTGCAGTTTTGGGGTGGGTTTTTTTTTGTTTGTTTTGTTGGGTTTTTTTTGGGGGGGGGGTTGGTTTTTTTACATCAAATATAGTCTTTTTATAGGCCAATTTTCAGTTAAGTCTAACCATGTTCATGCATATGTACACTATGCACAGCTGAGCTGTACACAGGCCTCTGGTCTGCAGAGATCAGAGCTCCAGAGGTCATTCACAGCATTCAGAAGTTGTGTTACTAATTGATATCCTAGATATACCTGTTCGGTACTTTCTCCTGGATATACTCACGTGTAGGATATGTGAGTTTTCTGAAAAGTTACAACATTGCTGTTATTTCATGTTGCATTCATGAGAAACGAACTCTGTTACAGCTTCATTAAATAATGATAAAAACAAAATCTAAAAACTTGTTCTAAATAGTACAGAAATAACAAAACAACAGAAAATATTACAGTTTCCCTGATTCTTTTTGTAATAAATAATAAATCTTATTGTCTCTTTTTTTTTTTTTTTTTTACTCTTAAACAAATACTGAATTGACTTTTCCATGGTGGAATAGTCCTTCACAGCTTCAGAAACACGGTAAATCAACATCATTCTACTGTGATGCTTTAGTTTAGTTTGTTTTTTTTTTTTTTTTTAAAGAATTGATAAAATCTAGGCATTCACAAATTTACTAGTACAGCTCCTTAATTTATTTTAGTCTTTGAACATGGATAACAGACTCAAATGTTTATAGGTAACAAAAGGGAACTTCTGTTAAGCATGTCCTTGAATTCAGCATGTATAACGTAAGGTCTTTTTTTCATTTTGTTTCATGCAAAAGCAGCAGGGTCTATTGATTTCTGCCAGGATCTTTCCAATTAAATTGGAATAAAAAATTCTAGGCACTCTTGCTCTATTTTTTCTTGCCTTACTATAGCAGCAGAGGTTTATGCATGATTCCCATACTTCAGAAAAAGATATACCATTGTCAGCTCTCAGATACTACTGTTTAATCAAATGAACAAGAATTCAGCTCACGTTTCAAGGCAAGGCTTCAAGATCTTTTATGTATAAACATGGAGTTGGTTTGAAAAAATGCAGTCTTTGGGAATGTTGCATAAAAATCAGCAGGAAGTTTACAGATGCTATTTTAATTTTGTATAGCTCTAAAACTTGGTCTAAAAAAAGTGTTAGTGAATTTGTATTCTTGTCTCATTCATATATTTAATTATATTTACACCAGTCCAGGATGGCTCTTTATAGCTAATTTATTGAGTTATCTTCAAGGCATGATATGGTTACTAGAAATACTATCTGCTCCATCAAGGCTAGAAGTTTCATTGTTTCCAGTACTATGCTCTGATATTGATAAACCTGTAACTACTGAGGAAAAATGCAGGAAAAGAGAGAATGCAACATTTAAAATATCCTGGGAAACAGTGGCATTCGTAGCAGCTGTTTCTGCACAGACTGCAGCAGCAGCCATGCCCATCCATCACATCTGTCCCACAGCATTCTGACTTTACAAACAGATTTTTCTGGTTACATCTCAAACAAAACACCTTTAAATGATACCTACACTACATGGTCCTCACTGGAAACATTTTTTTCCAGACAGACAGCATTATCTGGTGCGGGAAAAGTGAGGAAAAATGACCCAGGAGATCAAGAGACAAAAAGATCCCACTTAACTTTTCTGAAGTCACTACTAAACAGGCATCTAAATTTTGTAACTACATAGGAACATTCACTTATTAACACCACCATGGTAAATACTTGGTGCATTGCCACAGAGGAATATGAAGATACCATGTTTAGTTTAATGCCAGAGCTCGAACACTCAAAGACTTTTTAAAAATACTGCATATTTTGACTAGCATTGGGTATTACCAGCTTTACAGACTCAATATCGACACGCAAACTCGCTTTTCCTTTATCTTTTTATCCGTTTATAATGCATCATTTCTCAGAGAACCACTGCTTACTGAGGCATCAAAAAAGTGAGATGCTTATTTTAAAACCCCAATCCCATTTTTAAATGCACTGCAAATAAGTGAGCAAGTTACAAACAACTCAACTTCCTCTGACAATGCAAATCCAGTCATCAAAAAAAAATACCTTCTCAAAAACACCTCAACATTTTTTATAATGTATTCTTTTATCACTGCTGCATTCTATAAAGGCAACAGCAAAGGTCAGTTAACAGCACACAGGGAGCTAAGTTTTATGTTCAGTGAAGTCAATGGCAAAATATTTATGACGACTCGGTATAACCAGGGTTCCCTGAAGTTCTTAATAGTCACTTGCTGCTCCTCTCCTGATATTTCAGAATTAAGTGGTAGCCTTACTAGAAAGGGTCTTGTAAAAAAACAAAACTTCCACACAGAATAGTTTATATATTGCATATTTACTCACACTACAGTGAACCCTGAAAAACAAAACCTAAAATGTTTATTTCTGTCCTCTTAGAAGTAAACAAAAGGAGGGTAGGGGGAGAAGATACGGAGTCCTAGCATGATATTTGTTAAGGGAGAAGGAGGGGAAAACTTAAAAGTTTACTTGCAAGTTTTTGTTATGAATTAGTCTTAGCTAATGGAAACTCTTTCTTAAGTTGTTGATATTTGTTAAGTGAACATTCCAGACACAGATATTTTTAATGGCAAAGCAGAGAAATTGCTTTGTCTGTGCTAACTGAACAGTAGATGGCCTTAGCCATGGAAGAGTGCTGGAATAATTAAATTTAAAAATTCTAGCAATAAATTATGAGAACTAAAAAAAATAAAACTTCAGGGTTTTAGAATAGTAACAGGTTTCTCTTTCTAAACTTACTCAAATTTTTGCATGCATTTATCTATGATTAAAACCAAAAGCTTAATAAAAAAATATGAAAAATTGTATTGCATTTACAGAGACAGTTTTGTATAAACTAGCAATAGAGTTCTGAATACAGACTATTCAAGAAGCTGCCCCTCAGCCATTTTGTGCCAGAGAAAATTTTATTTAATCCAATAACACTTTAAAGGCTTTGATTGCACTGTGATATAAAGCAAAATTGTGCTATAGATATGGGACTTGTTGGAGCTTTTCTATTATCCCTCAGATTCAAATGAACAAATCAGTATAATTTAGCAACAAACTGATAAAGCAGCAGATGCAATAAAACAGCATCATTTACACTAGTTGTCTTCACAGTCAGATTGTGGAGGTAGCTGAAATTATCATCATTGAGAGATGGCACAAATGGTTTTCCTTTGTATTTAATTCAGAGGATTATATAAGAAAGCTCATGTGGTATTAACCCAACCAGCCCATTGCTATGAAACATTTCTCTGTCAGTACAAACAAGCACACCCTTAAACAGACTGTTTTTCTCCCCATATCACCAGGATGCAGAACCACATTCACAACTGCATAGAAACAACAGTTTAAGCTCCAGAAGAAGAAATTAAAAAGTCATCTCTCCAAAAAAAAAAAAAAAAAAACGTTCCCTTGTCAGCAACTCCTAAATTAATTCTTTAAGTGTGACCTTTTTCCAGAAACAAATGTTCATATTTTCTAAGCGTTTTCACAGTTTGAATGAACAAGTATTAATACCTATCTTGAAAAACACATTAAAGGATTTTCAAGTTACTAGTGCATTATTAGTAAAATATCATGTGCTATTAGAGAACTTCTTGCTGGCTGCAAAACTCTTACATATAAAAGTATACCTTTGCTTTCATGACTTCAAAAAAATCAAACCAAGCAAAAACAATGTACGAAAATGTGCCCACCTAATGGTATCTCACAAGTGAAACTCAAAAGGAGAAAAGGAAATAATGCTGGCATCACTTTGAAAGGTATTATCTGATCCTATCCGTCAGAACTCAAATACTGAACCCTGAACAGCACTGAAATTCATCCGAATTGCACATCAGAGGCTGCATTCTCCTGTGCAGCTCCAACTGAAACCAGTGAAAGCTGAACAAATGGGAGATGACTCAGGAGAGAACCCCGTGGGGCACAAAAGGCCAGGGTCTTTCACAAGTTCAATACCCAGGAGCCAAAGAAACAGCAGTGACTAAAACTCTAAAAGGTTTTCGCATTCAAAGCGAAGAGTTAGATTGAAAACTGAGTGGTGACAGTTCTGATGGGCACTCTGGGTGCAGAGTGCTTTTGCCAATCAGACATGTATTCAGTTGGGCTTCAGTAGGACTTATTAATTGATCTAAAAGAAATTAATGGCGGAATTCAGTGAAAAAGCAGCATCCTCACGATTGTACCAAAAGTGGATCCATCACCCACATCAAGGTTTCTCTCTTGTCTGACCCCTAGCACTCCCATCTCAGCATGCTGACATCTCTGGAGACACCAAAAGCCCTCAAGAGTGGATGGCACTATTGCACCAAAAGGGGCAGCCTTTTGAGGATGTGAAAATAGCTCTAGAAAATCGCCTCCAATAGATGGAGAAACTGAAATACTGTTAAATGAAATGACTTTTCAGCACAAAAACAAAATAGTAAACTAATTAAAAGAAGAGTTGCAGAGGTGCTAGCAAATTATTTTTTTTTTGAGGGGGGAGGAGAACAGGGACAGGAAACACACCCAAAACCAGAACAATTCTGACAGATTAAAAGATGCTAGAAGAAAGCAAGTATAGCATATATCTGTGATGTCTGCAATTACCAGTGCTCTGAAATAAAAAAGAATCCACCTCACCAAAATCTAATGAATCAAATCAAGAAAGAATTCAAGAAAACACAAGAAGTGCAATGACCTAAACAATTCAATATTGCTACAACATAAGTATAAAAGTGGTGTTACAAATTTTTTTGCATGTAGTAAAAAAAAAAAAAAAGTCACAGTTCTCCTAATCTTTCTCTTTCTTATATCACAGCTGTCTTCTTTCTTCTTCTGCCTGTGAAGCACCATGTGGGGGTGGGAGTTTAGATGCAAGGATCAGAGAAGAGTAATGATAGATACCCTATATCTTGAAGATAAATATTGCTGTTTAGTACATAGAGGGGCTTTAGCTTCCCCAGCTACTGCTAAAGAAAGAAATGCTAACATTGATAATGAAAGTATCATCACTAATGGTACCTGGCAAGTGTTGTCACTGAACACCAACACTTTTTCAATCAACGGATCTGTAACAATATTTATTTGCATATCTTTATACACACTATGATATAGGAAAGTTCTGGAACCAGAGTATTGTGTGATTTCATAGATTTTTATAGGAAGCAGTAGCACAGGGAAAACCCAGGCCTATGGCTACACAGGGCAGGGAAACTGGTCACTGAATGCTGACAAGACTGAGGTTACCAGGGCTCATCTATGTTCTGTGGTTTATAGTTCTTCTGGATGATTTACCACTTTCTTAAAGTTGTACAGAAATCATCCAGCACTGTGTTTTCAACATTTAATAAATCATTTTTACAGTCACTGTCAAATTACTGTAGGCTAAAAGACAGATACCTAATCAGATAAAATAATTATACTAGTTTTATGGGGAAACACTAAACAGTTTCATGTAAAAATACTAATTATTAAAAAGCTATGAGTAGGTTGGTTGATTGTCAGTGTGATGTTCTTTCTCCAAGGAGCTGAAATAGGTCAAGCAATGCATTGAATAGAAACAAAGGAAGTAAGAAATGCAATTTTAACTCTAAGCCTGTGCATATTTCCAAGGCATGTAATCTAAAATTTATTCACTACCGCATTTATAATTTTGACATCCTTGTTATGGGGACATGCAAAGTCAGACTATGAAACATCAACCTTACTCTCAACATTTTCTTTCATTAAAAAACCCACATATTCAACATCATATGTTTTTTCTTAATTTCATTTCCTTACTTTGATTCTTTTAATTCAGTCTTCCAGAACAGAAAGGACACAGGCATAAGAAGGTAAAGTATCTTTGCTACAGCTCCCTCATCCTGTACTGCTCCATTCTCCTGCATGGATTACCTTACAAGATTTCTTTTCTTCTCTTTCTCAGGTGAGAACACTTTTCCATCTGTTTCTGACATGCAATTGTAAGAAGTTCACATGCTGCAAATCCCCTTGACCTTACTACCAGCACACAACAACCTGCTCAGCTTTATTAGCCAGCATTTTCTAAGGCAAGTAATTAGGTAAATCACATATAGCTTTTTAATTTAAATCCACATTGCTCCAACACAGCAAAGAGTCAGTGAACCGTGGTAAGAAAGAGCCAGGTAATGAGGTTCTCATGTGGGCTACTAAAATTTTGTTGACTTCCGTCAACAAAATCCAAGTTAGGGCTAAGTTTGACTAGAGATGTCAAAGGTATATCTAATATCACATCTGTACAAATATTCTGAAATATTTCACATAGTAATATAAACATTATCTTTTTCTGTTTCATGAAACCTTGGCCTTTGATTCACATTCAAATCACATTTAGTTGCATCCCCCTCTAGTCTTCAATTTAAAACAAATCATGAGTTCAACATTCGTGATGCAAATCTAAGTCATTGTTTAATAACTGAGACAGATTTTTCTTCTAAATTCTCTGCAACAGAAACTATTATGTTGGTACAAAATGACTTTAAAACACTTAAAACGTCTTGGCTTGGCTGCTTATTATTAACACACAGACAGCCTTAGTGCAATAACCCAACATACATACAGTCTTGCTTACTGTGAACTACATCCACTGTGTTCTACAGTTCTAGTTTCATAAACTAGCCACCCCAAGTAAAGTATCATAGGTCTCATATGTTATTGACTCAACGTTTGATAATTAAGTTTCATGAGATGTAGTTATTACTTAAAATCTGCATTTCCCTTTGCAGTGTTATATTAAAAGTTAATTTATATTTTCTTCCTACAGTGCAGGTAGCTTAGAGCATGGCTCACTGGCAGGCAAGAGAAACATGCACACAGTTCTTTTATATAATGCTACTGGGAAGATTATAAAGTATCAGAAACCTAATTAACATGAGAGCTAGCTACCAAAAGGAAATGGAACTTAGTTGCCAACCATATTTAGTAATCTCTACAGTGGCTATATCCTGCTACAATCATCAAGAGAGGATATATAAATCAATCTTTCAACAGTGATAAACTAGTAAATGAATAAGTTATCATTGTCACCACGTCGATTTTAAGTCCTACTAAGTCCTTCTGAGACCACAGCACCAGAAGCACACAGAGCACTCAAATCTGAATGTCTGCATTTATTCAGTGGCTTATAAAAAAAATCTAACACTCTACCATCTACTCCTTTTCCAATCATTCCTTCCTCGTTGCATACACAGAGCTGTACTACATATTGCAGACAAACATCCAGGCAAAATCAGCACCGACTGCCACAGAGCTCTGATTATCAGGAGCTATTTCACTTCCAGGCACCCGTGGTATAAGATAATGGGACCAGGAGCTGCTTGGTAGCATTGCATTTCACCAGCAATTCTACCTGCCAGGGCATTTGGGAGTTATAAATATTTCTGGGCATCGTATTTTTCATCCTTAATCAGTTTTGAGCAACTGAAGTATTACTGCAGGCAAGCATAGTGCTATGCAAAAAATATACTCTCACTCCTCTTTTTCGGTGTAATCCGCTTGTTTTGGTATGGGTTATGATTTTTTGGTTTTACATAAGTGAATCAACCTTTACAGTGTACCCTTCAACAAAATAGTTGTGAAAGCTGCGATTAAAAACATTCCAGCAATTATTTAAAACTCCACTGAAGATCTTGAACTAAAAATGTCCCTGAGGACTAAGACTAACTAGAATTTTAAAGTTCTCAAAAACATTCAGGTTAATTTTCTACTCATTCGTGACTAAACAAATTCAGTAGGTCTTATGCTTTGCCTCCCCCCCCTTTTTAATTTCTAAGGAAAAATAGTATATATTTTTTAAAATTAAAGCTTACAAAAAAAATACCAAAATAACTCAACACCCCTCCAATTTTGTGCACCTGAATAAGCAGTGTAATGGAGGGAAAAATAAATTACATGGTCAGTTTTCCCCTCCTATGCAGTACAAACTCAGAAAACATGAGGTCTGCAGGGTGGGCTTCCAGCAGCATAAATTCCAAGGCTACACAAACCTCAGTCTTCGTTCACACTTTAAGCTACAATGAAAACAGCATGACAGAACAAAGCCACCACTACTTGCATGTCAAAAAGGGTAAAGTCGATGTTAAAACAGCATCAACAAATTTGCACCGTTGCAATATTTTTATGATATTCATAATTTTCCCCTATTTCACATTAGGAAAGGAACGAAACATCTGTAGCAGCTTCTCTTCTTGCTCCAAGAAGCATTAAGATGCAGTCTCATCCTTCAGTTCTCTCCACTCTGCAATTAATTGGTTTAGATAATACAGACTAAGCACAATTGTAGCAGTCATCTTTCAGTGAAACTGTCTTTGCAAGAAACTCGCATGAAATAGAAAACAGAAGTATTTGTTAGTTTTCCTGCACTCCTGAATCAAATCCATGTTAACCCAGGTTATCTATCAGCATTAGCTAGCACAGAACATGAAATTTCCCATACTGAAGTTGCGTCCTTGTTTTATTACTCAGATTAATTCAGTATATAATTGAAACTGAAATATCGCCTACCTTTCCCAATGAGAAATTTGGACAATATCACAAGCACTTTGTGTCTCACTGTACCAGTCTGATGGTCGCAAAGCAGTCAGCTTTGCACTGCTAAACAAAACAGCTTGAGGTTCAACAAATCAGCAGTGTTGGCATCTGATATAGCTAAAGTAAGGGGGAGGAGAGTCATTGCGAGATGTCACTGACAACTTCATTTCCACTTCTGTGCAAATTAAATGTAGGCTGGGGCACAGAAATGGAACATAATTAGACATAAAAAGTAGGACTGCAGGCTCTGGTTGACTGAAGATATTAGTACAGTAAAGAAAAAGCCAATTAAACTAGTAGTTTAACTTACAAACTGCAGCATTAATAATCCTAACAGAACTACAAAACAGCAACAGAAGTCCAGCTCTGGAAATGCAACATTGAGCATCTCCAATGGCAGCCTAATTCCATTATAACATCTCTCACTCGGAAAATGCACCATATACACCATTCTAGTGCCACTGGATTGGAGAAAAACACATACAGAAGCAACAGCTGTGATCACTGAAATATGAGAATACAACCTGAGCGATTAACAACTGGGTAAGAAAAGGTAACAGAAAAACTGCATTATCCTTTTTTGATGTCTTCTAATTCTTTAAAGCTTATATATACAACCTTTGTAGTCACAACTGAATAACTGTTCCAACTTATACCACTTACCATCTTTCAACCTGCTAACCAGAAAAATAAGCACAATATTTCACAACTGTTATTGTGTTAGGTTATTTTTAATGATATTTTATAACTACTAGGAGATTTATTGTCTACTCAGAAGCTGCCCAATAGGCAGCTAATGTATCATTGCTGCAGCTGTCTCTGAATTTGTCATGTTACAAAGCTGACTCAGACAGAGTTTTTTGTGCCAGAAGATCTTTGGCGGCGGCAGCAAAAATCCTAGTAATATCCCCTCTGGAGAGCACAAGTGCTACTCTTGGAAGAGTGGAAAAGGCCAAGAAAAAAAATAAATCAGCTGATAAATAAGCTGGTTTCAAAATGCTTCAGTAATCATTGTCATAAGTTCACAAGAGATGAACGCTACCACTAATCAATTCTAACAGCATCCCATTTCACATTTGTGGGAAGAAGTCCAGGCAGAAATAGTTACTCATTACAGTATTTTGCTCCCCCCTCTTCCAGTGAATGGTTAACTTTTGACTTTGTTCTCCAATCATGGTGGTTTTTAAATTATTCTGATGTAATGTTGCCCAGGTCGCACACATATGTACATATATACCCAAGTATTTAAGGTTTTAAATTATGGGGAAAGTGGATTCAAACAGTGGTTCACCCAGTTCATACGGGTTCAAGTTTAGTGCCTAACTTGGAGAGACAAGACACAAGTGTTTGCCCTAATCAAGATGCATTTGCTTCTTAGCCATTCCCCAGAAAACATGAAGATGGTTTCCTTTGCAAACTATCAGCCCTACTGTTCTCCTATGTAAATCTTCTCAGAGAAAAGATTGTTTTATCTGTGCAAGTTCTGACCAAGGATATCAGGAAAGGATGTGGAATGAGAGACTAAGTGAAATAAGGAAGAATAAATAAATCAATCAGGTGCTAAAGCATAATTTCTCCAAATATATATATATGACAAAGGGTAGCAGGTATTAAAAGGAACATAAAATACGAGGCAGGGGAAGGAAAGTGACAAAGACAACTAACAAACAAAAATGCTGGAAATTCAGGATGTCCAAAACCAAACCTGCTCACACGAACAGTTTGCAGGTCCCTTTGGGAAAAAAACATTGGAATTACAAAACCCAACCTAATACCTCTATGTAAGCCTACCTTTTACATAGCAGAGATGTAACTTGGATGAACTCAAGGCTAAAGGAGTATAACCCAATAAACAGTGGAGTACATTATGTCTGAAAATAGCAGGTATACAGTTAGGACACATACCTATATATCCTACCTATATATCCAACCTATATAAATATACATCAGTATCTATTTACATATTTTATCCATTTCAATCTATGCACAAATATAGGTTTACGAGTCCACTTACACTGCTTTAAACTAGGGTATAAGTGTACCACTGCTTTCTCTCCAATTAGACCTATATTAAAACAAGGTTAGCAACATTACTTGTTAAAAAGAGGAAAAGTCCCCATTGTCTAACCAAACACCTAAGCCTGGTTTAGAAGTACCCTTTCAGAGTGATATTACAAGGCAGTTCATTTTAAATCTGGGATTTTATTGATTTTTTTTTTTCCCTTTTTCGAAGGAGTTATTTTTGCATCGCCTCATTTTTCACTTTCTTTTTGCCAGCAGTAAATTTAGACTGAATGCTCTCAGAAGCAGCAGAAAACGTGTGATGGTTTGGACCTAATTAAAACCTGTGCAAAAGCATGGAAAACTTGAGGGTAGGGGAAAGTACACCCTCAGAAGTTCTCTAACACGTAGGCAAGTGAAAATCTTTGGCTTCAATAGAGCATTGGGCTGAATTAGCCATCTTTTGCATAGGGAAACAGCTTGTTAGTGCAGAAGTTGTTTAAACAGATCTCATGCCAGTCCCCTTGAACAGTCACTGGCATGTATAGAACAGAGACATATCCATGTCTAGAAGAAGGAGAGAGTCAGAATTTCTTTCTTCCAAGCTGATCTCATTTTTGCTGCAACAGCCTCTGTGGGGCACTGGAAGCTGGAGTAAGCTAGAACAAGCTAGAACAATTTTCAGACCATCTAGTTTGCATGAGCAATAAGGCTGGCATCTGGTGCCTCTAAAAATAAATACAATTAAAAAAAAAAATCAGTTCTGAGATGGTGGAATTAATGTTTCACATCCCTTTTGGCAGCTTGTATCTCTCCATTTGCCAGCTACTCTATTTTCTTGCTATTTTCTCCAGTTGAGTATGCTTCATGGTTATTCAGAAGATTTATGTATTTTCTTATGCTACTGCCTTAGTAATGTCAAACATGCAAGATGATAGTTTCTGCTAGCTAATTCTCTTCCCACTAGATGACAAGGACTTCAAAGAGAGAATGAACATCTTGAGTCTTTATTACCCAACTTCCCACTTGCACACGCACTGCATGTAGAGTTTGTCTGAGGTGGCAACTTGATAGCAAAGCAAGACACAGAGCACATCAGTTCTGCACATCTTGTCAATGCAGATAAACTGCAGGAATTCAGCATCAAACAAAGGGAGCAGTACACCCTGCCATACACTTAATCATAAGGGTGGTACACTTATCTGTGAGTACACATGAGATATGGATATTACTGAAAATCTCTGCACATTTTACTGCTATATCAAAGTTCAAATCAGAAAGTGGTTTCTGGGTACAAAGATCTAGATCACACCTGAACTGACTTTTAGAAATGAAAAATTCACAGAATCACCGAAGCAAAGTACAGAAGAAAATCAGGATTTTCAGATACCCTCTATGGCTGGATAAAGTCTCAGCTGGTATCAGAAAAGCCCACAGATCTGGGGCTACTCAGATTAATATCTGAATAGTGCTACCATTTGGGATGTGCCAAGAAACATTTCAAAAATCTTTGTATCCATGATTATCATAACACAGCCAATTAGGGCTGGTAATGATTGTTTCAGAAAATAAATAGATCACTGATGCTGTATTTTTCCATGCCAACACAACTGCACATGCATCATGAGGCCACGGGTCTGAGAAACCTCAATTCATACAACACATCTCAGTTCAGAACCTACAGTGTCCTTCCACGTGCACCAATGCAGTGTAAGGACTTCTGGTGATTATCCCAGGCTCACATTTCATCACGGCACCATCAAAAACAGGTGAGATTTCTGAGGACAGCAACCAACCAGCCAAATGGCTGAAAGATTGCCCATTTATAAAACTCCAGCTGAAATTCAGCGTTCTAACAGCTGCAGCCATGTTCATGACATCTTGAAACAAACTGAACTTCACTCCTACCAAGATTTGCTTTTGTATGCAAGTTTTTGCTGCCCTACTTTAGTAGTCAGGAAGGACTCATATGCTTCACATCTCCTTCTCTCTCAGGGTGATGCTTAATTTTTAATGAATTGTAATTAAGAAGTGAAGACCCACCCTCCCATCCACCCCCACACAGCTTACAACTCCAGCAACCACCTCTTCACTATTCCCTTCCCTCCCTCTTCAGCACCAGAGGCACAATGTACAGGGTGTGGGACTCTCCCATCTCTTCACAGAACTACACAGATGAATACACTGGGAGCACATCAGGAAGCAATTCAGATTCAGGCATTATTTCAAAGGCTGTGTACTTTGAACATTCCTTGAAACGCCGGAAGAAATCTGAAGATCCGCAATTTTTTTAGTTTTCATATCTGGGACACATTTTACATAGGGAGAACTGTCAAGGGTTGAGAGTTTACCATTCTGAGCTATCCAAAAAAATCAGAGTATAGCTCAAATCAGGACAGAATCTGCCCTAAAACCAAGAACGGTTAGTCTCACATTGTAGATGTTAATATTCTCCATATTGCTGTGAGCTATATTTCATATTATTTGTCTAGCATCAGAGCTATGCAGAGTACTTCACAAAATGCAGGAAATTAAGATTTTCCCCTAGGAAATTTTTCTCCCAAGTTTTAAGAGAAAAATACACTGTGAAAAGGGTCACGAACTGTAGAGGACTACTAAGGTAGCTTTCCACTCTTTATGACTGAAGAGTTACATATGCAGTCAGTGCAAACATCTAAGCTTACCATGTTCATAATTATGACGTACCAATGAATTTTTTTAAAAAAAACAACAAAAAACAAACACCAAAACCAATAACAAAAACCCATACCACTATCCTTATTAATGGTGCAGACACACAAAAGCACTTATCTCCTCCCTCTACTCGGTTTTTAATTGCACTGTTTCCATACTGCTTTCATCTGGGCTTGTTGATAGACACACATGCACTTCCCAACCCCTTTCTGAATTGGAGGTGTCTAATTTTGCAGATATCCTTCATTGCTTTACACTCATATAACTGTAGCATACAAGAATCTATACACACACAAACACTGTTTAGTTTCACCAGAAGAGAGGCCAGTTGTTAATATATATTGGTTGGTTACAGCAGTGAGAAAATTTAGATTGGTGGGTGCTCCTATCTATGTCTGATTGTTTATGGAACCAGGCAGGTGCCATCAGTAATAACTTTTGACAGCCACGTGCAGGATTTGTGCTTGATAGACTGAAGTCATTAATTTGGTAATCTTATAATTCACCTGTGGTTTTTAATTAAAATTCAGTCATGCACATACATACATGCATATGGACACATACATGCACTCTGGCTTGCTTGTTTATGAACATATCAGATTTATGGGGTGGATTGCTGGTAAACAACTTTAACATCTCATTTCAGTTTTATCCAGGGAGAGGCAACAACATGAAAAAGACTGAAAAATTATTCTGTGCTTCAGCTAGTATTTTAAAACTCTAATATATAGCACCACCCTCCCCGTGGAGCTTTGGGTACCTCTGGGGACATTGGTATTTCAAGAGCTACAAGTTCACTTTGATAGAGGTACTAGAAAAAACAGCAAAGAGCTACTTCATTATTTGCAATCCCATCAATAAACATAGTATGTTAAAGGCTTGAGCACATTAGTTACTGATCTTAAATCTCTTTAATGATATGAAACGTTTTAAGATCCAATATTTGTCAGAGACAGAATATTCTCTGGGTTTATTTGCTATGATCTAAACTGTATCCAAGCAATGTTTATAAAACACTGTTGATAGCAGTTAACATTCTCGACTTGTTTCAATTTAACTAGAGAAGGCAAAATTTCTCTAGGTTAGCACTACGGAAAATTTTATTCCACTAGATGAAAGTTTAGTTAGATATTCAGTGGGGGGAAAAGCACCTTGAATAAATCTCTGTATCACGACAGCTCCTTGGCCTCATTTACTGATACGCTACAGGACTATGAAGGGGGTGGAAAGAATACAAAACCAAATATCCCTCGATTCAGCCCCAGTCCATTTAGAAAGATATTAATATAAGTACCACAGTTTTCCTGCATTCTCCATCCTAATTTTCACCCTAGTTCTGTGGAGAACCTTCAAAATGGTAAACATAGAATTTGATCTTCAAATACATCTCTTACAGAGAATTCTATCTCTACAAACGCAAAACTAAACTTCTGCCATCCCAGAGGCACAGAAAAAAAATCCCCACAAAGCAGCCCACAATTCAGGGGCTGGGGGGGCAGAAGAAAGTGCAGCCTATTTTGAAAGAACAGCTTTTCAAAACTGCCCTCTTTGCTCAAATGGGATCACCTTTGAACAGGAGGTTCAGCCAAACTCCCATCTGGACCACTCCAGCAGTGGTCACGGCAGTGACAGTGTCTTCTGGCAACCCCCAGCACAATTAATATGAAACCACAACAAAAAGTAGTTGTTTGGCCTTTTTTTTCCCCCTTTCTTCAAGAAAATACATAGAGACAAATTTTGTCCTGAAAAACTGTAATCTACATCAAAATAAAGAGAAAAATACCATTATTAACCTTCAGCAGAAATACAAGTGAGCCACAGAGAAACACAATGACACATGTGACACAGAGTGTTTATGGCACAGAAAATAAAGCAAGTATACCTGAACCATTCTAGATCCACTGTCTCATTAATTTTCATTTTCACCAGCTTTTATAAATGAGAATGTGCACCCCAAACACCAGACTAAGGTGTAATTAGAAGCTTCTAAAATGCAAAAGTAATTAATCAGCTATTTCTCATTTTAATCACAAAAAACAAAGTCACAGAATCAAAGTTGGAAGGGACCTTGGGAGGTTAGCTAGTTCAGCCTCCCTCTCAAAGTTCAGTCAAACACTGAATTTAGATTGGGTTGCTCAAGGCTTTGTGCTGAAAAGTCTAGAAAACCTTCAAAGAACTGCGTATTCAATATGAAATTTAAATTAAATATATCAAGGAGAAAATATCCTGAAGAGATATCCTATCATGCACCTTTTGAAGAAAGTAGGTATAATACTTCTGATCACATATGATGCTATTTCCCATTACTTCTTCACAATAGTTGACCTGGCTTAGCTGTGCAGCACGTGAGGGCAACAGGAGGCCAAAAAGATACCAGAGAATATCAAATTATAAATCCAAGCTGTCTTCAAGTATTTTTTTTTTAATTTGAATTTAATGTAATGACAAACTCCATTTAAAACACAAAAACAGCCACACCCCCCAACCAAAAAGGCTCATATCAACCAGTTCATTCAGCAGGCACTCTGTATATATGTAAACATGTATATTCATACCCCATGTCCTGTTATGTCCAAAAAACACATTATGATATTTGCACAACAAAAGGTTTTCCAAGCATTCAACTTGGAAGCATCTGGCAAAGCAACTTGCTGAAATAATAACTAGAGCACAGCCTACTGTAAGGAAATTACTATGAAATAATAGTTTATTTAAAATACTTTAAGCCTATCTATGCTCATTTAATATATTAAAGATGATGTACTTTGTAATATTTTGTAAGGCAAAGTTTTTCTACTACAAGACCTGTATCAATATTCTTTCTTCCCGTCTATGCAAAATCAAAATAAAAATAATATAAACCGGTATTTTAAGAAACTTCTTTTTCAAGAAGCATGCTCTTGAAATAACTGCTGTAATGGTGGTGGACTGTAAATCTTAAAACAAATGACACATTTATTTCCGAGAACACTCCCTAGCAATCATTTTCATTTATGTCTTTTAAAAAGCACACAATGTTGTCTGTGTAAATATTATTTTGTTCCTCTGATTGGTTTCAATAAAGTAATTTTTCCAGGCAGAACATCTAAATTACCACATATTGAAATGCACAGTGTCTTACACCCATCTGGTTTGGATTTGTGAAGTGGATTGTTGTTCATACATTTTCACCTGGGTGAAATAAAACTGGGTTGATGAAGCAGTAAATATTTTTTTATTGAAAACAATGAAAGATAAATTCTGAGCACAGTCCATCGCTAATTACTACAGGTACTCTGCCAAATATTTACTTAAAAATCAGCAATAAGCCAAGCAAACAAAGCAGAACACACACTTGCACAGTGACCCAAGGGGTCAATCACACAGCCCAGAATCTTGCTGCACATCAGACAGCCTTATTAGTTACCATCTGCAACAGGAACATCATCTTATTTTTTCTGACCTCTGTCACAGTAGTTTTTATGCACCTGAGATGAAATCTATTCCTGTTTTCCTTTGGACATGCTTGAAGGTGTGTTGACTTGTTATGGCATCTATTGAGGTCCCAGTTTACACAGTTGCAAAACAGCTCTGCCAAATCCCTGGATAAGAAGTGCTTTGTCATTCATTTAAAAGCAAAGCAAAGCAACCATCCCAGCCAGTAAATCCCACCCTCTAGCCCAAGAAAAAACAGACTTAATCAGAAGATATGCAACAAGGGTACATGCTAATAAAAGAGATGGGTGGAAAAAAAAAAACCAAGAAAACCTCAAACTCTTAAATTCTTTTCACTAAACCAAAAAAAGAACAAGTTCTTGCTTCTCCTCTTAACCAGCTGGCATGCTATCTTCTCCAGACAATGCAGAAGCCCTGGTTTCCTTTTTTTCTATCTCTCAGTTATCTATCTTCACATTATGCATATCATAGAGATCAGAAGCTCTAACAGAGTACCCTCACTGTTGAGCTTTCAAAGATTGCTGTACATCAGTCTAGTCTTGATTTAAATTGCTGATTCACTAGTATGTGTTTAATTCCAGGCATCTAGAAATGACAGTTAGTTATATAAAGCAATTAACTTTATTAATCTAGTCTGGGAAACCTTACAGTCCAATCTTTATTAAAGTATCACGCCTACAGATTAGGTTTCCTGCATGAATAGTACAGTTGATTTCACATACCTAAAATTAGGACTATCTTTGCCACTTGGGATTAAGTGTCCATCTCATTTGGACAGGTTTTTCCAGTACAGACTGTACAGTAGCCTATGGTGGCAGAGAGATACCCGGCGCGTCAGTAACAGCAGGCAGGTGTGTTACTGCATCCTCTGCTGGCCTGGATTAGAGGATGTTAGCCTCTTCACAGCAGGAGCCCCTGCAGTGTCCATTCAAGTCAAGGAAACAAGTACTTTGAGAATTACCCACTGTCTGAAAAACATTCACACAGAAAGCTGATGCACTGCACATCTGAACCAGAGGTTATTATTTAGCAACTTAGGTTTGCACATTTAAATGCTCTCATTTTAAAAATAAAGTCACATGACATTCTATTCCAGTGCATCTGTAGAGTCAGTGATTCATCTAATCAGTTTGCTCTTGTGCAGTCTGATTTACTGAGCCACTGCAAGTACCTCTTAAATTGTTTTACTGAATTATTCCACGGCAGTTACATGAGGATGAGTTGAATATTTATTCCCTGTCCAAAGGCAGAGCTCCTAAAAGTGTCACTTGTGTTGGGCCATGTCCTAACTTTCACTGACATACCTTCAACACAGAAGTCTTAAACTCTAAAAGGTCTCCGGATTTGGAGAACAGGACTGTCTTTTCTGTGTGTTAATACTGGTTGTGCAGAAGAGGGACGAAAAAAAACCCGTATCAGCGTTCCTAAAATTGGGTAGCCCTGATCTAGCATTCTGCCTTCATGTGACCGATACTCAGAGAAGTTTCTGAACGACAAAAATATCATTAAGTTATATTAGTATTCATATTTTGATTGCATTTAGTGCTTTGATACTGGCATCTCTTCTTCACTTGGCTGCCTGTGGATTTAGCATCCAAGATACGCCACCTCGGGGACATGTGCAGCAGTCTCCACTGCAGACCATTCACAGGTTTGAAGACTCGAGGGAAGACGGTGGAACAGATGAAACTGTTACAGGGGCTGAGTGCAGCCTACAGACCGTGCCTCTGGCTCTGCACGCTCACACCGCAGTGACTGCAGTGAGTTCTAAACTAATTAGTACATGTTCTGCTGGCAATTTATACTCTCAGAAGCACGAAGCTCTGGTCAACTAAGTGTGAAAATATTTACTCAGTTCTCAGGTTACTGCAGCACGTGATGAGCCGCTGTGCTTAAGAGCAAGCTGTATATGCAAACTAGTTGAATTCATTACTGCTCTCATCTGCTGTGAGAAGATAGCAGGACTGATTTCAATCAGCATTTTTAGATGCAAGCTGTTTACATTACATACCTACAATTAGCTAAAACCTAAGCGTTTTAGCTTACAACCTTATTTCCCTCCTCCTCAAGAGTTTTAATCTAAAAAAAAAAAAATTAAAAAGAGCAGGGAACTGTGCAAGGTTTGTAATTTATTCAAGGCTGCAGAGCAAATCACAGTGAGAACTGCAGTTATCTCACATGACACTCAGCCCAGCACACAGCCATTGAATTAGTGGCGTTAAGATCCCACATTTCAGCGTGATATCCATTCATTATGTTCTTTATGCTTGGCTAGAAACAACAAGGGGAAAACACCCACAACACTGTTAAAAAAAAAAAAAAAATTGGCCATTGAAATACACTTCAAAGCTTCCCAACCTTTCTCGTTCTTCATGATAGATATTCTGCAAGACTGCTCCCATGATTCAAATGAGTTGTTGGCTTTAATGGCAAATTAATGACAAGTCATTTGAATGACTTGACACAATACATTTTATTCTAAGCAGAGTTTAAATGACAAGAAAATAGTAGGGCTTGCCCTTATTTTTATGAAACAACTAGATAATGGAGATCTTTCAACTTCACATTCTTCAATAACAACTATGGCTTCTTACATTCATAACACAAGAATTTTTATGCAGAATATTTTAAAAACTCATTGTTCCAGAAATTAAATTACTCCTCATGAAGTAAAAGCAATAAACTGATACCATCCAACATTTATTGAAATGTGAGACAATTGCACCAGTCCATAATAGAAGGGCATGTCTACAGGCATATGATTACTAGTTTAGCATAACATCCTAACAAAATGCTATGCATCAAAATCACTTATATACGTTTTTTAGTTGTTGTCTTGCTTGGATTTTTTGCAAGTTCATATTTTAGAACAATTTTTGTACTTGGTTTCATATTTGAGCAATTCAGATAAACTATCACTCTTCCTATGAAAGCAACACTTAAAAAGAGGATACAGAAACAACCTACTCCTAGGCACCAACCAAGATAACATTCTTTGAAACACATGCCAATTCACATTATGTCAACATTTCCAACTCAGCCAATATCCAAATGGTAGGTTTTGTAAAGCACTCAGGATACCTAAAGTTTATTTCCACTATTCAAAAGAAATTTTTTTCTTAGCAGCTAATAGGTTCCTTTTGAAAACCCTGGACCAGGCCTCTGTTATTAGGCAGATGAATTTAGAGGTTACTTTCACTACACACAATAGACTTTAAAAGTTTTCTAGTATCAAAATCTTGGTCAAAAAAAGGACTCAGGCAAAATGTTTAATATCTGATATGGATTAAATTAGGCAAGTTGAAGTGAGAAGTCCTGTGAAGACCAGACATAATCTGTTGCCTTAAATGCCCCTTTAAGAGCATAGAACAGGTGCTATCATAATTCTATACCTCTTAAAAATATATATGCACGAGTAGTCTCACTGACTTGACTTTAAACATTCACATGAAGTCTTCTTGATAGGAACAAGATCCAAATAAATATATAATCCCATAAATAAATTCAGCATGAAGTATAACTATTGGTCATATAAATTCATTAGGATTTAAGATTCACTGTTCAGATCTCTTGTAACTCAACTCCAGTCATATATATATCAGAAAAGAAGTTACAATCAGTAAGGAAAAGCTAGTCTCTCTTACTTTTGTCTTAGAAAAGCCTTAAATCTTTACAAAACCAAATTTATAAGGAAAGAGGTATCGCTTCCCAGTGTGTACCATTAAAACCCAAAATAAATGAACAAAGAAATTGCTGAAGAGTTTTGCAAAAAAAAAAAATACAGACTGTACTATTCACTCAAAAAGACTTCAGTGAATGGATATCTATTTGGCAATAATTAACTGGTTGCTTATGAAGAAGACAATATAGGAGGCTGGTTAAAGGAATTCCAAACCTATTTTAAAAGGAATGATTAATTTATTTCCCAGAGTTTTACCCCTTGTGAAATCAAATGCTCTTTTGATTAGTATTTATGACATAGTTTTAAGTCAGTCTGTCCCAGATTTTACTCCTTCACTGTGCTACTCAAAATATATTTGATCTTTGTAAATATCTGCCTGTTTGCAAAATACTGGTCTACGTGTTTTACAGCCCCCCTCTCCTGCACAGGACCTGTGCCTCTTTACTCAGCATCTCCTTTGCTTTCCCTCAAGGCTTTAAACGTGGAAGGAGATAAATTTGCAAGCAATGTCCTTTCCTGCTGAGAGCTGGTTAGCAGACCACTTCTTGTTATCTGTTACAAAGGCCTCGCCTCAGTGATCCATGCACACCAACACCACTACTCAGCTCTGCTTGTTTGGGAACACAGCCAAACAGCTGAAGAGGCAGAAAGAAAAACCCACAGTCATCAGCCAGTGCAAAACACAGCAGTTGTTTGCTCAGTAACACAGGTCATTCTAAGACCAGTGCAAATTCTTCTGTTGCACACAGATCTTCACTCAAGTAGTGAAGCAGAGCTTGCCTCTGACTTTCTAAACCCTGCAGAGAACTACCCTGAGGTAGCAGTCATTGCCTCTCCAGCTACTGTGCTCATTTCCCAGCACTTTGCCAGAACAGTGAAAAAGGATGCAACAGCAGGAGGCTTATGAGAAAGGTCAGATGAAAATGCTCATTAGCATTTACAGCAACATAATGATAGGGGTGAAAAAAACCACTGGTCAAATTAGTTCCTTTGACTCAGCTTCTCCACATAACCCAGAGGTAGGAAAGGAATCTGATGTTTTAATTTATGAAAGTAGTCAGAGTTACATTGCACATATATGTAATCTGCAATAAGAAACTGATAGCTTTCTAGCCAAAACAGAGCTGCAGCTAATGCTGGAAGAATGCAACAGCGACTCTGAATCCCAGACTGTGAATCATCAGGGCTGAAAATGCTCTTGGGAGGTCCGACCTCCTGCTTAAACAGGGGCAACTATGAACTAAAACAGGTTGCTCATGGATTTGTTTGAATATACCTCAAACACACTCAGTCAGAGAATCCACAACATCCCTGTCAACCTGTTCCAATGCTTAGTCACTTCCCAAGCTATTTTCCTTATATTCCATCATAACCTTCCTGTTAACATTTCTGACCACCATATTTTTTCTCCTGCTCTGCACATCTCCCACTGTCCATGGCACACCTGGGATTTCTCCTCACTGAACTTCATAAGATTTCTGCTGGCCCATTCCATTGGCCAGTCTAGGTCCCAATTAAAACACTGACAAAAGTAATTCCTAAAGATACAGAGACCAGGATAAATATGATACGGAGAAGAATCCAGACAATTCCAGACAATTTGGGAATACAATCTGTGACAGTCCAATTTAATGACTAGGTTGCATGATTTTTCATAAATATAGAAAGATTTCCAAGATTTAGCAGGCTTATATTACAGCTAGAAATTAGGAGAAAAAAACATTCTAATGGTTAGGGTAGGCTACTGGAATAGATTCCTCAAGGAGGAGCCATTGACACCTTCATCAAACTAGATGTTCTCTTGATTGTTACATTATTATTGAAAAAATGGCATATAAAATAACCATAAGAATAGTAAAAATAGTCTATTTTTCTTTAACAATAAATGTGTGTAATCAAAACCTTCAACTTCATTAAGAAAGCATTTCTAAAGGGTTTCTTTAAATTATTTTTTTTTTTTGGTGTTCTGTTGGGATTTTTAATCCCCTCCCAATAGTTTGGAGCAAGTTTGTTCCCTTACCTCATCAGAGCAATAATCTCCAGGTAGAGCATCTAATATAGGCTCTAAAATGTTTGGGGCACGGCTGCCTTACAGTAATACTGTTGCTAGTTTAACTGAATTTAAAAAAAAAAAAAAAAAGAAAAATTACTTTCAAAATTTAAGTGATTATTTAGTTTACTTTCCAGAACAAAACACAATGAAAATCTAGAAATACTTTAAAATATATCCATTATGACAACAAATAGGATACTTTCATTCATTTTCCAATCTACTCTCTTCAACTGAGGTCTTAATTATTTTTAGCGATAAGAAAATCCACTGGCAAATTATTTCTTCCATCTCACAAGTGAAAAAAATTCAAGTTAACCATGTTTGTAAATACTTCTAAAATGATTTTTTTCAGATGTTGGCAAGCATCAATATTTGCCTATATTTTTCCTTTTATCCTATGTAGTGAATAGATGCTATTACTTTTGTACTCTTTATGGAGTAAACAAATAAATCTTCATGGAAGCCAAACAAATAAAAAAAGGAGATAAGCAGTGAGCAGAGTGCAGTGAACAGCTTGATAAAGTTGCAATCTGACAGCATTCCTTGCAAAGACTGGTAGGTATTCTTTGAACTGTAATATGTTTACCTTGAAAGAACTCATCCAAACCCAGAAAAATCTTCACCTTTGAAGTTGCAGTGAGGCCAAAAAGCACCATTTCATTTGCTTTTCATCCAAGGTAACGCTGACATAAGAATTAAAAATAGGAGGAAAACTTTTCATTTTTGCTTCCACGGGAAACTGATGCTGCCCTCAGATGCACTGAAAATATGACACACTGTGCTGCTCTTTCTGAATTAATTTTGTAACATCACAGTGTGTAGCAGGATGAATCCATGTGTTCTTGAACACCAGAAAGCATCACACGTAGCTCGATGAGGAATTTTGGCTAATATGTCATACACAGCCCAGTGACTTCAACAAACCTGGAATGATTTTCCTGCTGGCTCTGTTCAGCTGCAACCAGGACTTCTGGAGAGCCCAACTCCAGAGACAAATACTCCCTAGTATATCTGTCTAATAAATGTCTCAAAGTGTTATTTCTTCATCATTTTGGTCTCCTGCCACATCAGTCTATACATAGGTATAATAAAAAATTTTAATTTAAAAAATTAACTTGAAGTTGACAGACATTTCATACATAAAGTTTTGGGGTTGTCTTTTTACCATTACAAAGTGAACAGGTTGGATCTCATTTCATTCTCTACTGCAACACTACACTTGTTTTTAATATATTCAGCAAACATTAAAATTGTACTTTTTCCTCTATATTTAATAGTTACTCCCCTTATTTTTTTCTAATGTATTTATTTCTTCCAGTTTTATAATGCATAGGCATATCTCATTTGAACACTTAAAAATGTTTGCATGCAGTAAGAAAACCTATTTTATAAAAAACTGCATACAGTCTACTTAAAGTAACAATGATTTATTACTCAGTAGTATAACTGGAGATATTTCAGAGAATATTTATTATCATGCATTTCCTACAAGTGCTCTTGTAGCTCTGCCCCAGCAGGTAGCCTGTATGATGCCAATGACTTGCTGAGTCGTGTTTGGAGTCTACAGACTAAGCGAGCTCCCTGGAATGGGTTTCCCTTTCTCCACTTAACTTTCAGTGAAAGGTATCATATAATAAGAACAAAGCATCTGGAGAATATCAGTGAAGTAACTCTGAGGCAGAGATGGCAGATAGTCATCCTGTAACTGAAGTAACTTAAAGGAAAAATGAACAAAGTGAGTCTGTATTTAAAAAGGAAGTGATATTCCTACCTTTCAGTAGCTAATCTTTAGTTTTAATTATTACACACAGACATTTATTGCTGATTGAGAGTTTACAGGCTTGTATCTTGTTGTTAGTTTCTAATCCTCTCAACTATAACTGGAGCTACACTACAGGAGTAACCTCCAAGACAGTAAAGCAACAACAATTTTAAGAAGTACTGCCCCTGCCCTCTACACACACATGCACATTTAGAACTACTTCTTCCTCAACAAGAAGTGGGAAGCAAGGACAGCTGCTCTCACTGTCAACCAAGAAAATCCAGTTACTATTCTGAAATCCATGACAGCAGCTAAAATATCTGTTGCTGAGCCTTTTGAAGTTATACCACCTTCTTAACTAATCCCCCATCTTCTGCTTGTCTTCCAGCAAATCCCAACAATGAAGCTGAAGTAGCATACAGGGTTCCATTCATCACTGAGTGCCTAAACTTCTAGAAAGGACCATAAGTACCCAACATTCAGATCCCTTCCAATTTGGTGTTCTATGATTAAAGGCAAGTAAATACTCCTCGTAAGTACTGCTCTTCACTAGGAACACTACCCCTAAAATAAGAATTCTCTAGTTCTTTGCTGCATACAAAATTCTCAATTTTAACTCCAAAGCTTCTCTGATGACCTGAAATGCTTCAGTGGGTAACTTGATTAATAATTATGAGTTTTTTACACAAATAGTTCAATGACAGGTAACTCACACTCAGCGAACACACTGCTAGATTGTTGGGCTGTGTGCAAGAATTGCACAGAAGGATTTAATACTACTTCCAAGGGAGGGGACTTCCTGACATACTCTTGTTTGGTACAGATGCTGAAGGTACCAAATTTAGTTTTATTTCCTGAAATATCTGGAAAGGGATTGTATATTGCTTCTCTCCCTTGCAAGGTAGAAGGGATATGGTTAGGCTCAGATGCTTCCACTGGATTGTAATCAATATGAACAACCACACTACTAATTGATTAAAACTACATTTCTGGGACAGACATCCATGTTTCAGGCCACTGGAACTGCGTTGTCAAAACACATAAAAAGTTTTCTGACGTACTCGAACTACTCTGACCTTGGCAAAGGAAGTTCCAGTGAACTCACACTTCCTAAGTGACCATTCCAAGTCACCAACTTTTATTACATATTTGATCAGAACACCACATGCCAATCTTTCTATACATTTCATGTATACAAGATGTGAGGCGGTTAATTAACATTAAATATATGATATTAAGCAACAGAATGCATGTCAGAATCCATATAAATACTTAATCTGAAGAATTATTTAGTACATTTCTGCAGTAGTAAATAATTAATCCTCTCTGATCAATACAGAAATGACAGTAATTAGAGAAAATAAGACAGCACTGAAACCATTAACCCACACTTTTTTGAAGTTGGGATGTTCTTGATGTGGTTATGTTCTTTGTTTACTGAAAAATTATTTCAACAGGGACAGAAAGTCGCATATTTTGGACTTTTAGACAGTCTTACGTTTATCTTAACTGACACTTCCAGAACTTCGGCAACTTGCAAAAAGTCCCTGTAAATTTTCCACTATTTCTGTAGCCCCTTACATCCTAGGGCAGCAGTCTCCATTACTATAGATTCACTGTGGCTGAAAAACAAATCCTTGCATTTTTGCCCATGTGCCACAAAATGTATATTTTTCTTTTTATTCCTTGGTTGTGCAGAGCAATCTGTTTAGCTTAGGACTCATTGGTTATAATTTCTCCTTGCAATGAATAAGACAAACATAACAAACTGTTTCAGCCCAAATGAAAACAAGACAAAAAAAAAATGTTGCCATTGAAATGGCATTTATCAGCTGTCAGAGTGACATTTGAAACATTTTTAGTCTGGGAAACAGAGTTAATATTTCATATACCAGTCTATGCAAATCAAGAACTGTTCTAGTCCCCTCACCATGTTTTTTTTTTTCTGTAAATATCAATTTAAATGCTGAAACTATACAGCAACAAAACATGCAGTTAAGCTTTTCTCCTAAAGTTTGTGTAAACATGACAGTAAACTAAATATAAATCCTAAGTCTTTAAATCCTAAGTCTTTTATTACTAGCACAGCCTTTAAAAAACAAAATAACACCCTTAAATTTTCCCTGAAAGTACTGGTATATGTAAAGAACGATTTCATCATCGTCCCCCTAAGTTTAAGAGCTTCCAAATTGCAGTCACTGCAGTACACATATAGAAAATTTTAAGTTCAAGTATATGCAAAGAAAGAGAATTTAAGATGTGCAGTTGAATAAGCAACAGGGCAGTAGTGGAGTTAGTGTAGGGAAAACAATGCAGTAGTATTAATAGGTAAAGCATTTTAAAAAATTTTGAAAAAACTCTTAGTCCATTTGGAGATCTCATCCTTGTGGTCCCATTGTGTGAGTTCCAGTTCTTTAGTTACAAAATGAAGTGCTTATAATACCACAAAAACATAGGCCTAAGGTTACTTTGGTGTACAAAGCAAACAAAAGGCAGCCCCCTGTGTATATCCTACATACTAAGGCATTTTGAGATCCAATATTACATTTATGTTTCAAAATTAGGAGCTAGTCCAGCAATATCCCGATACCTGGGGATATTGAGACAGCCAATGATTTAACACATTTTTAAGGGGAAAAACAGCAAAATCCAAGCCTAATTCAAATCTAAAACATATTATAGAACACACTTCGAGGGAAGAAACCAATAGGTATATAATATATATATAATGTTACTATAAAAGTAATATAGTGTTACCAGACAAGAAAGGTTTATTCTAATTAAATACATGACTTTTACAGGATAGTTGTTGGACTTGCCTGTATCGACAATCACACCAAAAATTATTTTGAAGCAGTATAAAATCAGATTTGGAAGTGAACTACTGTGCTACTGTTATATACTTTGATACCGTGATATAAGCTACATCCTTTTAAGAGCGGAAAATAAATATATGATAATCAACTACAAAACAAAATAGGTTACTAAGATAAAGGATTGGAAGAGGGAAAAAATTCCCAGAAGTAAGGATGGGAATAAAAACAAAGTGGGTAATGGACAGAGGCAGCTCCCAATTAAGATTTCCCTTCATATGTTTAAATTTACTTGCAACTTTCCCTTACAAAATCGAACCGTATAAAGCTCATAAATCATCATGAAGAATTTCATAATTACAGAACCCTTAATACAGTTTAATTCACCAAACTAAATTACAACCATTTTGATTCAATTAGACTTTTTAATGAACTAAACTACACCAAACCCTTGTTTCAAACTTAAACAACTTAACTCCACATGAATTGCTGTGTACAACCTTTGCAAGTGCTCTACAGTTTATTTACATTTGTGGTCAATTCCAAAGTATATCCCACAGTGAAGTCGAAGGCACAGAAACGAATATCATTCACATTAATTAGATATGCCTATTGGATTTTGATAACAATCATTTTTCTAAAAATTTAATGAACATTTTAAAAATGAATAAGAGTTAATCAATGCTGTGATGTCTTATTTTGACTGACCACTTACTGTTCAGAAGAATATTCTATCATTAATCTTGAATAATATCATAACTAATTAATAGTTAAAAATCAAAACCAGTTAGCTTCAGCTATGGTATTTACAAGCATTTAGGGGAAAATCTACGCACAGCCTGACTATCTGCCAGGAAAAAAAGAAACACAAACAAACCACTAGTTGCAAAGAATCAAATGATTCTTTGATAAGTTGTAATATATCTTTGTAAAAGCAGACTGTATGTGACATGGGAATCCCAGCAATTATTTTGGAAGAAATGCACTAAGTTAATAAAGTAGAACGACTATGGATGATATTCACAATATGGAACAAGGGGAAAAATGTTAATACAACCCTTCATTTAATTGATATATTACTAAAGTAATAAAATAATTTCACTCCAAAAAACCTCTTTGTATTGTATATACACTGCTGTGGTCTGAAATGTTTAAGTCTATCCTTCAGATCCATTTCAACTCTCACTTCACACATTCAGCTTCAGGATGGGCCTTTGCTTCAAAAAATTTCTGCTAGAGTTCAAAAAGTCCATGATACCAAGGCACAATTAGTTTTTTAGTTTAATGATGAGAACTTATGAGGATAAATGACTCATTATCTTCTTGTTAAAAAAAAAACAAAACAAAACAAAACAAAAACCTTATCCCATTCAATAATTATACCACTTCCCTTCTGAATATGCTGACATTTTGACTGAAGGAGGAAAACCACTGCTAAGCCAAAGGTTGCACTGCTCTTTGTGTGGAACACCATAAGAAGAGACCATGAAACTACAGCTGTATTTGCCATCACACAGCTTCATGGAGATATAATATTAACATAGTGCAAATAGCAATGAAAATATTTGCAGAGTAACCAGTTCCAGAGATGTCAATGGTAAAATAGAGAATTTCAACACAGACTGTTCTGAAAAACATGATTAAACAGACAAGTAGGACTGGCTTTCAATAGTTAATGGAGTGCAAATGCACAGGTGACATTTGTGCCTGTGAACTGCAGTACACTGCAAGTAGGGCTTCCTTTCACATTGTAATTTGGGTGCTCTGCTACTATGGTGGAAGTAGAATAATAACCTGGGATGCTTAAGATCTTAGAGCTTTCTCTAAAATAGGACAGTCATGATTATGGGGTGCTGATGGACTGACAAGCACCACCAACTATGTTCATCCTTTTTTAACAATACCAGTACCAAAGGGGGGGTTTTGATCCTTGAGACTGATAGGATTTGGATCCTCTTGCTAATCGAGGGTATGATGTGCAGCTTCAACATTTAACACTATTTAACAAAAAGAGTCCTTTACTATGCCTTTTGATCATCAAAACTAGAGAAATAAGGTTTGGGATCCCACAGATTCACAGCACAATGTGTGATACACAGTTCACCCAGGGACACCTGAGATAAACAGCACCACGTAAAGGCTGCAGCACAAAAATGAAACACTTCACAGGAAAGTATTTTCTTCAGTCAAACAGCAACAGATCGTCTGGAAGGTTTCATAATGGAAATCCCCCTCCAAAAGAGCTCAACCATTCCTTCTCCCCCGTCTTACCTGCACAGATACAATGCTTTCACTCTCCTAAAATCAGTGCTGTCTACCTTTCCAGCACAGTGGAACTGCCACTGTTACACTGTGTAGCAGTACAAGACCATCTCCTTCCTGAAGACGGGACAATTCTGTATCTTTTTTTAAAACAACTTTATGTAAAGGGAAAATTAATGGTTATAAACACAGCTTAAGTATATTAAAGCACAGTAGATGTAACAAAGAGCCCCTTATTTTCCAGCATCTGCTTTAATCGTGCATATTTTCCCCCTCCTCTAGCAGTACAGGGGAATCTATGTGGTTCTTGCTGCTGCTGTTCAATTAAAAAAATCTAACAGTGTCAGTTATCTTAGTTACTAATTAATTCTTTGTGTATGCTATATTCTTTGTTTCCAGTACTTTTGTGCAGCTCTTCTTATTCTTTGAAGCCATTTATCTACAGTTACTGTGAATTTGAGGTAGGACATGAGAAGGTTCAGCACCCCTGCTCTGCAGCTTTTCCTATTTACTTTCACAAGGGCTGCTGCAGGGATTCAGAGCTCTCACCCTGCTGGCTCTGAATTTCTGTAACAGCAGTGGAAAAGGCAAAGGTATGCAAAAGAGAGGCAGCAGATGAGGGACTTAAACACGGTCACATTTTCCCTTTCATGACCTGGGACAAAGCACAGCATACTGCAGGTGACAAATGAGGAGCCTGTGCTGCCAGTGTAATCCAAGACATATCTGTAAAAAACACAAAACACAGCAGGAGTAGTGTTGTCTGAGAGATATGCCTCCTCCAGAGAAAGGTCAATACTGATGAGGACCGAGATACAGCGACAGCACAATACAGGGGGATATCTGGCTTCACCTTATCAAGCAGCACCGAGCAACCTGACAGGGACCAGCGAAGGGTGGCTTCTTAGAAAGCAGACAGATTGATTCAAAATCACAGGCAAACCTGAAGAGTTTTTTTCAAGCTAACAATGTTATTCTGATCTCTGAAGCGATCACTAGGACACTGATGTTTTACTGTAGTGCTGAATTAAAAGCCATTAAATTGCTTTTAATGTTGCCGTTCCACTAACTTCCATATTTAAATCCAATTTTTAAAAATCTGGATCTAAAAGAAGTGCTACACTATGTTAAAATAAAATCTTTATTAGGTGAACAGCTAAAGGAAAATGCCAACAAGGGCTGAAATATGCAAACCTGGGTCTTGTTGCAAGGTTAAAAAATGTCATTAAAATTAAATCTCAGTAAGCATAGGAAGTACACGTGCTCATTCTGTTCAAGCGATTACTTTTCTATTTTCATGTATGTGATAACAAAAAAAAAAATACTAAAAATCTATTAGCATTACTAAATGGCAATTCTTCCCAGACAATGTTACAGTAATGTAATGGTTGTTAAAACATAATTAGGAATATATATTTCCTTCTCTTATATAAGTCTGTCCACAGTGCAGTAGGGTTTTCACAGATAACCACAAGCTGAAAGGATTTCAGTCAGGCATTCACTGAAGACAAACCTGGAAAGAAGCTCCAGAAGACAATTTATGCACCCTTTTCCCAAGAAGTTCAACAATACCCACACTATCTTTGATAAACGCTTCTCTAGATATTTTATTTTTTAAAAAGTCTTCAGCATCAGTGATGTTATTTTAGTGGTGTTACCATTTTAAACTGCCAAAATGTTCCTGCAGACCTGTTGCCTGGCTTGTTTCTCTCCAGCCTCTATCTGAAGAGGGAGTTAGTTGCCCTGGACACACAACTTCACATTTGTCCCTGAAACTGCATTTCATTTGTCTCCAACCATTTCTCTGTGTTGTCTGTACCATTCTGGATTGCAGTCCCCTCTTCTACAACACACCATCTGTCCCCACTATTGGATGTAATAGACTCACTATTCCCTTATTCTGATTGCAAATGAAAATATTGGGTAACATTGAAGCCTGCCTAAATCTATAGTTTTAATATCACTTTAATTCTGGTAACAAAATAACTACGCTATAGTATATGGACTAGAATACCCTCTCCAAACAAAAAAAAACCCAAACCAAACCAAAACAACAACAAAAAAAACCAAACTAACCAACCAAACAAAAAACCTAACAAACCAAAAAAACAAACAAACAAACAAAAACCAACCGAAACCAAACCAAACAAAAAAAATTACTTTGAACCAGTACAGAGTCAGATGGATCTTTCCAGAAAAAATTACTGTGTTAAAGGAAAATAGGATGATAAAGACTAGATGATAAATGCTTCCTGGACTACTTATTCTAGTACTTTGGTCTGTATATATTTGCTTTTTATGTCATAAAAACAATAAAAATTTGCCCAGATAGACAGGGTTTATACTCTAGGGTTAAAATACATACCTATATTTACTTTTTTAATGTGTTTCTTTCTTTCTAGTGCTTGTTCTGCTCATAAATATTATTTTAAAATAAAGTAAACAGACTCCCTTTTACACAAATAGCATTTAATCTTGTGCATCAGTCAGAAGGCAGCAATTCTATACAGGAATACCAGGTTGGTCCTCTAATGATTTGATCTTATTTATAGCCATAAATGACATCAGAAATGTGATTTTGCCACAAAAGCACCATTTGGTTTTGTGTGATTTTAAAACTGTCTTTGTACCATCTCTCCAGCAGAGTTAACAGAGGAAGTAAAATTGGAAACCAACGAATCAAAAGCAAGAATTAAAACACCCCAACACACAAGTTAACAAAAACAAACTGTGTAATCAGTTATTACTGCTGAAATATACCCACGTTCAAGATCAAAAATCATTCAGAAAATAGGATAGTATCCAATTTTTCATCTCTAGTAAGTATGAATCTGTAAGTCAGAGAATAATGCAAACAAACACTGCATAATGCAAAGGACGATGTGGCACCTTATCTGCAACCCTAATATTTCAACATTGTTTTGTATGAAGTGAATTACCAGAAATTACTTCGCAGATCTCTTTGAAAGTCATTGCTTTTGGCACCCAACCCCCTTTAGAGTTAAGAACCCAAATGAGAAGCATCAAAATGCTTCCTAAAGATAACCAGAAAACTGGATATTCAAAAAAAAAAAAAAAAAGACAACCCACAACGACAAAATAAAACAAACAAACAAAACAAAAAAATCAAACAAAAAAACCCAAAAACACATAACCCACTGCAAGTGCCCTAGTAAGTATTCCATTTCAATGGTAACTTTTTGCTTTATGTCATGCAGAACACCCAAAATCCTTTTCAAAATGTTGAAACACAACCTTTTAAAGCTTTTTAAAAACTGTTCTCCATTGTCTTTCCACTCCTATCAAAACCCAGTATAATTTCATGAAACATTAAGGCTCTAAAGGAATGGCTTTCTCTGAGTGTAACAGGAGTACAATTTGCATCCAGCTCTAACAAAAGACAGTAATTTCTTCCCTCCTGTTGGCACTGTAATAGCAACAAAGCAAAACATGGCTTTTGTAAACAGACAGCAAATACGGCTTGTCAAAAAATCTACTCTCTTCCTTTCAATGAGGCATCAGCTTCTGTTGCTGTCCCTTATTTAATCTAAAATGATCACAAATCATCTGTTATTACAAAAATTAAAGGCTTGTTTCATCATAAAGATGCCCTGTTGGACACACCAAGTGTACTGTGAGGTTACTTCTGCTTCTGTTTTATCACATCTATCACTATTTATCATGTGAATTCACTCACCTGAATTCACATCAACAGTCAACTTGAGCACAGCTCAAGAATCAGTACAGTGAGAGCTGATAATTAATGGTGCTGTTTCAAAAAAAAGTATCCAGTATTTGCCACATAGTGACATAAATACATTATCTTTACATAAATATTTGCAGCAAAAAGCCTTGTGTTCAATTAAGACAACAAGTAAATTAGCATCGAAAAGTCACTACACAATTCACATTTTATGAAGGCACAAAATGCTTGGAAGAGCAAAAAAATTAATGTAGCATCCAGAGGCTGGTAAGCCAACATGCACGATACTGAGAATGTTTCACCTCGACAGCCTGTCTGAACAGACTTCAAGTCTCAATCAGTGTAAAAAGGGAAAAAGAAGATGAAATCAGATGAATCTTTACAGAACAGTAAAATTACGGACTTATATAGAACAGCCATCACTCCTAGTGAGGAATCTGGGAGAAATATTTGAGTGCATAGAGAATCAAACACTAAATCTTTCAGGCTATCTTATTTATTACTTCAAACCATGCAGACCTCCTTCCATCAGACCCACAGAGAGGAACAGATTTCCTGTTTTCTCTTTATCTGTAAATTCCCTCACCACTGCAGAGAAGCCATCAGACAAGGAGTCTGTTAGATTGCTGAACAAAAGTGTAAGGGGTTAGGTAAACAACTGTAGATAGCTTAAACCTAAATTCATTATTTAAAGCAGCTCACCAAGTAAAACAAACCAGATACCATTTTCACAAATGATTAAAAAAAATAGAAGGGAGCCTCACCATTGCCAACAGATAATGATATACTACAAAGTCTGAGGAGATCAAAGATATATTCCCCTACAGAAAAAGAAACTGAGAAAATGGACAAAATCTTACTAAATTATAAGTGAAGGATGTGATGAAAAAAACACAGAATCAACAGCTTGAGACAAAGAAAAGATGTCTATGCCTACAACCATGTCAGTAACAGCCTGGAAAAGGCTAAAACACACCTGAGCTGTATCCAAAGACATGTCTTCCCTTAAGAGGTAGACAACAACCTCTCTCTGCAGTTCTTGGTGCTGCAGCACTCCTAAGAAAAACTGGAAAACTGAGAAAACAAAGATTTCGAGAAGATAAACTGGTTTTCTTGTAAGTCAGTTCCTTAAGCTGATACTCGGTTCTCCTCAGGTCAAGACTTAGCCCCGACTAACTGAAAAGAAACAGTAAGGTGCTTTGCACACGGTAATATTTATGAGTTTTTCAGCAGAGGAGTTGCAGCAACATAACCAAGAGCTAGGAACAGAACCAGAACCAGAACAGTGGCTGAGTAACCTATGCCCAAGCAACTACTGACATCAACCACTTCTGCCATGTTCTGAGACAGGTCTAATAAGAAGTATATTTGCATTTAGAAAGAGGTAAATGCCTTTGTGTTTTAAGAATTTTGAAGCAATACAAACTGCTTTGACACGTCTTCTGACTCTAATTCCTAATCTTTCACCTAAGAAATATTCTCCTTTAAATATTAAACATCTATGGCAGGGGGACATTCAATTTTTTTCCCCCACAAGTCTCAAATATAACTTGTCAGTAAACCAAGCCATTTTAGCACATATTATTCAACTCCATGTCTTAGAGCAATTGAGGAAATTCACTATCATTACATAAAATCGTTTGACAACTATTTATGACTAGACAGCACGGGAGAAAAATTGAAAGATCATGATAAATCATTGCTGCCATCACAACAAACTACAAAGAACTCTGTACAAGTCTTTTAGTTAGTGACCAAAAAAGGTAAAGATTTGAATATAAATTTAAAATATCCCACTTTATTAATTCCTGTGACATTTCATCTATCAGAAGATAGTATCTGTGGTTAGATTCTACCAGTGATTATTGCAGTTTAAAATACATAGACTAGGCCAAAAAAATAAATCAAGACAGACCAAGAACTGGAAGCATACTTTTACCTTATAAATTGTTTTAACAATTTGTTTGACTTGAACCTTCAAAGTAGAGAGCACTGAATAACAGAGCAGATGCAAAAGCCATGCCTATAGCACTGTCCTAATCTGTACCCCACACTGCACCTCACTGATGATTTCAATGGGAGTCATATTCAGACCTTCATATATGAAGTATACAAAGAGATTCCATTTGTGTAAATACAGACTTTAGTTACCCACATGCTTATGTTTTGATTTAGTGTTTTGCCATCTGACATGATAGTTTGCCCCTTACTGAACTAGTACCTGTCCATTATCTCCAAGTCCCATCAGAATTTAATTTATGTCTTCATGAAGTTTTTGTTCTCTAGTTTGGGTGTTTAGTTATTTTAAATTCTGTTCCTTCATTATTTTTTCCTTGGTCCTTCCTGATTTTCTTCTCAAACACAAGCTCAGTAAGATATATAGCACAGGATTTTGAACTTGAGACAAACTGATGTTTTGGTATTCATAATAAAACTGTGAAAAATTTCCACATCATTCACATTAATATTTCACAGACAAACTGGATGACTTGACAGCTGTTACTACTGTAACTTTAGCTCCATATCACAGTATAAACTGTGATACTGAATGACAACTTTCAATAATTAATTATTTGTACTTAATAAATTTTACATTAGCCTTTTCTGTCCATATCAGCAAGTGATCACTGGATTACATGAATCCAGTGATTCAGAATCTTTTTAGAACACGTATAAAGAGATAAAATTGTATGAACAATCCTCAGTTTGCCCAAGCAACCACAGAGGAGTGACCCTGGAGCTCAAAGAACAAGGGTGTTGCCCATTTTCCCAAAGAAGGGAGTATCTACCCACAGCACACCTTTATCTGAGCTCTACTGTAAAACACTTAGATTTGCTGTACAAATGAATAGTCATTATTCTACATCTGTCTCTTAGCTTTAACCAGTATCTCCAAGTTTTGGTTCCAAACATTTCCAGCTTGATAACTTCGACAACTCTTTTCAACCCTGTCTCTTTCTGCTTTTGACCCAGGATGCAAACCAGTCTCTACAGAAACAAGTAAGGCTTCTTTCCCCTTTTATTGCTGACAGTAGCACTCATGACCCCTTTTATACCCAAGATCTTATAAATGCTGTGAGCATGTAAAATATGATCAATGCAAAATTTCAGATTTTCCCATCCACAGAGCCAGGAAAGCAACTTCTCCCAAAACAGTGGTGGTGGGGGGGGTGCAGAAGGAGGAAGAGGAGAAATCCCAAACCATTGTTAGTTGGAAGGATTTCCACACATGCTTCAAAAGGTGTTCCATGCAGTTTTCATTTCTTTTGATTTCTTTCCTCATGTTTTCCTACCTAGACTGTTACACTAAACACCAACATAAGAATCATGCAGGGAGATGTCAATGTAAGAAAGAAATCAAGCCTCAGCAAGACTTAATACCTGAAGCTCTCAACACCTTTCATTAGATACACTGTTTCTGAATAAATGGGCTGGAAGACAAAAATTCCTAAAACCAACCCAGTAGATTCAAGTGACCCACTGAAGACTCAGGAATTTCCACCCAGGCTGGACTAGAAATGTCACATCAAGGAAGATATTTTATGCAATTGCAATGAAAGGAAAAAAAGTTGAATACAGTAGGCCAATTCTGACAAGTCTGGGAATCAGGATTGAGTGTGAGAGTTAACAGCTGTGTTTGTACTCCTGCTCTGCAGCTAAGGCACCTCCTGTGTTGATGCTCAAGAACTCACCTGCACATGCTTCCCTGAAAGTTTACAACAGAGTTTTTGAAGTTCCCTGTATTTCTTTTGTTTCTTTTTTCCTCCGTTTCTGCTGCCTTTTCAATCTCACTTTTCATAATTCCATACACTTTAATTAAACTCCCTGAGCTTTTGAAGTTTTCTATTAAATAAAGGCACATCTTGCACACCAGGTGGGCAATTACAAGCTTTGGGCTGCTGGTGAATTTTTCAAATTAACTTGCCTAGCTCTTGTTAAGAGTAGAAACACAGCATTAGACAACATTCACATTCAAGGGAGGCATTAGGAAAAGTGAGAAACTGCATTTCACTCATTTTAAAGATGTAAACAAAACTGATGATACAGGCATTTACAAGGCAACAAGCAGAAGAGACAAATACCAATAAGATATGTGGAAGTTCTTAGGACTGCAGCATTTTGGCTGTTATATTTCAAGACTTAGTTACTGCTTTCCTGTTTCCTGCCAGATTTTTTTGGCAACCACAGCATACTACTATAGAGTCAAATGAGACACTGCCAAAAGCAGGTAACTCAAATGAAACTACTACTTCGATTTAGGTATTTTTTTTTTTAATCTCTGCATATCATGCAAGCATTTACCTACCATTTCATGTCTAAAAAATAAGTAATAAACCAACTAAAAAATAGCAAATGCTGTACAGTATTCATTCATTGGGCCAACAAGACAGGCAGAAAATCTGCTTGAATGGACCTCACTGAACAACATTAAGCAGCAAGCTGCTTATGTACTGTTCCTATTGTTTGTCCAAGCAAAAGAAGAAAAAGATGCCACCATCTCACTCAGTATTTTTCCTTCAATGTCTTATTGAACCCAGTGTACAGTCATTGATACTGAGCACTGACCAGTACGTAGCTGCTATAACTTCTGGAAAAGACACAAAACCCATGGCAATTCATACGAGCACAGTCTTTTAACCTTTTTCTTTATCCCTGTCAGATTGATCATAACATGCATAAAACTGTTAGAAACGAGGTGCAGAAGGTGTAGAAGTCCAGAGCCACGGCAATCAACAACCCTGGACAACCAGCCAAATGGCTGATAGGATGCAAACATTCCAGCTCTTGGGACCTACAGTCCCACACAGATGAACATTTCTGCTGAGGCTGGACATGCACACAAACAACAAGCCTGTTAGCTGCTCTGAACCACTTCTTTCTAACTGAAATGAATATACAGTTTGCAAGGATGTGTGCAATAGAAGGATATCTTATTAAGGGCAATTCAGACAAAGAAGAAGACAAATGACAGGAAAAGTAATAAATTAAACCACCCAGCTGTACAAAACTTCAGAAGCAGGAGAGAATCAAGGTGATAAAGCAGTGATAGACTCTCTGGAAACCGTACTCAGCCTTGTTACAAGGTGAAACCATACATGGCAAGAGGACTAAATGTGTGAAAATCACAGAATCCAGTCAGATTGTACTGTC
Organism: Manacus vitellinus; assembly: GCF_001715985.3. Taxonomy (NCBI): domain Eukaryota; kingdom Metazoa; phylum Chordata; class Aves; order Passeriformes; family Pipridae; genus Manacus; species Manacus vitellinus. The sequence goes on along the minus strand of NW_021940645.1, from coordinate 1,636,952 downwards.
CAAAGACCTGCACCTGGAAACAGCTCCTCAAATGGCACGGAAGAACTTTTTGGCTTCCTTTCCTATTGCTTTCAGAGACTACCTAATTGATAAAATATGAGGATCAACACTGACCACAACTACAAAACTGGCTTTTAATGGCAAAAAGGGACTGCAATCAACCTGAGTTATAACTGGCTGCTCTAAATTAAGGAGGGTGACACAGTACAGCTCTAGTTTCTCCACACACAACTGACTTTCATTAGCAATGTTATCTCCTTAAGTGGAGAGCAGCCTTTCTCAAGCTACTGCTGTTATTTTAAATACCTCTCATACTGTGAACAAATTTACTTACCAATACTCTCAAAGCAGTTCTCTAAATCTTAGATCACTAAATTAAGCAGTCTTTCAAGCAGCTTATCTCATTAATCACGAGGAGGAAAAAGATCTTATGATTTACAATCAAAACCAAAACTAATTTTCTCTCAAAGGCCAAAACAATTCACTTGAACATCCTTAAAGGAAACATAAGAATGAGACAGTTCATAACAGCTTCAGACAAACCTAATGGGGTTTGAATGATTGCATTTGGCTCACGTGACTGCATTTTTTTCTTTTCAAACTTCTCCACATTGCATAATTAAGGAACAAATCTTCTCAAAGAACAGACTGTTGGGTATGTTTTATGGCCCTTCTGATTGAACAGGATACAACCTTCTCCTGTTCCCCACCCACTCTCCCTCACTTTTTTTTTTCTTTTACAAGGACTTGTACACATGAAAAAAAAAAAAACAACACAAATTTATAGGAAATCTAGTTGTACTTATTTGGACCTACCTAGTCTATGTAGGCAACATCACGAATGGCTAAGAAGATAAAGTCTACAAGACTAGAACTCAGACCAGAGCTATATGCAGCCTCACTGTTACATCATCTTTTCAGCAAAATTCTTTAAACTTGAACACTTACCACAAACTTGCTTTCAAGCAATCCATGTCTTTCTACATGGTCTCACTGAATTTCCTAGATACAGAATTTATGGTAAAAAAAAAAATAAAGTATATGTACCTCTGAACTGTGACTGTATCTATTGGCTTTGTCGATGGAATACGAAACCTATAGTCCCACCGTTATATACAGAATAGTTTCTCTATGGAACTTCTATTTAAAACTAAAAATTGGCAGAAATATAAGTTCCAAAAATAGATGAAAAGTCCAAAAATGTATCTACAAATCATTCCATACTTACTCAAAATTTCCTGGTGGATATTATGCGACCTGTTTAGGGCATGCTAAAGAGAAGTAAACATTCCACATCACTGAATTCTCTTTTAAGAGAAATATGACAATATTCAAAACACCTTTTTCTTTGCTCATGCCATCTAGATTACCTTTAATACCTATCAGGCTTTTTAGATGATCTTCAAATAACTTTCTTTGAAACTTATCAGGATAGATAACTTGCCTTTGCTGCATATGCTCATCTGAGCAAAATAGAAAACCTAACAGAATAGTTATAATGGAATAAGCACAATAGAATGTCATAAGAATGCACTAATTGCACTCTATATCACACATGATTTATGCCAAATATTTTTAATGAAAATTTGATTTTCTTCTTAACATTTGTCTTTTTGAAAGGCTACATAAAAACAGCAACTGCAATTACCATTATATAATATTGTGCATAATAACAGAAGTCTTCTAAACTAACATAGGGAAAACTCAAAATTTCACATCACTTTTGAAAAGAGAGTTTAACACATTAGGAGTCACGTGACTTTTGTAAAATAAGCACATTCATAAAATATGTTTTTAAACCATTTGCTATCCAGCTGTGGCTTGCTGCTACAACAAATTACTTTCCCCTTTTCTCACCAGCAAGCTTCTACCACATTTTCAGATCAGGTTTTTTGTAAGTCAACTGCCAACTGCCCTCTATGCTTTGCTGAACTTTTTAATTCCTAGACTCAGAAACCTCAAGTAACATAAACTGCTCCCATGGGAACCTTTGGGAGCTGCTGTATGATATGTGCTGAATTTACCCAAACGACAAAGGATGATGAGTCACCTCAGCACTAATCCTAAAACCACTGAGGTGTAGCAAGTGTCCTCAAAGGAAGGGTTAGGCCAACACGTGACACTGCAATCCCACAGAGCTGGGCTGAATTTCTACCCTCACAGACAACCAGTGAGATTTATGTGTGCATACCTGTGGGTTCACACATGTATAGACATTGACCCACTTATGTTAGAAGGGAGCTGTAATTTCAACAGTGTTTCTAACTATATTTAGAGAGTGAAATTTTATTTTATTCAGAAAAGCAGCAAGGAAATCATGGATCATATCAAAGGCAAATACACTGGTTTATTTATAATCAGCTCTAGTAAGATCCTATTCTCAAGGAAGCAGAATACAGTCTTTGGGCTGGTTTGAGTTATTTTTACCTCTACACAAGTCAAATTTTCAGATCTGACATTTAGGAGTAATAAATACACTCTGCTTAAGGTGGGAAACATTAAAAAATGCATCTTTATAAACTGGCTAAAACTTCAGCTTTGTACTCACTTCTCATTAAAAGGCTGCCAGTTTTTCTAGTTATAAATGAGAATAGTTATAAAAGAAATCTACAATTATCTATTTCAAAATAATTATTTTCTGCTTGATTTTCTAAAAGTTTTGTTCAGCATATACATTAACGTTGCATTCTTCATTTCAGTTCTAATCCTTTTTGCTCTATTTCATATTTAGAAGTACGTGCAAATATAATTTTTGCATTCTTTTCCTAACGATTGTAGACACTGATTAAAGAAGAAGGATTAAATTAACTAAGTCCTCTATGCATAATTCTATTTTATATGAGAAAACTGCTGGGAAATATTTTTCCTTGTAATTTACTTCATACATTGTGATATTTTTACTATTTGCAACTCTTACCCGTTACATTAAAACACAACAAATTCAATATTGTCTTGATGTATCTTACAGTGACCTTGGAAGAATGTTTAGGCGAGATATCTGAAGTAATGAACCCAGAACCAACACACTTTAAGGGACAAGGAAGAGTAAGAACATACAGCCTTTTACAACTACAAAACCTCTTCACTGGAACCTGATTTTGGAAGCCTCACTGGTGGGATGAGATCAAAGGTAGAAACTACTTCGATGGGAAGAGAGGAGAAAGAGGTCACTTAGTCTTGAAGGCACCTTTGTACAAAGATTTGAAGTTTTACAGATTAAGACCACAGCAATACAATTCTGGAAATAAAGGGTGTATTTAATTGTCACTAAATAAACAAAAGCACTGCAGAAATGAGTTCTCATGAGAACATAACAAAGAGCAAAGCAACCCTTAAAATTTTTTCCAGGTCTTATTCTTAATGGATTTCAAAAGAGAATCACAATGAGCATATCTAACAAGAAGTCAAACGTTACCTGGAAGCAGCTAAGAGATTTCTCACAGAGAATGTACAAAATGTCAGAGAAAACCCTTTGCCTCATATTTACTGCAGAATTGGAGGCTTAAAGTACTTACGCTGCTTTTATGAAGTATGTAACACGAAACTTTAATCTAGCTATAGTCTTTAGGTTAGACACCGTGGTAAGATTGAAGGAAAGGTGGTCTGGATGAAAATGGATTCTTTTTGCTTGCAGCCACATTTATTGTATCATTCATTACGGTGAGTGAAAGCTAGAACATATTGACATTTGTGGCAGAAAGTTTAAAAAAAAAAAAGCTGAAGAAAATGGAGACTTTTCACTCTATTAGCTGAGGACAGCACATACAGAAACAAGAAATCATTACTAAACAAGAATATAGTGAAAGCAATTTTAAGCTATTCACTTTGTACCAGAACAATATTTGCTGTGCAAGGAACCCAAGGTGGGTTCTCTCCTACTTGAGAAGATGAACAAGATCCTGCAAATTAATGAAGCAAGATCAGAGTGTGACACCATGTGATTGAGTTCTACATACTACTTCATAATTACTTAGGAGCAAATAACTGTACCTGAACCCAGGGTTGATGGGTTTACATGCTACCTTTCTTGAAAACTACAATGTAAATAAAAATTGATTCTTCATCAGTTAAATAATGTCAGTTCTACTTCTCTTGAGCAAATGAGCTCTCTTGCACTGCAGATTACATGAAACTACAGGAGCAGGTGGTGCACTGAAGAGGCAACACACTCAACTCTACTAATGTACTACTAACATAATTGAAAATTCAGCAGTACTGCACAGGGTAATTGAAAGACGCAAACAGCTTTGATCTAATATTGCCATTATCTAATATTGCAAACATCCATCTCTCAATCACATACATGGTTATTTCAAGATCATAAAAACAATTAAAATATAATTATAATGAATGTTCAAGTCTTCTAATTTAATAAGCCTACACCTGGTTTTACTACATGAAATTTCTTTTAATGTTTTATATATTAAAAGCAATTATGAATTTACAAGCAACACAGTGGGGGAAATTCTTTTAATCAGAAAAAATGTATTTGGATAGAAGTCTTCCTACAGTAACAACATTTACAATGCTTATATTGAGCAACACCTACCTTTGTCATCTTTTAGGACAGTCATAATCACTCTTGCCTGATAATAATACAGGAGACAATGATCACAGAATATTTTGAAAACTGACACCTTTGCAGCGATGGGGACAACAACACCGAGCATTCTGTTTGCTTTGACCTTATTCCTCACCCTGGCAATGCAATGCCTCATGTACCCTAGCACGTGGTAAGCCTCATCCAGGAGAGACAGCTCATTGTGCTTTCCATCCTACACCACCTATCCTCCTGGGGCTCTTCTTACCTCAGGCAACTTGGATTTTGGCAGGCTGCTTATCTCATGCCCAGGACTGACATGCAAGGTGGTCCTAAGCTGCACTAGAACTGCCAAAACACAGTAGGCAACGTGATCCCACCATCAAGTCCAACTGGCTTCCTTGCTGATGGTGTACAATTAAAACTCAAGCTGCAATGGATTTAAAAGCCACTTAAAACTTAGGCTGCCAAGAATCTCAACACTCTGTGTTCTACAGCAGACCCTAAATGACAAGAAGAAAGTTTCATTGTTCTGTAAGCCAGAAAACACTAACTTAGAGTCTGGCCATAGCACATTTTTCAAAAACTAACCTCAGGCTTCCAAGCTAAAAGAAATCATTCCCCAGCTCCTGCTGTGTGAGCAGGTTTTTTTGAGATGACAGGTGGCTTCTCCATCAGAGGGAGACAAAGCAGCACATTTCCTTATCTAAAAGGCATGGTCACTATGCAGAGGCTTTGAGGGAAAGAGGAATGAAGAATTAACAAGAGGAACATGTAAGAGGCCAGTGTATTATTTCCCTCACCCCCTTCCTCTCTCCATCCCTCTGTTCTCCCAATAAACACACACATTTCCATACTGGAAACAATTACCTCTAGACATGTTTTTTTCATCAGTCTGGCACACACTGTATCTAAGATAATAAGGAGAATGAATACATTTTCCTCTTGCTAGTGTGATCCAGAGTCAGAAACACCTCAGCTACAAATAAGTTCTACCAGCTCTGCAGGAATCCTTGATTTTAAGTGACTTAAATAATCTGAAAATTATTTGCATCCACAAATTTTCAATCACTGAATGGTTGGAGGTTAATTAGAGAATTATCTTTCCAGCAGGGAAGTATTCACACTTATTTTGCATTGGCAGGTTCTGCTCACTGTTAAGGTAACATTTGCCTACTTCTGCTAACAAAGTATGTTAATAAATGCATGGGCTTTGAAAGAGCAGATAAAAACCCTTCAAAATAGAAATCCATCCACTAGTGCACTTACAGTTTCACAGCATCAAATCCTTACATTCAGAGAGTTGGGATACATTCAATTTGCCATGCTACAAATAAGCCCATCCTTCTCCACAACCTTCAGGCAAACATAAACCTTAAGATTTTGTAAATATGCTTTCTTAGCTTTGTCCCAGACAGACATTCTTATTCTTTGCAAACATCCTCTTATTACTCATTCATATTGGCAAAATTTTTGCTTGCTTGATTAAAACTCAGGATACTATGAGGATACTATACCGTGGTTCTAAGTCACCTGATTTGTCAGAACAAAAATTATGGCCAAAAAAGCATGAACTCCATCTAAGCTTCAGCAGACACCAGAAAGGGTGGCAAGATCTCGCCCAGGGCACTTTTGTAAATCTCCAGTTGCTAACAAAACAGCTGCAGCTGAATTACAACACCATGGAATTTGCTACAGCCACAGTTTCTTAGTCATGTCTTGGGTGGGATTTGCCCCTGCACAGAAAGCCTGAAACTGCTATGCCAGCTTGTTCTTGAAACCTTAGCAAGGGTATGTTTACACTCATATTCCTCAGCAGCACAGACAGACCTCAGCATCTCATTTGCCACTGCATTTTAATAACACAAAACAGAATTTTCCCATCAAACAAAGCAAACCCCACAACCCCACAGTACATCTTATTATTCTCTAACACACTCAGACTTCAAAGACACCAATTCAGAAACGCATTTAATTTTATCTTTTGAGAGATCAGTTCAGAGAACTTAGCTTTACTATCTGCCCAAGAAAAAGAGCTTTATGTGACCTAAGATGACATATTCCAACAGGGAAAACTGACAGAATGATGAACATTAAAATAAATGAGGATTGGGACTGAAGTGGCATAAATGTACCTTCTCTCTCATAAATGCAGATCAAAAATTATGAGCAAGTTGATTACACTGGGGAATTGAAAGATTTTAAGTAAGGTAACACTAGCAGCATTTAGCAAAAAGAAAAGAAATCTGTAAAAACATAGACAACGTTAATAGAGTACAAGGAAAAAAACTGATACTGACAAAAACTGTTTCAGAACATAATGATGAGGAACAGTTGTGTTGTCTGAAGTCACAGCTATTAGTAGCACTATTAATTGCATTAGAACACCACTTTCAGCTGTGATGTCGCACTGCATTAATTCTTATAAACACATACAACTCAAGGCAAAGCCTCAAACCCCCATTAGTCAAAAGGAGAGATGCATTAGGAGCTGAATGGAGTGGATGTCTCCTTGCTTTGGAGATCTGGTAGTTTTGCTGCACCTCTGTACTGGACCATAAGAAAATACCTAGAACATGTCAAACATGAGACAGGCCCACACTGCAAGTGTGCACAAATATTTGCTTCTACAACATATCTAACAAAAAACACCCTGTCTGCAAGAAGCAAACTTACAAATAAGCAGTAAAATGTCACAAGTATTCTCAGGCTGTAATTCAATTAATGCTTTCAATAACATGACTAGTAAAAAAGAAACCTCTCTATGTTCCACAATATCAATATCAGTGGTCAGAACTTTATATCAAAACTTTAGAGCTAGATTCACGCAACAGATGTTTCAATTTCCAAGTACTGTTGTGTCTATCTGTTCCCTTTATGTCACTATTTGAATTAAAGGTTATACCTGATTATGCAGAAAAAAAAAAAATCAAAAAGAGCGAAACTGCAGGCAGGTGCTTAATACTTCTCTAATTTAGCATGGCAAATATTCCAAAGGACTAGAGATATGATGAGTGATTTTACTTTGTGTTGATAGCCTATAATCCAGTGACTGACTACAACTACTACAACTACTACTTCTGCAACCACACCATGTAGCATAAAAACACCAAACTTCTTACCAATGGCCAAAAGCAGGTGTCACAGCTTTCACACATACTTCTTAAGCCATCACTTAAACAGAAATATCTAGCCCATGCCACTATGACATGATAACCTTGTTTTTCATAGATACTATGTACTAATAGCTATTAACCTATAGAGGGACAAACCAAAATTTAAGGGATTTTTAAATATTATCTGTTAGACTACAGAGAAACTTCTTAATGTTTTAAAAACAAAGTAAAAAAAAAATTCAGGAGCTTCTATTAGACTCAGCAATTCACAGCACATAGGGAATTCTCCATTACAGAATGACTTAACTCTTTTCTTTTTTAACAGTTATTTTAACTACAATTACCACATTTATACTGAGTTTAGAAAGAAATAGATGTGCCATGGTTCATACTGTAAAATGAAAAAAAAAAGTTTCTTTGTTTGCAATATATATGAAAACAAGTAAATGCTAATGATGCCCCAAGGCTATTGCCTATTTTCTCCTTTAATACAAAAGCCCTTAGAAATTAGAAGGTTCCTTAAATGGCTCAGCTGTTCTGCACCTCTTGTCATTGCACCTATAATGTTTTGCCTCTCTTTGGGGTTTAAGAATCTGCTCATCACTGATAATGCTTTGCATACAACACAAACATAAGACTGCGTGAGACAAAAAACACAGACAGTAAAAAGCAAATTTCCTTCAGCCTGTGCCAACTCATTGTCTGAACTTAGTAACACTATTTAGTCCTTCCTTGCTTTTATGAAGAATAAGTTTTGCTTCTCCACCACTTTCCAGGTTCTCATTTAAAAATCAATGAGACATCAAAAGAAATGAATACATTTTTCCTGAAGGTGTGCACAGTTCTTTCAGAACATGGATCAAAGCTGGAGTAAATTTATATAAATACTTCTCATTATTTTTGGAGCATTCGCCAACTCTTTCAAGCATGCTGGGGATTTCAAATAGGCCAGCAGGAGAGTCAGTGGAACCAATTTCTATGGTTTCACAGACAAATTTAGCTTTTCTTCAGGTAAATGATTATGCAACGGTAGTCTGCCACCAGCCTCTGCTCCCCATTTTTTAATTGTAAGCTCATACATTGCAAATCAAAGACACTCAAGTTCTGAGCTAATCAGACTGCAATACAAATAAGCATTTGAATTAAGGCCAGTACTTCCCTAATAAATATTCCCATAGACTACTGTTTGGCAGCTACATTCCCAGTTAGTGAGGCCACAGAAGAGAAAAACATCAACGTGCAGAGGTAAGTCTAAACAATCAAAGGGATCAAACTCCAGTTAAGATGCCCTTGCAGTACTAACTGCATACACTTCAATAGATCAGTGGTCCCATTTAATGATCATTCTACAACAGTGAAAAATATGGCAGCATATCTCAGAATATCTCAGGATTGACAGAAGTTGTAGATAGGCCTTTTTCATTTATAAATAAGGCTAGACATGATATTCTTAATAAACATACTTGCATGCATATCCCCCCTACACAATCAAAAAGAGAGAGAATGCAGACTAGTCATTTAGGCAGAATTCCTCTGCACAAAAAGAAGCTGCATTCAGTGGCTCAATTAACTTCTTCACACAAGGTAGCCAATTCTAACTTCAGAAAGCAATGACAAGGGGGTAACAGGGAGATCAAGGCATTTTACCATCTGCGTTGAGAAGATTACAGTGTTAGAGCAAAAGTGATACAGACAAAGACTGATGAAAGATCAATCAATTTTCTTTTGGAACTGAGCAGTTTGGACATTAAAGTATTTGGGCAATCTTACATTAAGAATCCATATGAGAACCAGCAGACTCAGTTCTAACATTTACAGTCCCTCCTCTCCTTAGTTCAGAAAAATACTTCTAAATGAATGGATTTTAGTCATTAAATTCAGCATTATTATATAGCCAAAAATAAATCTGTGGCAGTGCTGGTTAATTGCTTTTGCACTGTTAGACCACTCTCTCTGGACTTACAGGGTGGAAAATAGAAAGCACGTTCTAGTCTGTTGGTCCAGATTTGTACCCCTTTGCTCAATAAACAAAGGAGTATCATACTAGAACAGAATCAGGTTTCACAGAATATGCTGAGTTGGAAGGGACCTACAAGTATCACCAAGTCCAACTCTTAACCCTGCATAGGACCATCCCCAAGAGTCACACCATGTGCCTGAAAGTATCCAGATGCTTCTTGAATTCTATCAGGCTTGGTGCTGTGACCACTTCTCTTGTTCCAGCACTCTCTGGGTGAAGAAGCTTTTTCTAATATCTAACCTAAATCTGCCCTGACACAACTTCAGGCCATTCCCTTGGGTCCTGTCACTGGTCACCACAGAGAAGAGATCAGTGCCTGCCCCTCCTCTTCCCCTCATGAGGAAGCTGTAACTGCAATGAGGTCTCCCCTCAGTCTCCTCCAGACTGAACAAACCAAAGTGCCCTCAGCTGCTCCTCATACGCTTCCCCTCAAGGCCCTTCACCATTTTCACTGCCCTCCTTTGGAGACTCTCTAAGAGCTTAATATCTTTTTTGTATTGTGGTGCCCCAAACTGCACACAATATTCAAGGTGAGGCCACCCCAGTGCAGAGTAGAGCAGGACAATCCCCTCCCTCGACTGGCTGGTGATACTTTGCCTGATGCCCCCAGGACATGGTTGGCTCTCCTGGCTGCCAGGGCACTGCTGACTCATATTCAACATGCTATCAGCCAGGACCCCCAGGTCCCCTTTTTGCAGCACTCCCTTCCAGCATCTCACTCCCCAGCATGTGAAATTGCCCACAACCTTCCAATAAGAGAAGGTTGTTACTTATTCTTGCATCTCTGGCAGGTTCGAAATGAACACATTCTTGTACAAGCTCATTTGTAAGTCTTAATAGAATTCCTAACCTCCTTTTTTTTTCCAAAGCTCATCTGTAAATATTTGTGTGCTCCATTGTGATGTGATGAAATGAAACCTTACATAGAAGGTAACAATATTCTCGCTCCATAAAATACACTTTGAAACTGTTCTGAAGGAGGTTCTGTAAATGCTTGCAGGCTGCCTATTCTAACTAACTAAAGACAGTACAATTCACACATAATTGCCTAGTTCATTACATGAAATCTTGTAAATATTTTATTACACTGCTTTACAAAAAAATGCTCTTTGAATCTGCCAGTGCTGCGTTTTCTACACCTACTCAGCTATTATACTCAAAAGAGGCGAGTGCCATCATCCACAGCCAAGAACACAGTATCAGAAACAATACAAAAAAAAAGGAGGTAACTACAGAGAATTTATACTGGCTGGTTTCTCTGCATGGCAGCCCAAAAATTTAAGTATGTCTCATATAAGTTTTGCTTGTCAGTAGTTCATTCCTCTAGCAGAACCCCCTCCCCAAGAGGATGTGTAAAAACTGGCAACAAAAATAGCATGGAAGCAACTATAGCAGAAGCCAGCTACATAAGCCATACATTTTAGGTGGAATAGTAATACCAGATTGGGATTTTACTTAATAATTTCAGCACTTCTATTTCACACAGTAAATAACACTCTTAGCTTCCTTTGGTCCTGAAGTCTCCTATGGAAAGCAGACATATTAGACATTTCTCAGAGAAAATCAATCCTATTGCATCTGGTTCCAGTCCACCTCACTATAGTATGGGGCAGTCAGAATTTATACAAGACTATACTTCCATACCTCATTCACAACCTCCATACATTAGCTTGTCTTCTCCCTCTCTCTCTCCAGTTAGTTAAAAAGCTATTAAAAATTTCTAGCTAAAAATGATTAAGGTGTTCCCTTTCTTATGTACATTGAACGATTTAGTGTATTGGGAAAAGACAAGTATCAAGTTTGTTAAGAACACATTTTGTACCACTGCTCGATTATTTCCTTGATTTAAGATACACTTCCTTCATTTTGATTTTCAGGTTTTTGTGACTGAACTGCGACCATATTTTTAGCATCACTATTTGTGCCACAGCAACCCTGTTTTATGGCACATATTTAAGTTTACTATCATATGACTGATGCTTCACCTATTACTTGTGATCTCTTAACATCACCCAACTAGTGGTGAACAAGATTGGGAAAACTCTTCTACCCTTCCTGTAACGTTTCCATAGCTTCTTCAAAATATGCACCTTGGTAACAGATGGAAGAGCCAGTCAACACATTTATTAGCAAAACAGAAGACTGCATCCTTCTTATTCGAGAAAGAGGATGTGAACTGGGAATATTGACTTCCATATGTTCTGATGCTGTCATAGTCTCAACTGTATAATTACAAAACGTGAATGTTTAGAGACCACCCACTTATTTCATCCAGCACTATACTGTCTTCCTTCTTCAGGATCAGGAATAAAAAGCTCCTCCATCTTCTACAGTCCCTTGAAACAGGCCATTTACATCCACATACATATTCTCTTAAACACTTCAGGGTAATTCTATGGCTATTTTAAATAAAGGAAGAATTATTTTTAATAATGAAATCACAGGCACATCTGTGATGCTCAGAAACATGTATGGCAAAGCCAGCTGAATTCTAGATGAGAGTACAGAGAGTATGTACATAAGCTTCTGCAGCATGAGCCAACTTCCAAGCTATTTTGATGAAAAATTAATTTTAAACAAAAAACCTGATTGTTTCTACTTATTTGGCAAGTGACAGCTCCACAAAAGTGATGCTTCCTTTCAGTGAAATTAGCCATTGCAGGTGTTTGGGGTTTTATTCAACTAATACAAGACAAAGTTGGATGGCTTTTTTCACCTGGACACTTGTGTCTAAGCTGTCACCTAAGCAGTACACTTGTTCACCTACCAAAGAAAACCATCTCTAGGTCACACAAACCATCTCTAAGCCACCACTTAAGCACAGGCCGAGTGCTAGAGAACAGCATGCATTTCATAAAGGCAGTATCTCAGATTTCAATCTATATCATACTGACATGCAATTTACATGCAGTGACTCAGTCAGAAAACACCTCTGAAGTCGAGGCAAATCGTCCCCATTTTTAGGAAAAGCACACATCAGTATGAAGGGAACTGCTCCTCGTGGTGTTCAAAGATCTCCACAGCTCCTGCAGGATGTGTTCGACAGCACAGACACTACATTAGGTTAGGATTAAATCCCTCCATCATAAACAAGAAATAACATTAACAAGTACTTGTTAGCACTGAATCACATCTCTTTACTGCAATGTTTCCCTTCATTGCAATAGAGTTTTAATTAGCATTTACAAGTCAGGTCTGTGAGATCTAGTGAAGCATGGGGCACACATAAGGAGTTCTTAGAGGATCCATTTCTGTCTATTTAATAATTATGTTGATATGCTGAGCACTGCACTGGATATTAGATACATCTATTAGGATATTATCTCTGCTCTCTAGGAGGGATTTTATTTTTTCATATTTCTTAAATATATGCTGTGAAGCTAACCTATTTTAAATACTCATAAACATAGGGAAGATTAAGTTTTATCTGTGTTTTGAGTTTCATAAGCTAACACTGTTTCAAAAACTCCAAACTTCAGATAAAACCCATGCTTTTCATTGATGCTCTCTGTCCTTGCTTGGTCCCCAAAAATCTGCCCTAACACAGCTAGCCTTTTCTATTGGTTCAAATAAGGGGGAATGGGGAGGAAGGATAAATCACTATATATCTGAATTTCTTATGCAAACTTTGAATCCTAGGAAAGGAAGGCATAAATACCAATAGTTTCCTGTCCCTGCAGAGCAGATAGTAAAAGCAGAGCTTATAAAGACTTTTGCTGGTAGGAAAGGCTCCATAATCTATTCTGAACAGTAATTTAATTTAGCCAATCTCAAATGAAACAAGAAGCACAGAAGAAATTGCCATTCAGGAATGTTTTTCTCCAGGTGTTTCTCAGGATTACTCTGCTTTCACTGTCCTTGCTGAAGGTTGTACCTTACATCAAAACTAGCCCTTAGTCTGCTAGTTCGATCCTCTACAGCCTTTCCAGTTACTCATTTCCCCTGACTTCTCAGCTATCACATATGAATAAAGAGAGCTTGATAGAGCAGGGAAGAAAAAAAAAAGAGGACAGAGCAATTCAGTTTGTAAAACCTACTTTCACGAAATGTGAACATTAGCAGAGCATTGTAGTGGACATGTTTCAGGATTTTCTCACTAGAAGCTTTAAAAGTATTTTCAAAAATGGTTTATAAAGAACATTTATAAAAATATTGATCAATTTTTCTGCTTCATCCCTCAAGTCATGCCCATTTTTATGTTAGACTATTCAAAGTTGAGAAAATCTTGAATCACATGGAGTGAATCTTGTACTACAAAAGCTTTTCTGGATTTTAATTGTCAACTAAGCAAAATAAATTTTAAATTCACACTCCGATGATGTAGAAAAAGGAACACAACCAGATAACTCGCTAAGCCTCATATTTTTCTCTACAAGCATAGGTAATTTGTCCTGCTCAGAATTAAATGCACACCTGAGAAATTTTCACATCTGAACAAGTTACCTTGAGAAGAAAAATGGAAGAGCACAAACTCCTTAAAGGGTAATGTTAAAACATTTTGCTTTCTCTCTAAAACCAAAAACCATTGGAATTTTAGTGGCTTTGTACAAAGGATAGCTTTTCTCTAGCATTCAGTTCCAGTAAAGATATGATTTCATCCCTGTTATACAGCTCTTTGTGTAGAAATGGACAATTTCTAAATTCAGAAAAAGCTGCAGAGAATATGCTGCAGCTTAAAAAATGAAAAATATCTTTTTCCCAGGATTAAGCCATTCCAAGTACCTTAGCTGAGGGTTGTATATTAGCTTAAAAGTTACCCCTTAGTTTGCAAACTCAATCCACACATTTCTATTTACTGTTTTTTCCCAACTTCCAGGTGTCAGTGGACAAAACCATATCCCTGATCCACATATAAGAGAGTTTTCTCTTACTAGGAATTACATAAAGCTACATTTTCAAATGTGTTACACAGCTATGCTGAAACAGAAGGGAGCAGCTTTATCCACAGCCACAGAAGGTGGTACATATGCTGCTCATGTACAGCAACAGTGGTCACACATCTCTACATTCACAGATCATCACTATTTAAACTGAAGCACACTGTCTGGGCAGAAGTTGGAGGAAGAGTCCCAGAGATGGAAGACTATGGTTCATGAAAGTTAAAGCAGCTGCATAGCTCTCACCAACAACATATAAAAATTCAGACTCTGTGCAGTAAATTTCTTCACCATTTTAGATACCGTGAAAAGGGGTGCTATGGTAATATTTTAATATTTATGAAGAAATGAGCACAATAAAGAGATTAAAATATTTTCCTAGCAGTTTACTAAGTTTTAAAAATATCAACACCCACTAAGTTTCTATATTTTACAAACATCAATATTTACCCAGCATCATGAGAATAATTCAGTGTTAGTGATCTCACGAGCTGCATTTAGCTAATGTTACACAAGTTACAACAAACCTTCTACACCACCCTCCGGCAGGACACACTAGGTCCCAAATCTTCCTAACCTGCTACCAAAAACAACTCTGCAGTAGCTGCGCAGGTACCTTCAGTCACGTCTGACATTGTAACAAAGTTGTCTGCAACAAGCACATAAAGCCAGAGCACAGGGACTGGTAAGAAGGCAGAACACAACCATCACTGTTTCTCGTGCCTGAAACACTGCAGGCAAAACCAGCAGCAGCATCTTCCTCTACTCAGGCACCACACACACATACCCATGGGAAGTTTTCTCCTTATGGCTACTGCCAGGGACTACAGCATGTTTCTGGAAAATCTCCAGGTTTTAAATGGCAGTGGATTACGTGACTTGCACTAAATACTTGCTTTTTCCTGCTGTCACCTCTCTGTAAACCTCTCTGTACTGTAAACCTCTCCCAGCACAGGACCATATTCACATACTGCATTACATACAAAGAATAACATCTACTGGCATTACTGCAACAATTGATTCAGACCTCATTTAAGCATAAAAGGTCCACAAGGAAAGAAGGCTGAAGGACAAATAAAGAGTCATAAAATGTAGCCTGCAGGTCACTGCATGAGCACAGCTATAACAACAGAATACATCACAATACCACAACACAAAATAGCACTTACTTGCAATGTGATCCACACACTGCTCTTCTTTGACACTCAAATTGCAATGTAAGCCTCTGCCAGGGCTGTTCCAGCAGATCTAACACCACCAGTAACCTCACACGTATTTTTAAATTGGCAAGTTCATCTCTCTGAGGGTGAAAGTACCCAAGTCACATTACCTACCCTGAACCTTTCCACAGGGTCAGGACTCAAGGTTACCAACATCCTTAGTCATCCAACTTTTAATTTTTCCTCAAGAGAAGGCAAAAGTCCCCACACACTTTCCCCAGCCGGTTTCCTACACTGGCAGGTCAGCAAAAATGCTCCCACCTGCCCTGCCCCAGGTGTTCTCAGTCTCCTGGCACTGCCCCCAGGCAGCCCACGAGGCACAGCTGAAGCTGCTCAGCAGCTTGGCCATGGAACCAAGAGGTAATTAAGGTCATTAACAACTTCAGCTGGGCTGGGCTGGCCACAGTCCAGCAGATCCCCCTCCACAAATGTTTAAATGCACCAGGAGTGCACTTGGACTGCAAGGACAGTGCTCTCTGACATTAAAGCACTGGCTATCGAGGCCCAGGAGAGAAAATATTTTCAGCATGAAGGCAAGGATTTTATTTTTGAAACAGGTTGTATCCTTCAAGGTTACACACTACAGTTACAGAGCAAACAGAAAGGAAATATAATATAGACATAATAATATTTTATTAATTATACTAACTGAAACACATCAAAGCCTTCCTTCACAGAGGCTTTACTGTGTCCTTACACACCCAAGCAGTCAGGAAAAGCTGTCTCTTTTAGAAGGTACTGTGTGCTCAGCCTTGCACCAAAAAAAATAAAATAGGTATTAATATTAAAACTTTCATCTCAATAGATATCCAGGAGAAGAAATTACAGAGCAAAACTTTGATAAGTCTTGCTGATTGTTCGTGTTTTCAGCAGATTTTCAATGCAGAGACTCCCTGACAAGACCTGTTTGGAGGAAAAGTATAGGAAACAAGAAGCAGCAAGAACCTTTGTGCTTACTGTAGTGATCAATCACACCTGGGAGCAATGCTGGGCATCTGCTGCTGGGGGACACTCCAGGGCAGGTTATTCTTCCACAACACCCTCGCTGTGGCTGGGAAGAACAAAGCAGTTCCTACCACTTTCTATGTACTGCACTGCTGTGTTATTAGAGATAAACACATCAACTGCATGGGATTCACTCATAGTAAATAAATAAATTCAATAAATAAAAAAAAATAAATAACACATTCAGACTTTATTGTGGATTATTTAGTAAATAATTTCACAAATAACTAAAACGTTTTCACCTAAACAAACAATTTAAATATAAGCTTTAATTTTAAATCATATGAGTACAAAGTTGGAGAAAAATTTCAATGGGGAATATATGTATCTATAGGCAGCATTTGATTTTCTCCTTTTCTTAATCAGTTAACAAATTTAATCTATTCCTTGCCTCTGTATTAATTATCAGAAATTTAAATTATACATTTAAGATACTCTTACACATCAGAAACAAGCAGAATTAAAAGAGTTTTACTGCAGAAATTCAAAAAATCATGTTATTTTTCTAAATACTGTGTGGAGAGGGGTGTGTTAAATTTATATACAAGCATATGTTTAACGAAAATAGATTTAACCCAAATCTCACCTAGATTTTCTGATGTGATGGAGACTTCATCCAAAAGTTTATTACAAACCTGCCTCTTCTCTCAGCAGATATATTTAATGTTTAGGCATAGCTCTGACATCTGGTCTGTTACAGAATAATTTCAAAAACCTCTCCCACAGAGCACTCTAGAAATGACCATTAAAAAAAAGCCAGCCTAACAGCAACTGCTTCCATGGGAAAGAGGCATTTCATGTAACTGCAATGTTTCTTACCAACACACGCACCTTTAGATCATACTTCTTGCACTCACATCAATTATTAAGCAATATTTTCACACACAGTTTAGCCATGAAAGGAGAAAAGCCTCCAATCAAATGCATGCAGACAGGTGATCTCCTCGCTGCAGACTGAAGGCTGTTTAAATACAAGCTTTGGCACAAGCAATCTCTATGATCTCAGACATGACAGAGAGGGACCAGAGCAATATGTGGACTATGCTGAAATACTAACCAGTTTTCATTTAACTTCAGCTTTCAGAGTCCCAAACTTGAGACACCAAGTAGAGGTGGGGTAAAAAGAAGTCTCAGTCATGTTCAGGTTATTAAAAGGAGAAGCACAGAACTCTTTGGCAGAGGCTTCCTCAAGACTCAGAATATTCTGTAAGAATTACTGATGGTTTTAAGGGTCAAATTTCCTATCTGATTGTTTCCATATTTCCAGAATACCAAAGCTTCAAATGCAGAATAACGTTTTTGGGGGTTTTCACATGAAAGGAAAAACCATTCCTGAGCATTCCCATTACTCTTCTGACCTGCCTGGTCTCAGAAACCATTCTATCTTCAAGTATGTTTAGAATCACACTTTTTTTCTAACTGCACAACATGTCTTTTAAAGAGTACAATATCTGGGGACTTTAATGCTATTACACCCTTCAATACCCTCAAAAATAGGAGGAACTAATTTCTGAAGTTCTAATAAGGGACATTCTTGGCACAGTCTGCATAAGAACTTGCTTCCTTCCTGCTGCAAATCACCAATTCATACCACCCTCCACAGGATAGAGAAAAAACAGTATAAAAAATAAAGCCATGGCAACATTAAGACACTGCCCTAGTAAAGAGTCTGTTAGGCTCTGTAAACGTGTAAGTTTCTAGCATGACATTCTGCCAGTGAGTTTGCTGGAGTAAAGGATTTTATTTTCATTCTTCTCTTCTTTGCTTTGCTGATTAATAAGATCCAACTATTTGTGTGCTGCCCATCAAAAAAGCTACATGGATCAAAGGTGAGCAAATATTTCATACACCAGAAGTGCACCACAGAGACAGAAGTAAAGGAGTAGCAAAGATGTTCACATGTAAGCAAACTGTTATAATTGCTCTGGATTTATTTATTTATGTATTCATATTTACTTGAGTTGCACCAGAGTTATAGAAAATTGTACTCCAGAAATACACATAAACATCGTGGCTGTACCATAATTCAATCTTCAAAAATTAATAAAAATTTCAAATTGATGTTGATATTTGCAGATTTCTATGTTCATACAATACTGCAATGAATTTATTCTTCAGAGATGTTCCAATAATTGACCATTGAATAGAATTTCATTAATTTTGGCGCAGCAGTTTTCAACTGGAGTGATTTCATTCTAAGTCATATGGCTGACTCACGTTTATCAACAGTTAATGTTGCAAATAGTACAACTAAACATTAATAACATGACTGGATACAAAATCTGTAGGACGATTACTCTTTATATATTTGAAACCCATTAAGCACTCCTACACTGAAACTAGATGGTACCATTTGTAAACTAAATAGCTCTTTGGTCTGCACTTCCCATGTTAGCTCAGTAAATTAATGCTTTCAGGGCAATTTAAAATGTAAATTAATCTGGAAACACAAAGTCTTGCTGAAAAACGCAGCAATATATTAAATGGATATTTTGTTCTCTGAGGAATCAAATTTTGAAATTGCTGTTTTGAGAAAGTTCAGGCGAGCTTTTTTTCTTCACCTCTGACAGGATACACAAACATAGCCCTTGCTTTTCAGAAACTATTTTCCAGCATTTGGTGCTTACACGGACCTCCTGACAAAAAGTAGGGAAATGTCAGGTGAGTGCTGAAATGGCTAATGCTATATATTTCAGTGTTATTAATACTATTTTTTCCACACTTTTTTTATCATGTAAGAACACATGCCAGGAAGCCTAGTCATGTCAGAAAATGAGAATGTTAAACAAGTTATGTCTTTCTTTATAAAAATATGGGCCATTTAACAAGACAATAGATGTAAAGCACATTTGCTTCACATACGAACTTTACCTCAAATCTGGAAACACTGAGATGTAATAGACACAGAAATATAATTTCTAGAACAGAAATATAAACTGGAAATAAAAGTCAATGCAGACAAGTGTCTTTGTAATAACAACAGTTTAAAAGAATGAGCTGAAGCAGAGGGAAGCTAAGTATGGATGCAGTGATATTCAGGATGCATTAACAAACAGACTTGGCAGTCGTAAGAGGCAAGGTAAGGTTTTAAACCTTTTTTGCTTTGAGACACCACTCTGCTCCCCAGTCAGAAGGGAAAAATAAGAACTGCACTCTTGCAGTATCCATATGGAATACACAGTTGACAGCTGTGTCCATAAAGTTGCACAGCCAGTAAACACACCACTCTAACAGCAAAAAGAGAGCATCTGCACACCCAGAACAATGTTTTAAATCACAGATTTTTTTTTCCTATCAGTGGGTTCACATTCATCTGCGTCTGTAACAAACATACACATCTGAACTTCTTTTATTCAACTTTCAAAAACAGGAGAATATTTAAAAAATTAATTTAGGTTACCTTAATAGGACAAGTTATAGAATGTTTCACCATGCAGAAGACTTGCTAAGATAAACCTAAGTAGAGAAATATGAAAGTGCTTTGCTTTAAATGTAACATTTGACAACAAGACCTGCAATTACTAATCAAGGACATCAAAGACAAAACACGTACACTCCAAAAGAGTTTAAATGTAAATTACTCCTTGAAAAAGACACAGTAATTAGATTCCTACCAATTATAGCATTAGAAGCATAATAGTAAAATACAAAACATAAGAAGAAATGGGAACACATAGGACACAACTGGAACATTTTTTTTCATAAATTCTGTATTTTGATTTATGTTAATCATTAAACAGGCAGACAGAAAAAAATGACAAGCCTATAAGACTGAGATTTCCTCTCTTTGTTTCTGTAAGGCTATTTTCCTGATGTCAATGCCTGTTCCTCAAGGTTGTTATCTTCCAGCCCTTGTTCTTTCTCAGCCCCATCTTCCTCTTCTCTAATTTTAATTTAATTTAATTAAATCCTTCCTTAAATTAAACACTGGCTTTAGAGGTTACATGCTTTTTGCTGCAGGTTTTACAGTTTTAAATAAACCATAAAGGGAATCCTGGTAGAACTTTCCTCTAGTGAGTATGGGGGAGAACAGACTAAAATGAATGCAAAAAAATGAAGTCCAAGCCCTAAAAGTCTCTACTACAACAGTTCTTCCATTCATAGACCAAACGTAAGACAACGTTGATTAATGACTTTTCTTCTGCATATATCATATTACTCTTCCCTTCAATTAAAGAGAGATTTTGAAGTTTGTGGCTTGACAGTACAGTAAATCTGGCTTTAAAGCTGACAGCACTGGACCAAAATCAATACAGTCACACAAGATAAAAGTGCTGATCCAGCACAGGCTCCGCCTGCTCGTTCAAAATCATTCTGAAGCGCTCATGGAGTAATTTTATACTAACCACTTTTCTGCTGAATAAGATATCTCGGCAACATTCTTCTACAAGGAGACATCACAAAATGAATCTTATCACTAACCAAGGCGAAAAAACTCCACATCATATATCCCTTGTTCTCTAACGTGCCAGACAGATTATTTAATTTCCCCATCACACCTAGATTAACTTCGTACCTTTGTCTCCGAGTTAGACAGAAACACAGATGCTTCTGGGGTACCACAGCAGCATGCAGGTCTTCAGGGGCCAGAGTGCCAATTAGCTGTGACTGTGGGTTAGAAGTACAGCTGGTTCCAGGAGCTGGATGAACTCCTAATTGTCTCTCATTACTGACAGTTCCTGTGTTAGGTAAATATCTGTTACCAGTAACTTCTGCACTCCTTGCCCTGGAGCAGCTAGCTGAGCTGCTGCTATCAAATCCAAATCTTGGCATGCCTAATTTCTCCTTCTGGAGGTGGGCTGAAGAGTTGAGTGCTTCCAAGTCACAGGAGGGCAAATGAGCCAAACGATTCTTGTTCTTTGAACAATTTCAAGAAATGCTGAACTAAAAGCTGTATCTGTAAAGACCCTGAGAGGATACCAGGTTTACACTGCTCCAGAAAGAAATGGGAGACAGGAAGGTCCAAATCTGCACAGAGGTGTGTGTGTGTGGCCTCAGGTATGCTCTTGGTGTCCCTGATCACCAGCTGCTGCAATAGCATCACCTTTTGGGAGGAATGAAAAGAATCCTGAAGGGCTCCAAGAACATGACAAGGCTGCTGCTGAGATCCTTGCCTGAAGCTGAACTATCTCCCTAGGTGTGAGAAACTCTGGATGTGAGAAAAGCCTATACCCAGGCAGTAGGACAGAGGTCTGCACATCCCTATTCACAGTTCAAAATGAGCCTCAAAAGCTCCCACTGCAATTTGATTGACTTCTTTGGGGCCATTCACCTGTGTCCACTGTGGAGAAATGTCAACAAGTATACTCAGCTGAAAACATTCACAAGTAGGTCCACAAAAATAAACAAGAAACACAGTAGAAACCTAAAAAATATGTTTATTTGAGAAAGAATCTGAACCAAATTTTAAGTGTTGGAATATGAAATGTCATTTTGAGAGTGACAACGCTCTGAAAACTGAAGGCTGTCTAAAGTATGAATTTTGCTTTTAAACTGTTTTCTGCTGCCTCGGTTTATAAACAATGAGAGTGTACAGCTTGGCAACATAATTCAGTTTTATCTAATATGGTTTTCCCATCATCTGCGTCCAAATAAATATCACAAATAATGTGTAAGCAGCTTCACCTAGCATAAAAGTCTGTAACATTAGAATAAAAGTCTGTAATAGTGTTACAACATAATAGTGGCATTTAGCAAATGCAGCCAGAAAACAGAATGTGATGCAATAAGAATTAACATCTTAAATTGATGCACAATGAAAACACATTTTCCATCAAATCTATTTAATACAGCATGTTTTCTCCAGTGCACCAAGGCAGCAGAGCTGCAGTGAAAAAGCCCACAAAGCCATTAAGATTTCTTGCCTATCCATATTCCAGCATAAGGAATCAGAAGTATTTATATATTGATTTGTCGCTTGATTATTTTTTTTTATTCTTACAAAAACAGTCAGATGCCTTCAAAAATTCCAGTCTCTGCTTCCCTGACTTCCACCTTCTCTTCTGACTAGTCAGAAGGCAGGGGAAGGCCTCTGCAGCAGGTTAGACCTAGGGAAGGGCTGGTAGGGATTTCAAACTGATGAAATTTAATTCCCATATTTTATAACCTCTATCTTATAGATTACACTATGTTACACTATGCTACACTATGCTAAGAACAAAAACAAACAAACAATTATAGCTTATACACTATTCTAATTCTTTCTTCACTTTACATGGATAACAATGCTCTGTGTCAAAAATGCTACAGAAGAGACAATACATTTAATAAAGCAGATGGAAAAGACTTTTGAAGATCGGATGTAAGATTGGCCATATTTCACTGAAAATTTCAATGAGGTGAAGAAATTACTCTTGAGATGGTGGTAAGCCTGACATTCAAAGAAAAAGGCTGATTTTTTTTTAAAAAATATATTGAAAATTTCATATAAGACATAAAACATAAGAAATATAAAAATTACTATAACTCCAAGCTCAAAGTGATTTTAAGCAGCACATTTCCTCAATTCTTTCCTCTTCCCCATAAAAGCACTGTGTGCTTTTTTCCACCCAAAAGCAAGTACTAATCACACTTTCTAAAAGTACTTACTGAAAAGAACAAGTTGGTAAAAAATGTTCTAGATAGTATATCATTACAAGGTCAGATTCTGAGTCTAGGATCCGGACCTCAACAAGCCCAATTCTTCTGATCAGCACTTCAGAGTCATTCTATGGGCAAAGTGCAAATAATCTTACCAAAATCCAGACCAAAACAGATAGGTAAGAGAATTAAGTACAATGTATTTGAACCTCACACATATGGAACATTTTTAAAACTACTCCACTGGAGAATCTGATAGTTAATCCCGGAAAATACAGTGCTGTGAGGTGATGCACAGCACTAAAGCATTTGATAATTTCATTCCTCTTCAAGAAATCATAGAAACATATGTTTAACTTTAATCATAGATCATCCTACTGCTTTCATCTGGACGTAATCATTAACCATAAACACGTGCTTAAATGCTTCACTGAAAAGGGATGAGATTACTCACACTCTTACAGTTAATTTTATGCTTACATGTTATAGAGTGGCCTCTTGGCAGGCTGCACTGTGCAGTGACTGTTCACAGCAGACACAACCTGCAATGCCCTCCAGCAAAGATTGCCATCGTGCCCTTCTTGCCTGCTCCTTAATAACTTGTGGGGTAGGTCATGTAAGACAGTCTCTGCATGGAGTTCTCCAGTGAGACCTGGCCAAAAAAGTCGTGTAAAAAAGTGCAACCAGTTAATTGATCCAGCTCCCAAAAATTTTTTAACATTGAAAATTACTCTTTTTCCAGTAAGAACATTGATTAAAGTTAATAGTTATTACTAATTCCACTTGTTAGATTCTAAGATTAAAGTCTAGTTATTAACTTAACTAAATCAGCCATGGTGAAGGCTGCAGAACTATGCTTTTGGTATATACAAAGACTATCTTCTGTAAAATATCAAGCTTATTTTTACATAGAGCCTCAAGCAATGGTACTGGAGATGCATTCTGTGTGTCAGCTCTCCTTCTCTCTCTTCTCTTAACATACCATATTTATGGTCCTTATGACTGCAATGTCTAACTGCCTTCCTAGAAATTGGAAGATAAAAGCAAACCAGACAGAGTTCATAGCAGCAAGCTGAAATCCATTTCCAGGGAATTAAATTCAATTCAAAACATGTATCAAATATCAAGCCCTTCTTCTTGGAGTAAAAACTGTGGTACAAAAGAACCAAGCAAATTACTTCTAAATCTCCCACAATTTCATAGGCAGTCCAATAGTTTAATCCAGTAAAAAGCTGGTAACCAGCACAGAGAGACAAACAAGCATATGAGCACTTTAAGAAAATAGGATCTGTGAAACTAATAGAGATCAACAGTAACACAGCTGTTGGGTTTGCAGCCACTCTCAGAGCATTGCATTTAGCATATAAGCCACTTGTCACAGCTGTTCTTGCACGTACTGCACTATTCCTCCTAACTGGATTGCCATGATATGTTGACTGTCATGATTTATTTTTTTTTTACATCTGGGCAAGTAAACGGCCTTTGATAAATGCTACCACTTGTTATGAAAACAAGCATCACCTGTCCCAAGGAACAATAACTCTGGACTATGTCCATCACTTGGAAAACACTTCCACCTACCGTCTGCCACTCTTCTGTCACAGTTCCTGAAAAACCCTCTACCTGCCTCACAATGTTTCTGCAATTAAATCACCTGCCATTATACTGTCACAAAGCACAAAACAAGAATTTTAAATATTCACCTTAAAAAAATAATGCATCTTGAGTAGCTATTTTACTTTTACTGAACTGAAAAAAAATTTTAGCATCTGTAATGACAGGACTGTTTTTGTTCCTGTAATTAACCTCATTCCCAAGATCAATTCTATTTTTTACAGAGCAGACTAACTTGAAACAATATATTCAGGCTAAACCAAGGTAGAAATCCAGAATTTGCTTTAGGTTTGTCACTTGGTTGTTCCTCAGCATTTAAGAAATAAATTACCAGTTTTTATCTGTACAGTTCTCAGTCAGCTGAATTCTAGCTTGACTTACAAAGCAAAAATTCAGGCATCTGCATGGTTACACCTGTGACACAATAAGGATTTTGGTAACATTAAAATCAGAGATATTAGTTAAATGTATTTAGATAATCCTTGGCCAATAATATGTGAGGAAGAAAACATTCAGTGAAAATGAGAGGGGATAATACAAACCAATCAAGAAGGGGGGACCAAATCATAACACCACCACTCCTCCCCCTGCCCCCAAATTTTGAGACAGTGATACAGTAACATTTGAGGTCCTAAAGCTGTGAGAAACATTTCTACCCTGGCAGTATATTATCTATTTTTAAACTTTTTTAAAAAAATATCTAAATAGGTTCACCTATGTCACAATATTACATTCTCTTAATTTAAAGTTCTATCAGTTGCTCTGGTGCCTCAGCCCCTTTGGCAATCCCAGCAGGGAGACTGAACAATGGATAAACACACACAGAACCCGCAGCATGTTTTCAGATCTTTTATATCTAAGACTTTTAAGGAACATTAGCACCATGGCAAGGGAAAACC
The DNA here is from genome assembly GCF_001715985.3 of Manacus vitellinus. Classification (NCBI taxonomy): domain Eukaryota; kingdom Metazoa; phylum Chordata; class Aves; order Passeriformes; family Pipridae; genus Manacus; species Manacus vitellinus. The sequence goes on along the minus strand of NW_021940645.1, from coordinate 1,611,082 downwards.
TGAACTGCCTTTAGCGTTATCATATCTAGAACAGCAGTTGTTTGTAAATAGGATCTCAGGAGGGAACACAATGTGTTAAGTTCCAAAAGTAAAGGAAGTATTTAATTGAGGAAAGGGGGAGTATTATCTCTTCGAATGGTTGCAGGGCACAAGAAGGATGGAGTACAATTTAAATGCAGAGGCAGATCCCTGTCAGGGGATAATTGCTACCAAAATAGTCTTATGAGTGGAGAGGAGTACAGAATAATAATTAGTTTGATTCTGTCTGAAAGGAGAGCGGGGCCCAGCAGCCCCGACAGCGGCTGTGCTGGCACCAGGAGCCAGCAGGTGGGTGAGGACACAGCCACAGCCACCGCGAGACACGCGTGGCTTGGAAGCCATCAAAGCACACAGTGCTGCCAGGATCCTCAGGGCAAGCAGCCAGCACACACCTCTGAAAGCCATCTTCCACTTTATTCCCAACCGATTTCAGTTCTCCAAACACACAAACAAGTTATTTCAAGAAAACCGCGGCTCCCACGAGGGGGAAAAACAAGATAGTGGCCACGGAACATAAACCGAGCTGAGGTAGCCTACCCTCACAAATTTTATGCTGCTCAAAAAGATTTTAAAAAATCCATGACCTTAATTATTTCTTTCAAATTAGTCTGCGAAAGAAGCTGTGGCACTGCTTCCCAAGCAGTACTTTTCAAGATAGGCAAATGTTCTAAAAAATTCCTTCTTATGAATGTTTTTGTAGAAAGAAATTCCTGCTTCATAGACATGTGCAGATGCCTTAATCTTCCTAAAAATCCTAGAATTACTTTATTTTGAAGTAGTGTGATTATTTGTAGTAACTACAGTCATTTTGAAAAATTAATAAAGAAATTAATCATTTTCCTGAAACAATCTGAAATGGTCTAGATCTACTGACAAGTAGGTGAATTACTGATCATAAATTTTAAGGTCTAGAGTTAATCTAGTATAATTTGTCATTATCAAATGTGTTAAACCTGTGAGAAACAGAAGGTGGGGTTTTTTTCAACTGAGTTAATGAAACAAAAATATTACATTAAATATTACACTTTAACTGACCAGTTCTGTCAACTCCTAGTTTGGGACAAAAATAAAAAAGCAGACAGATTCACTGGTAGAAAATAATAGTTCTGTGACCCTAAGCTCACTTAGATTTTGGAGCCTTCAACTGAAATACAGATTGATCATCACAAAAATTAAATGCAGTTTACTCTGACTAGCATCACAACTCCAATAAATTACTTATACTGATTTCTAATTTCCTAAAAAAAACACCTACTTTATTTGCTGGCATACAAACAGGTAACATTTCATTTAAAAATATACAAGTTGCTCCAGATCTGTCCAAAATTATGTCTAAAAGCTACTAAACATTTATGAAAGAGATTATAAAGGCTGGTTTATAAAACTAGAAATCCAGAGAAGAGCCCAGCTCTATTTATTCACCTCTTGTAAGTGGAGTCCTGGCTGTCCCTGTTTAGTGGTTTGGGTTTTTTACCTTAGATTAGTAACAATGGTAAGTAAACACAAATGTACCACAGGAGGAAAGGTGCAATTGAGTTACAGGCATGAATGCTGGAAAGAAACTTGACAACTCAGTGTCTTTGTGACAATTCCAATCAAATTCCACGTAAGTGGAGTTTAGCATGGAGAAAAGGAGGCTCAGGGGAGACCTTATCCCTCTCTACCACCCCCTCAAAGGAGGCTGTAGTGAGATGGGGGTCGGCCTCTTCTCCCAAGTAACAAGCAACAGGACAAGAGGAAACAGCCTCAAGCTGCTCCAGGCTGGGTGCAGATTCAACATCAGGAAGAATTTCCTCACTGAAAGGGTGGTCCAGCATCAGAATGGGCTGCCCAGGGAGGTGGTGGAATTGCCATGCCTGGAACTGTTCAAGAAACAACTGGATGTGGCACTTACTGCTATGGCCTAGTTGACATGGTAGTGTTGGGTCAAAGGTTGGACTCAATCATCTTGGAGGTCCTTTCTGACCTTAACGATTCTATGACTCTACGATAAACATTAATTCAGTTCTGAAACAGTCCTGTTCTACATGTTTAAAAACACTGAATAAAATGATTCAGAGGAAAAAAAAAGAAGACTTCAATGGGGGTAGGGAACTAACTGGAAACTACTGAAAGTTTGGACAGAAAGAAGGGAAACACTCAACATAAAAACAAACTTAATATTTGATAAAGGGTGCATGTTGGAAAAAGGTAATATTCATACTTGTTTTCCATTAACATCTATGCCTTACTGTTATACAACAGCACACACAATACCCATCCATAGGAACGTTGTCCACAATGCACAGCACTCACTGGTTTCTGCTGTATTACAGCTTGAGGTTCAGTAGGCTGCTTCATGTCATCTCCTGCATTTTTTAACAAAGTACACAGATCCTTAAGGAATACTGATTGCATTTGCTGTACACATCTGTTTTTACCAGACCAAGAAGTTATCTGATTGTCACTCACATTGCATCTGCTGCTATCACCATTCACAATACTGTTATTTCCAAATGCTCTCCTCATGTTTTGCTTTTCCTGCTGCTTAAAACTGCAGGTGATGAGAGAGCACTTCCAACATTTCAGTCATCTCTTCAACTGCAATGGGACAACAAAGTGTGTGTCTCTTAATGATGACAATCCCAAATGGACTGAAGTTCCTGGTTCAGGTAAGATGCTTTTGTAGTACATGTACATAATAGCTGTATCACCAGGATCCTTTGCTCCAACTGCTACAGGCAAAGAAACAAACTCTTTTTGGCATGTAAAATAAAAGCCTTGCTCCAATATTCTGGCCTTATCAATAACCAAGAAAGTAAGGACATGAAGTATTCATTGAAATTACGCAAATTTGGCTGACTTTGCTGAGCAGTGAAATGCAAACTTCTAGATAGAATATATTTGTTCTTTTAGTTTAACTCCAACTTTCAATTCTGTTTACTTGATAAATGGAGGGAGGGAGGAAGGAAGGAAGGGAGGAAATTCTCATAGTCTCGGATATAGGGAATTTGTCAGTGAAGAGAAAGCTACAAACTTTATTTTTCTCTCCACCATCAGTACTTGTGAATAAAAATAAGGACACACACAATGAACACAATCTACTCTGCAGCCTCCACTCTTATTTTCTAACACTTTTTTTCCAACAGAAATTGATGCACCAAGCTGCTGATACCTTCCTCCCTCCCATTTTCATAAACAAACACCTTTCAAAAAATGCAGCTTATTTCCAAAATAGATACCACGTTCTTACTAATTAGCTCTTTTACTCAATTCATGCTTCTTGTATGAGAAACTCACAAAACAATCTACAAGATGAAGATTTTTGTACATGCTAAGAATAAAAAAAGAGAGACTTTGATCTCCAGATAGTAGGCACAAGCATCAGACTAAGCCTGCCTGGAGAGCAATTACACAGAAGCAGGTGCTATCAAGTTCTGTTGTTTCTCTAAATAAAAGCCTTCCTGGGTGGAATCAGAAAACTACAATCCATAAACACAACACAAATAATTTCCCCTGAAATACCTCAGGTTTATAGTCTAAGCAATTCCTGGATAACTTAACAGTCAACTTATAAAAAAACAAAGCCTACAGAAAAACAACGAGGTTTTTTGTTTACTTTTCAATTCCATTATCTTCAAGTACAATGGAAGGATTTAAAATGCTACATAAGTTTAAGCTGGCTGAAATAGTTTATAAAAAATGCAACCATCTAAAGAAAAAATAACAAGCCTGTCAAAACCTTAAAAGCAGATAAAGATACAAGATTAATTATGCACAAAGAAGAAAGCTTGAATCTTTATCTGAGGATCAAAAAAAAAAGGAATTATATCAATATTTTTATACTTTTTCTAACAACAAAAATTTTGCCAAGCTTTTAACAGTTTTTCCCCTCTCAGGGAAGGAAGCTGCATGATGGGCACGAGGGTGACACTGGGCAGCAGGGAGCACTGGGTGACAGAACACCAAATGGACAAACAACAAGCAAAAGTAACAGAGTAAAAGTGGTTTCATAGGGGCTGAACAACCATTTTCTCTTTATATAGGGAATTATTATGATCCTTTATTGGACTGAGGAACACATGATCATTTTCTGTGCAATCCCTTCCTTTTCTTAATTCATCAAGTGTTTCCCACTCCGAAAAAAGGTTAGAAGGATAAGTGTATCAGCAGGCTTATTTACATGAATTCGCTAATTAAGAGCTTGATATCTCACTGTTTACATGGAGTAATGGAAACATGTAAAACCATTTGTGAGATTGTACTTTTAGTTCAATCTTTAAAAGGTACTAGCTTACCAGAATAATGGAATCAGTTTTAGAAACTAAAAAGGAGATAAGTTAAAACTGTTAAACTGGCTTTTTCCTCCAGAACTGAGAGATCACTGTAAGTAGTTTTCTTTGGTTAAATAATTACAGGAAAACAACACAACAACAAAAAACCAAGAGAACACATGTTTAACTTTCAGGTGTAGAAAAAAGGCAGATCAATTTGGCATGATAGAAACATTCATAAATCTCAGGAAAAGCACAATTTACTTGATAATTCTATTATTCCAGTTGACAGAGATTTTGAACATGAAAATAGTTCTTTAACAGGTTTGCAAGTCTCTGAGAAATTATTCAAATAAAGGGAAAGAAGGCTATGTAAGTCTCTCATGTCAACTCTATTTGACAAGTTTTTGCTCTTTTTCTTTTAATATGGTAAACTGTGCTTGGTGCAATGATCTGTTTTAGAATTAGTTTGTTATAGCATAAATTGAATCTTCTATGCTACATTGTACAGTGCATGACACTGGAAGTACAGTCAAAATTCATGTCTCTGAATGAATTTTTCACTTAAAAATGTCTTTCAGCTCAGGTGACTGGGAACACAATTATGTGCTCTCCATCACTTTGCTGTACTAAGCATTCATCTTTAATGCTAGTGTCAGCACTACTGCAGTTTTACTGCTCTCTTATTTCTTTTGTATGTAAATCTCCAGAATAATGAACTAGAAGCTATCACGTTGTTTGAGAAAGTCTCCACGAGACATTAATTGCATTTATCCTGACTTGGCATGTTTTTGTGAAGACTTGGAAGGTGGCAGGTACTGCCTTAACAGTAAAAACTCGGAATGCTTTACAATAGATGCAACTTCATCAGCATTGTCCTATGCCAGACATTGCAAAAGCATCAGACAAACCTATCCAGACAACACAGCACCTTGAGTGAAGAGATATTTTTCTTGAAGCAACCAGTCATCAGCCTGATATTACAGCCTGCTTATAAACGTCTGTGCTTGTTCGTCAAGTCCAGCCTGGCACTGTGAACACCTTGGCTTGCACACAGACATTTCCCCCCCTCCTGCAGGTAGAGGATGCCCCAGTGCTGTCTTCGTAAATTTTTGGAATTGGTGGTCCACTTCTAGAGCTAAAGTAATTTTTGGATCACCTCTTCAAGGCCTACTTCTACACAAGAACAGGTGAGATGCTATTGTTCTGTGGAACTGAATATCACCTCAAATGGGTTTGGCAAGCTGTAGAGATCTTCATGTTCTACTTCTACTGATAATTCACAGTTTACTCAAATACCTACTTGTTTAAATACAGCCACTGAAATCTTTCTCATGCTAACATAACCCTTTTCCTCCCCCTGGTTCATTATGGCAATCTCTTGCAAGGCAACTACTCCTTATCTATTCCTGATTGTATTCATTCCCAAAGTGTTTACAAGTGGATTTAGAAATCATGCATGGCAATTGCTAACCCACCACTGAAATGCAAAAATCTCTCAAGTGAAACAAAGCAATTACTTAGGAGTGCCCAACTCACTCAATTCATCAAAGCTAATTATTTGAGGTATTAACTGATGCTTCACAAGGTAATTCACAGATCTTTCACAAGTGTAATTAAAATTGCAACTCTGAGCTGGGTTCAGATATCCAGGCCATGACCTGCCCTTGTCTGTAGGCTTTCCAGGCAAGCAGACAGACATATTGAGATGCACACAACATATTGAATCTATGTAATGTATAATTTCTAGAGGCTAGATCGATACCTGTTGAATCCATTCACAGTTTGCTTATCTCAAAGAAAATCAGATACTGTTAGAAAAAAAAAAAAAAACACACAAAATTTTCAGCTTATTTATTTAAACACTAAAAGAGGTCATCCCTAGGAAGGTTTCCATAGCAACCACCACTGTCAAAGATTGAGGAGAAAGGTGTTGGTAGGGCTTCCTCCTTAATGAACCGGAATTAGTCACACTCCCCTCTTCCCAGCTGGAGGCTGCTCATCCCCTGTTGGCTTCCTCATTGATGCATCTGCCCCGAGCCCATCTGGAACTGCACCTAAAAGAAGTAATCCTACCTCATAAACATGTACAAGTATGAATTCACTACAATTATTTTTATTGTTGTTGTTGTGGAGAAGGCTTATTCTGGTGATAAAGAGTGATCAACAACCAAGTACTACACTGAGAATCCATCGTTGATCAGAGCAGAAATCAAGAGATTAGAGTAGTGCTTAATATTTCCCAGCTGAACTGGGGTATTATACACCTTAGCTCTTCTCGTTCAATACTACTAAAGCCCATGCAGCATAATATTATTTCTGATTTGTTGTATCTCAGCTTGAGCACAGTGCCTGATAATAAAAGGACAAGTCACTAATCTCTGCATCACACAGTTGCTATCACCTGACAATTTTATATTCATCCTATATTGATTCCTGTGAAAGAAATATTCTCTGCTGATTTCTAAATTACATACACACAAGAAATGGCTCAGCCTTATCTCTGCCTTTGGCTGGATACAGCAAAGCTATCAAGATTGTTTTTTAAAGGATGATATTACAAAGGAGTGTGCTGACAACGTGATTTAGCTGTGCTTAAAACCAGAGACTTTATAATGAAGTTGAAATAATAAGTTCATCTTATCTACTAGCATAAAGAGGGAGAACAACCACATTACTGGAAGGATTCATTCTGGAGAATGACACAGCACCTTATTTAAGATTTTATTCTTTCTGAAAGACATACTCATGTTTTGTTCTGTCATCAACACGAAAGCTTCCAAAAAAGTCAAGATTCTATCATAAATGCAAGCCTGTGTGTCTGCCAAGAACAAATGAAACAAAACCCAGAAGTTATCCAAGAAGCACTAACTTCCTCTGTTACAAAAACACCATGTGAGGTATCAGGAGTAGCAGCACTGAAACTGTTTGACCCAAGTGACAGAGAAGAGAATCCAGCCTTATGCAACACAGTATTTTTTCCATATAAAAATGCCTGGTCCTGCAAAGTGTCCTGTAGATGGCCTGTATTTTTGTTAGTATCTCCAGATCTCCTAGAGGATAAATTTCAAACCACCCCTCAGCACCAAAAGTCAGTTCCCAATAAGCTTACAGGTGAAGTATCCAGAATTTAAAAAACTCAAGCATCCCAGCTGCATTCCATCAGTGTGCTGGAAACTATTACACAAATCTGCCCCGAGATAGCTTTAAACATCAGCTAATAGTTTTTCATTTGGTCTTCTGACAGAAACAAGCACAACATGTCCTGGACACTCAAGCACTTCCAGTACTGTTGAAGGATTCAGCCCCATCAACTTTCCTCTACAATTATATTACAAATCTCTTCATGTATCATTATACAGAGCTCAAGCACTCCAAGGAACAACTTTCTTACTATAGGTCATGCATTAATTGTCAGATCCTGTTCTTATTACTGTGATAGTAATCCAATGTATAATTCATACAGTGAAGAAACAAGAGTGTGGCCAAGGCAGTGGTACTAGTTCCCTTGCTGATTTGAACTACCTCCAGAGTGGTTCTTTCAGTTGTGCTCATCAAGAGTCAGGGAAGTTCAGGGCCAAATCAATAAAAAACATGTCCTTCGTCTACAGCCTGGGCAGAAATAGCCACATCGATACAGAAAATCAATTTATTTTTCTGTTGTTGCATAGGAATAGTATTAAGGAAGACAAGACACATTTGACTTTTAAAGTAAGTTTAGAGAAGACCTAAAATACCACCTGTAAATCTAACATTTATGAAAAAAATTAGCATGTCTCCACTCAAAAGCAAGTTTTTCAAAGTACTAGACAATATCCATTTTCAGACACTTCACTTCAAAATCTCAGACCTCTTTACTTTTGTTATTTTGACATATTTTTACCACTACAACCACGTAAAATGCAAAATATTTTCTATGCCAGCCTTGTTCACTGAAAGCAACAGCAATCACTAGCTTTCTGCTTTGCAGCCATTCAACTCAACCCTACTTCCAAGCCAAACCAAATTGACAGCAGAATTGATAGAAGATAAATCACATTACATGACCTGATCTAAACACAAGGCAGCACACATAAGCAAAGTCCATCCCCTCTCAGAGAAGGTGGCTGGGAAGTGGGAACGCTGCCGGCAGACGGAGCCTTCCAGTCCATTAGTCACATCTGCCAGTGAGCTGAGAGACACCAACTTCTGAGGCATGAACTTCCAGGTGACTTATGAAGTCCCTCCTGTCACAAAGCCTGCTGTTCTCAGTGCTCTATTTATAGAGGATCTCTTTGTAGCATTGCTCAAGCAGGAGAGAGAAAGCTGGAGGCTTTCCAATAGAAACAGGTAAACAGTGAAACCACCTTCAAAAAAGCGATGTTCTGTCTGAATCAAGCACTCTTGCTTGTCTGGCTAGAGAACAATAAGGAGAACTTTTGGCATGGTAAGGAAAAACAATAACAGAAGGAAAAAAATATTCTTGAGTTTAAATGACCCTATTTCAGTAAGAAGTTCTTAATTTTACTCCATTCTTTACAGAGAAGTAGCTATGCAGTGTAATATTACACCTAGAAGAAAGCTTAAACACTACAGAACAATCAACATATGGCAACAAGGCTTAAATGACTTAAAAGATGGCAGATGCCACACTCCAGCCTGGGCTGTGAATGACACACACCAACACAAATGGCCTGGACATGCTGAGCTGACACACAGAACAACCCATCTGGAGCTTCACTACGGCAGAAACAAAGCCCTCTCCATCCAGGCTTCTTCCTAGTTATTGAAACTATCACAGAACTGACTGCCACAGGATATCACATTTCAATTAGCTGCAATGTCTTATTCCCTTGGGTTGGGTGGTTTTTTCCTCCCCAGAAAAGTTCCAAGGTCTTCTCTCCACCACATTCCCAACTCAAGTCTGAATTTTTCCTTTTGGGGATTTCTCACACACACATATCCCACGTCCTCCCTCCACCCACCCACACACCCCTTCCACAAGATTTTTTTAATTAGTATTTATGCAGATGGCTACATTATATTTTAACTTATGTATCCTGTAGTCATCCTGCAGAGTACATATTTCAGGAACATTACTGGAAAAACAAGCATATTTGTAAACTGGAAGATCTTAATTAGCACCATTTTCTAGAAGGACACTATCAAGTACTGTGCCCAAAAATGTGAACAGCAGTTGCCACCACAACCCTCTATTTCTGGAAATTCTGTTTGATGATATTTTAAAGTATCTGAACAATATATGTACATATAGCATTGATCATGAAATATAAAATACATTAGAAAGTATAATTCTAATGTGAAGTGATAGCAAAATATATGTGATTTGATCCAATGTACTTCACTTCACCTGGGGGGTGTGACTATAATTTGAGAATTTGAGCTATGTCCAAAAGCAAATGCTGCTTTAATACACACTAATCTGATGTGTTTCCTTTATTACAAATGTTGCATACAACCAAAAAAAAGAACCAAACCACCAAAACACCAATATTGGTGTTAAAGATTCCTCACAGTGTTTGCAGAATGTCACGAGTTTCATCATACTCCACTTGCAATGGGAGATATTGTTATTTAGTCACATTGCAGCTCCCAGAATAACGTGGTCATGTGCTTGCTAAGCAAGAAGAAGAGGCAAAGCAGACCTTGTAATAAAGGACGTGTTCTTGCATTTTACCAAATTCAGTGATAACATGAATTAGACTGAGACTGTCAGAAGACTACAATAAATGAAGGAAAATGTGAAGTGGTGGACATTGACTAGACAGAACAAAAGATTCCATAAGAGCTTGAACTGCTTATGGAATCAAAGGAGAGAAGAGAATAAAAAAGAGATGGTCCTAACCTAAAGTCAACAAGGATCCAAGAAACAACATGGTACAGCACTCACGATCTTATAGGACCTCACTTAATTGTGGATTAGCTTGTGATTTGTATTAACTTTTGAATTAATGTATATATTCTGCAATGATAAAGTCATACGTTAGGTGAGTTGGTGGTGTAGTGCTTCAATGCATCTGTGTTTTGAAGCATCACAGTAAGCTGGAATAGCTCTTTGTCCTCTCTGGAGTTATTTTCTTGCCCACTTCCTTAACCCAAGTAGTGAGTGAGTGGACTAAAAGCATTCTGACAGCTGGCTGGCCAGTCTGACAGGTGCAGTGGCCCCTGGCTGATGTGCAGTGTGTAAATCCCCTGCATCGTGGGGTAATAATGCACTGACTGCACAAATCACCCTGGTTCACAGCAAGCAACACACCTCACAATACAGAAAATGCTTTGTATTCTACAAGATTTCCATCTAGGTTCAGCCCTAGAATCAACCCTGGGCAGAGAACATAAAAAGATGAACTTCCAAGTTAAGTCAGTATAGCTTGGCTGAAATAAACCTGAAGACCTAATTTTGAACATTCACAATAAAATTACATCAGAAATAGCAGCAAAAAATATTCTATCATCATCCTCTACTTAAAGAAAAATAACATAAATTACAGACCTCTAACACACATAATAGGAAAGCAAGAATTGCATTTTTAACAGTGGGAGATAAAATATATCTATTCATTGCTCTTTTACATTGTTAAAGAAACTATTTAATGGTCGTGTCTTTCTGTCAGCTTTCTTCTCACTTTCTCACAGCATCTTTCACTTTGAATAAGAGCTAAGTTCAGCAACCCATGGGTAACTTATTCCATCAATTTCAGAACAATTTTTAAGTGTTGTAGGACGTTCATGAAGCACAGTATTCACAAAATACCTTGCCAACAATTTTCCTCTAATTTGTAAGTGCAACCAGCAGAATTCCAATTAATTTGCATTTAGTGCCATGTTTTGTTTATCAAAGAAACTACTCTCCTAAGCTCGTCATCTCATTGTTCTCAGAAAGGGCTCATAGCTTCAATATTTAATGTCAGGGAGAAAGAGATGGAGTTATAAAATAACCACCACTTCATTACTCATTCCATGAGTATATGAAATGAAGACATAGCAGTGTACATGGTAAATTATGAACAGAGCAAGTGGTATTGCATTCCCTGCATTAGAATAGTTCTTGCTGTAAAAACAAGTTGGTTTTCACCTCTGGCAATCACACTTCAAAACTGCTTGGGATTAAAGAAACAACAGTGGTATCTAGTCTTCCCACTCTCCCACAGGTAACAACTCGTAATACAATGCAGGACAAACAGTAAATCTTTTTAATATTTTCATTTCATAGGACTAAAAGAATAGGCCTCAAAAACTTTATCATATTGTTAAAAAAAGTAATAAATAAAAAAGGAGGACAAGTATGGGTTCCAGGTTAAATTTTTAGAAATATTGAATCAGCACATCTTAACATTTCCTACTTTAAATATTTTACCTTTCCGACATGCTGAGGTATTTTGAATGAATGCTGATGGTTTCTTGGAAAGGTTACAGATGCTCCCCAGTCTACAAGTAAAAAAGATAAGTGCATTCTACAAAGCCATTGATGCACTAATGGTCAAAACAATTCTGAATGAAGTCACAGCAACTCTTCTAAAGAAACCATGTTGCATTGTTATTATTAGCATGCCACGCAGCCAGAGCCACAGTACGAGCTCTAGGAATGCCAAATTGCACATACTTTTTATCTACAAGTCATTTAACCACACTGGAGAGAAAAGTCCAAATGCCATGACAATGAGGTCTGACACGTGTGACAATGAGCCTGACCCAAATGATAGTTTATGCATGGAACACAGGGCCTAACTACTTCTGTGTTAAGTCAACTAAAACTCAGGTTATCCAGCCCTTCTACAGACACTACTACTCAAAGTCAACTAATTCTTTGCAGAAATTTTAAAATGCAGTAAAACAACTGACTGTAGATGGAGTGGATCAGCTAAGCAAAATGGCTTTGAGAATAACAATATTTATTAAGATTGATAGCAGTAGGCTTGAAAGGTATACACGGTCCAATTACTGCCCACTCAATTTATGCAGCTGTAACTCTTACCCACATTTTAACTTGGCACACGCAAAATCCAAAATGCAGTGTTTTCACTGGTAGCAAACATTTTACCAGATGGTTACTTAATCAAATGTATTTCCTTGCTAATACAGAAACTTTGAAACTACTAGCACATTTTAAAAACATTGATGTATTTATAAATCTAAAAGCTGTTTCAGTTCTTTTTATAAGGTCATATATATGTATAACACATACTTAACAGAATTCCCAATTTCAAAGAGAGTACATCTAATACATTTTGGTTTAGAACTTCTCCTTTTACGCTTGAGGATTTGCATGTCTGAGTACATGAGAAAAAAAGCAGTTTTCAATCTATTATCCTTGGAGCACAACTAAGAACATAATGATTGTCTGCTGGTTTAATTTCGATATGCAGAGCTTGGGAGTACACGGAGATCTACATAACTTTTACACCAGAGAAGTTCATCAGAGCAAGCAAGAACCTCCACACAAGCACCTGCCAGCCATAAGGCCTTCTGCTTACTGCTGGTTTACACCACAGTCAACTTCCATCCTAAAAATCTCAACTGTAGGATTGGAAATTAATTTTTAGGGTAATACTCCAGGTGGACCTTTTCTGACAGAGAGTCTGATCCAATCAAAACTGAACTCATCCATCACATTAGGTCTGTCTGACACAGCTCATGCCGAGGCACTGAAAAGCTGAAAACCATAAGGCTCATTGCAAAAATTACCAGACTGCCAAGACAAAGGATTTGCCTTGTCCAGATGTGCCCATCCATTTGTAATAGCTTCTCAGAGCTTTTAAAGTGATTTTCTTCTCCACATAGCTCAGAATCATCATATACTCAAAGGACAGGAATACAGTGGACTATCAATGAAGCTGCTTTGATGCATATTATCCATACATAATGTTTTGGGGTTTTTTTCAAATCTAGGATTCTCTGTGCAGCATGATTAATTAACTGGAGTTAAGCTCAAGTCTCTAGTCTAGTTTAAAAAGACACGACATCATAGGATGGGTGTGTATCAAATGTATTTGTCCCACCAAATTAAAATTTGTCCTTTTATTTCTGTCATATACTCTTGTCTTCAGTTGAGAAAAAAGCTCAGAAATAAAAGGGTTTAAACCCCCCTGAAAATATGATTTCCATACTAGACCAGTGAAGGTTAATTACACAGACAGGGATAAGTAGCATCACTTGGATTCTTTGTGTCAGTTTGAGGAGACATAGCTCAGAAAAAACAGGAACCACTCAACAACAACGAAAACAAACTAAAAGCATTAATGCTCCTTCTAACAGTGTCAGCAGGTTTCAAGTCACAGTTGGAAAACATGAAACACGCATTAAACAGAATTTGTACCACTTGCTTGCCACAACAGCCTTAAGTCAACATCCAACACACTCTTTACTGTGATCTGGGAAGGAAATATAATTTTCCATTTTAGTCTGCATATCAATATCATCTTCCTGTGGTAAGCCTGGGTCTCTTATTCCCATGCCATATGGCAAATCAAATTCACAACTGAAAGTCAAGCAATCACAACTGGCTGACTGCAGGCAGACTTTAAAATAGGAAATTCCTATACAGCCCTCTGCATTATCTCTGTTAAAATATTTATTAATTTTAGCTAATATTAATTATTAATTTAGCTCCAAATGTGTTCCTTTTCCGGTAATAGTATAGCTTCAGTTTAAAGTGTATTCAGTAATGTTTTATTGATCAAATACTAGTTCTCTTTAGGAACATTCTCACTGATATGACAGAAACAAAACTTCAGAAAATCCTTTAGAATGCCAAAATTTGAGTTTCTTTTAACTACTTATTTTTCAGCGTGATGTCTGAAATAAGAACACAGAAAGAATTTACAGGTACATTGAGCCAAGGAAATTGTTCTCTTCAACATCTGAAATTTAAAGCCAAATTCTAATATTCAAGATAGACTCTTTGATTGCCCTTGGTTTACCTTTAAAATTGTACATAAAAAAGGATAACATGTACGTTTTACTATTCTGTTTTGTGTCTTCACTCTCTGTTTTTCAGGGAAGCACAAAAGCAGTATAAACTGTGCTTCCCTGAAACTTAACAGGCAGCAAACATTTCTTTCATCTTTACATTTCCCTGCTCTCTCCTCATGTCCTTTGCATGCCAATATACATTTGTACCCATAAGAGAATATACAGAAGGATGCATGAAATTTTTTTTGGTGGATGTCAATATTTAGTACTATCATGAAATGATACAGCTTTCCAAATCACTTAAAAATATTATCTCCAGTTAAAAAAAATGCTGAATCTTAAAGAAGTCTTAAGTGGTGTAAAGAACAGGTATTTTAATTTCTCAGGAAGACATGCCAGGAACCTTTTCCTCAGCAAGTGTTTCTTGATAATAAGCCAACATTTTTCCATTAGTGTTAGTAATTAGTATTAGCAATGTTTTACTAGTATTGTCATTTCATTAAATTATTATACTATTTTCATGCTAATCATAGAATGTTACGTTTCCTTGCATTGGACCTGGCTAAGATGGAGTTCATTTTTCCCACAACAGCCCTCACAGTGCTGTGCTTTGCACTGGCAGCTGGAAAGGTGTTGATAACACCCCAGTGTTTTGGCCTCTGATGAGCAGCACTGGCACAGCACCAGCTCTGTCTCTGTACACCACCAGGGGCTGGGGGTGCTCAGGATCCTGGGAGGGGACACAACCAGGCCAGCTGACCCAAACTGACCACAGGGATATTCCATACCATGTGACATCAGCTCAGATATAAAAGCTAAGGAAAGGAGGAGGAAGGGGGGGCATTCATTATTTACAGTGTTTGCCTTCTGGAGCAACCTCCACACGTGCTGAAGCCCCGCTTCCCAAGAAGTGCCCGGACGTCGCTTCGTGAGGGGAAGTAAAGAATATAATTTTTTTCTCTTTGCTTGTGCACACACAAACTTTTGCTTTTAGTAACCTGCCTTATCTCAACCTATGAGTTGTCTTCCCTCCTATTTTCCCTCCTCTGTCCACCTGTGAAGGAGGAGTAAAAGAGCAGCTTTGTGGGCACCTGGTATCCAGCCAAAGTCAACCCACCACGTTCCCTAATTCCTCTCAGACATCACTATTTCTACTGTTACTTACACCAAGGCGGAATTTAAGAGACTTATGGCACAGATCAAAAATATTTTAGCAAGAGACTTACAAAAACATAACTCAAAATATTATCACTTACTATACGAACATGTGCAATAAATACAGAGGTTTAGTCAACCATTATCAGTGGAAATGCTCTATTCCCTTATAATTGTTACTTCCCTCTGAATGCTTCTGAATTTCTTTCCATTTGCCAATAAAGGATGATGGTCAGATACAGAGTAGCAGTTAGCAAGGTCTTCAGGTTTCTAGATGCAGTTGGAAGGATCAGATGCATGCAGAGTAATCACCTTCTTCAAAGCATGAACTGACCAAACCAGAGTGCCAGTTTGTGCATTATAAACATGCACACCCACATAATCGAGTGCCATGGAGCCATGGAGATAAACGTGATTTTTCCATTAATACATTACTTTGTATTTTCAAAAGCAGTCTCTCAATTTGTTGTGTTTTGCTAATATTACAGACCTCACTATTTTTGCCTGATGATGAATTACAGTCAAACATCCCTCACTATTAATTTCATTCTAATGATATGTCTGTGATCATATAAAGCAATTATGCTAGTTTCCTCAGAGCTGTGTCCAGCCCTTTCTTATCTTTGCAGCATACTGAATGATAAATGCTGTATTTACCAGATGCTAATATGGAAATTAGAGAGGGAATCTTCCAGAGTTGAAAAGGAACACTAATATTAAAGTCTAACGATTCTATGAAGGAAACTAAATCGTTAGCCCTTAAGAGCTAAAGGCCTTAGGAACACAAAATAGCTTATTTATGCATTAAAGATGCAATGTATTTACATTTTTCCAGTTAATGAGTTTTATGATGATTTCCTTGCCTGCACTTTGTCTCCCTTATAGTCTGTACAAAATGGACATGTTTTTCACATTTGGGTAAGTATGAAAAAAATAAACACAATAGCATGAAAAAAAAACTACATATTTTACTTTTATAGAAAATCTGAATTTGACAAATTTGTTTAAAGGTATTTGTATCAAAAATCTTATTTTTGTAAACTAAATCTAAAGAGCTGAAGTGATACCATGCTGAGCTATCCTTTCTTCATACAAACATTTCAAATGTCTCAAAATGCAAGGCAAAAATGATGGTGCAATTAGTTGTCCTTTTCTGTGAAGTTTTTTAGATTAACAAATTACAACTTCTTTTCAGTATTCTTTCTAAAAGTTGGCTTTTCTTACATAGTGCTTTGATGGTAGCAGCACGAGGTTACACATATCACCCTATTTATTTCAATGGGAAGTTATTATTGCATTTACAGTAACTATAAATGCAAATCTGAAGGCAACAATTGTACAACCACAGAATTCAACTGGTGATGCTCAAACTGACATCTGTTACTTACATATAATGGACAAGAAATTCACCTCAGTTCTAGTCAGCTACATTTACTGGGGTTGTCTTTTAAAAATTCAAGTGTTGCTTTTCTAGATGACAGTCATTTAAAACAAGAGCACTCTTACACACAACAGAAATTCCATCACCTTAAAACAGTATCACGATTAAAAGTCGTAGTATTCCAGAAAATTTTATAGTTTAATTTAAGGACTTGTAAGAGATGAAGCTCTGTTTTTCTTCCCTGGGCTTAAAACATTGTCACAGTTTACCATATTTTATTTCGTTAATGCATCATCACTGGAAAAGAAAGCATTAGCTACAAAAATACATGACTTACCCACAGTTAAAATGGAATCAAATCTAATGGAAGAGCTAATACTTTCCCAAATGCATTTAAACCAGCTACAATTGCACCAACAGTTAAGGGAGGTTTTACTAGGAAAGATTTATCATCATGATCTGACCACATTGCCAGAAATTTTCTGTGTCTGCAGGAGAAATGGACAACTGCAATAACTATTCTATATTGATTTCCTTTTAGCCCACTATTCCAGCTGCTCAAAACTTTCTAAAATTTCAGCAATTTCAACAAACTGGATGCAAAAACCAAACAGATCTAGTGTCTGATGTCTGACTACCAGCAGAGCTAAAAGTGAATAAAAAACTCTGAACAAAGTAGAAAAAAGCAATCCCCTCCCATGTTTGTTTTTTAAAAGAGAAAACAAGTCCTTCAAGAAGTCTGGAGATCTTAATTTGAAAAATGATATAACACTATATAAGAATTAAGTTTTGGAGAAAATGGCTATTTAGTCAATACTATGGCTTCTGACCTGAAAACTGTGAAAATTTTCAGCGTATTATTTGCTATGTTCCTGACACAACCAAATCTAATGATGCTATTGAAGTTTCTAAAGTTGGATACCTTTATACATATCTGAAGGCAATGAGAGTCATCAGTCAACTGAGAGATGATCATTGTTTTTAAAGGATGTATCTCAAGCAGGTAAATATGAGCTACTGGCAGCTGGTGAAAGAAATACAAATTGGTCATGGCAAGGGAAAAATCTTCTCATCTAAAAGTTGTAGAGCTGCAGCTGCTCCACTATACAACCAATGAAAAATCAAGTCACTCACCAAGACAAAAACAGGCAACACCCTGCTAGTTAAGAAATCCCTACCTTACACTTCAACAAAAAATTCTACAGTTTTATGTTTTTAGTAGAGAATTTCAAATTACTGAATACGTGCTTAGTTCAGTTGTTCTCCTGACACAAAAGACAAAGTCACAGAAGCAGAAAATGCACTCAACTCCCTTTGCATCTCCCTTGTGTCATGTTGTAGTTCCCAAACGTGATTCTTCTTTGTGTAAGCAAACTGTAATTGTTTTCTTTTCCATTTCAATGGGAATAGAATTAGACACAAAGCCACTCAATTATATATGTTCCCCATGTTTCACTTTTCCAGTAACCATTTGTGATGACCTGTCAGTGTGCAAGTGCCCCATTTGTGCCTGAAGCAATTTCAGATTATATGAATCCTGCACGGCAACAACTTAAGACTTGTAAGAGAAAGCTTGCTGCTTTCACTGTTTTAACTTGTAATGATTCTGCAGGCAGCTAAGGATGTATACATACATAACCCTACATAAAATAGGTCTAGGATTCTGGAAATAAATAATTTTTACACAAAATACAAATATAGGATCCCTTTTTTTTTTACTACAAGTCTGTCTCTGAAAAGCCCTATTCCTTGCTTCACTGCTGGCAATAGAGAAGAAAGTCCATAATTACTGGTTTCCAAAATGCTGTTAACAAGACTGGAGTATTATTCATACAAACAATTTTCATTTCTGAAAATATTTTCCATTTAGTTCCCCTGATGATAAAAGTCATTAATAAGAGACGGAACCATTCGAGGAAGAAGAAACTGCTTCTCTATTCCTGATCAGACAACAAATTGAAACCAGTCAAGTTTCCACTGAAGCACCAGACTGCTGACATAAAGAACAGCACCATTAAGTACTGATTTTTGTCAATCATGAGGCAACTCTTCCTGAAAAAGTGTTTAAGGCTTCACTTTCCTAAGCCACAGAAATGCTACAGTAATATATTAAACAGTACACAATGTTAGTCTTGAAATAATATGCATATTCATTTTTATCTGAAATACCTAAGTGAACAGTCCATGATGAGAGAATCAAATTTCACAGCTAATAGGTTCACTGATTACAATGAATTGTTGCTCTGTAGCTAAAATACTGTTCCTCAGCCAAGAAGGTCATTAGTTTTTGATGGAAATTGGAACATTTCATTGCACTCAGTTGTCATCATATCTTTGGCACAATAATTTTTTTCTATTAGATCAACTGCACTTGCACTGGAATTCTGCTGAGCATACAAAAATCACGAGAAAATTTACAAGTGTTAACCTGCAAAACCTGGTTCTGCAATTTACATGCAATAGCCTTAATTCTGGGAAGACATGGGAGGTGAGTACGGTGTCTTTTTTTTCTTGTTTGTTTTTTTTTAAAGTTAAATAGTTACACTTGAAAAAAGAGCAAAAGTATTTTTTTTCAACAGTTAGTGTGAGCACAGCTAATAGTCTACCTATGGGCAGAACAATGCCCAAAATGATGATTATACACACAAAGCTGAACATCTCATCTGGGACTTCTGAAGTTGCCTGAGAAACACAGCTGTCTGGTTACACAAACATATGGCAGTGCTCAAACACCCAGGTACAGATGAGTTATTGGTGGATCTGTGATGAAAAAACTTGGCTTTCAATGACCATAAAGGAACTACCTTGCTGCCAGGGCCAACACTGATGGTACATCTCGGAATTGGCAGGGTCAGCAGCCCCCTGAGAGCTGCCATCCTTCCCCCACGCAGGCTCTGCCTGCCAGCCCAGCTCTCCCTGCCCAAGGCAGCTCCCCCTGCCTCGGCACACGTGCAGCTCCACCACTGCTCCCAGGAACAGGTCACAAGGCAGAAGCACAGCAAGATGCCCAAGAACAATCAGGGGACACAGGACACACACACAGAGTTACCCACATCAAAGGAGGATCTATAAAAACCTGTGTTTGCACTTGCTCCCTATGACCCTCACACAGGACCTGAGCAGCACTCAAGCATGCTGGACCTGAATCCATGAAACTGCCCTCAATGTCCAGGACATGAACAGATGAATCCTTGAAGCCCAGCACATATATGTAAGTCATAACAAGAGACTTACCTCAAAACATCCACTTCATCACTCTGCTGTAGTTCTCATATGTTCAGCAAGGACAATATGTGGTTACAAAAAAAAAGTGGAAATTTTAAGAAACTGTAATGAACTGTTCTTTAAAGAACTTCCCTTTTTCAAACAGGTTGTGCCTACCATCTGATGGTGTCTGGCAGGTAGACATCCTTTATTAAAAGCAGCACCTGCTGCCAGATTCTTCCAATAAGTTCCAAACAAATGTTTGAAACAAACAGGAAACACTAGCATCTACACAAATTGTACAGAAAACTACCCAGAATAGCAACTTTTTTATTAAATATTTGTATCTCTCTGAAACATCTATGTATTTGCCTAACAGCAGTAACCAAAAAATTTCAAATGCTATGTAATATTAGAATCATTAAGAAATGACAGATACTAGGCCAGGTTGTACAGGACTAATCCTGACACTCCTTCCCTGAAGGCACCCACTATAAAATCATGCAGACTTTTAGACTGCCTGTCCAGCTAACGTGGAGTGGAGAACCAAGATGCCTTCTCCTATAGTATGATTTAATACTAATATGTTCACTGGATGAGAAAACTGTATTTCAAACACCATGCTGTAAAACAATAAAGTAGAAATTTCTGCTCCAGTAACACTGGAGAAATCAGTTTTCCAGCTTTCATTACTGTTGGCAGAGGATTTAGCTGTTTGCAAATCAGTACTGCTAATAAGATTTATCTCTAACCTGGTTTAAGGTCAAAACATGCACACAGTGGCTGACAATACTGCAAAGTAGTCATAATTCATTTCTAAATCCAAGCTCCTCGACTTCACTCTTTCAATCTAAAATAAACCAGCTGAAGCGAACATAAACAGCCACGGTCACAGTTCCTTTTCTACAGGAGATTAAATCTGCAACTGGAATTGAGGATTTCATACTGTAAAATAGCAGGTGATCAATGGCTGAAGTTCACATGCAAGAAAGATGCAGCACTGAAAGCACACTGGGAATTGAAGAAAGATGTGCAGAATGAAAAAAGCACAAAGATTTCCTCTACCTGCCACATAATCCTCATAAATCTAACCCTGCAGTCACACCTTCTTACTGGTGGCTCTCCTGCATCCAGTGATGGACACTCTAGCTAGTTCAGAGTATCCAGCCCAGTTTAAAATACAAAATCTGTAAGTATCATGAATTTAAATGGAATCAAACAGTGCATTAAGATAGCTTAATACAAGTAAATTGATAGTTAATAAGAACTCAATAAATTTTTTTTAGCAAATTTTGTATTAAAAATAGATGGAGAAAGTAAAAAACAGATCAGGAGGTTAAAATTGTATAATCTGAGAATTACACTTTTCTAATCCAAACTAGGCTACCTTTCATTTAAATTAACTCTACAGAAGATCAGGGATGAGAGTTATTAAACTGTTCTTTCTAAACATTTACAGGCTGGCTGCAGATGGGGACTGTGTTTTGGATTCACATTGTCACACTGGGAAAAAAACTAAACACTTTAACATTGCTGTCGCAACTCCTGAACATTTGTCTGTTTGGTTTATTAAGTTAGAAGTTACTGTCTGTGATATAACCAAACAAATAGCTACTGAAGTTGGAACAGCTCTTTCAATTAGCATTGTCATACAAACAAGAACATTTGCGCTGTGAATGAGTAAGTGGCTGGTACAGGCAAGGACAGCGGCTGCTGTCTGGGGGAGACTGAAGAACGACTGCGACATTAGGATGCCGGTGCTCCTGCCAGCTCCCCCCACTCACACACACCCTCCTCCAAGACTGCATTGCGTCTGCTCTCGCAAATCAGCCAAACATTAGCAGTCAGAGATGGGAAAGCATGACTGGCATACCGCGAACGGCTGGCTCCCTTCCCTCTCCACAGTGGGAGCAATCCACAGCATCAGATCTCAAGCAGGGGAAGGTGGAGCTGGAGCGGCTTTACACACTTACACAGCAGCAGCAGAGGAGACCCTGCAGCACACACACACACACTAACTCCCCCAAGCCTCCTGCATACCCCTGTCAGCCAGCACTACACATGCAGCTTCAGCACTCCCCTCTCACCAGCGTGCCCTTGCAGTGGGACATCCCATGGGTCGACTCCTTCCCCGTGGTGACAAGGAGAAAGGGCATGCCATTAGCCCAGTGCTGGGCAGGGAAGCACCCTGCAGGGCCCTCGCAGGAAGACCGGCATCTGAGGGTTCCCCAGTGCTAGGGCACCATCAGGAAAACAACTGGGATCACCAGCCACATATGGCACACAGGAAAAGCTACGGTGCCAGGCAGGTGCTACATCCAGCACCAAGCCTGCGAGGACTGCCAAACCTGCTGGAGGTTTAGACAGTGTCAGTGGGAAAGTAGGGTGTTTATTCTTGAGAAGCAAGTACAGTCTTCCCTTCACCCTCCTCCCAGTCCTAAACTGTTAAGGAAACTTTCCAGTCTGACCATTCGTGCTACTCTCTGGCAGTCGTGCTCCCAACATCAGACTTTCAGTGCTGGGACCAAAGCACTTTCACAGCAAGTGGCTCCAGTGACCCCACGAGTCCCCTCTTGGCTCCCTACACACCCCCTCACGCACAGTTAGAGCAGGTTTCCTTACTGGTTAGACCCCAGGTTTCCCTTCACAGAGACTCAGATATCTCCTTCTATAAAGCAATTTATTCATGAGGCAGTAACACAGAAACAGCCTGAGCTGGTACCTCCTCGGAGGCACCACCAAAGGAACCCTTCAGCTTTTATCCCCTTACAGTCCAAGTGTGTGAAAGTCTCACTTTTCCTCCCAGGGTCCTGTTGTGCCTCTGAGTAACCAGTCACCTGGCTGTGCCACAGGTCCCAAGGCCCTTTGTTGTGCAAAGTGTTGACAGTTCACAGCCTCCTGTCCTGGGCTTTGCCACCCAGAGCTCAACCTGCAGCTTGCAAACCAAGCTACCTGCACCAAATGCCTGCCTCAACAAAACTGACAAGCACACACACAGAAACCCCACCCAAACCATAATGAAAACCACAAAACATTGAAGGTGTTCAGGCTTTGCAAAAATGGTGGTGTTTTCTAGTGCCATGCCTTCAGAACACTGTGCAGCAACAACGGGGCCTTATTTTCACTTCTTCTTGTCTGTACAGTCTTCACAGTCACTGGTATAATGCCAGAAACTTGGGTACTTCTCACAAACTGCTTCCACTCATTTTTAAGCTGTTAAATACAATGAAACCCTACATGACATCCTGTTGTCATCGAGTTCTTATTAAAGACTAAATTCACAGCATAAATTCACATAACTAGTTGATCTCTATGAATTTTATTCTATTTAGATTCTTATCCAATACTTGTTATTGACAGAGATCTTTTAACACACATGGAAAGCAGTTTTCTACACAGATAATTTTACTCTAAGTTTTTATACCACTTTTCTCCCCTGAATTTCTGAAAAAATTCAGTAAAATCCAACTCACCTATATAGCCTGTGAAGGAACCAAGACCACTATCTGTAAGATTTAGAAGCCTGATGATTCAGGGGTTTTTGAAGTTTAACTTGTTGGCTTTATTCTGTTTTCAATTCCTTTTTTTTTTTTTGTTAGCAGCAATTTACCACAAGAAAATTACTACAGATACAGCATTTGCAAATACTATTTTCTTTGACTAGATTCTAGCATTGCCTTGTAGGATCAAGCATAGAACTATCCTAAATCTTTTTTTTCCTAGAGGAAATGAATATATTTACTACAGAAATGCAATTCAACATATTTCATTAAGTCTCGGGGCTATTTTCCTCTAACATCTTGTTTGTCAGCAACACATGCAAAACTCCAGTGGCACAGCTTTGAATTTCTTCGTAAATAATGACACTGAGAAAAAGCAAGTACATTTAGCTTCAATGAAAGGAGACACTGTTTATCAGAGAGAAAAAAAAATATGGGGGGGGGAAGTTTTTGTTCCACTTACTACATATCAAAATTGCTTAGTAAACTATACACACCAAAGTCTGTGTTAGACTGTGCAAATGCAAAGGCAGTTTTCATGACTATGATTATACCCCTCGCTATGGGAAGTAACGTGGTCATTTAAGAGAAACCCATTTGTGTCTTTCAGTGGAGAATGTCAAAAGCCTACGTGGCTTCTGCCCACTGCTCTGCACTTTTTATGACTTCTGAAACATTTCAAACCGTTGTCCTGGAACTGCCTTCTGAAATAAGCACACAGTCATTAAGATTTAACATCAACTTCCATCTCTTTAGTAAAACGCGGAGTGTAAAACTACACATTGCCAATTACTGACAAGATGTGACTAAAATTTCATAAAAGCTTTCAAGACGTGGCCTTTAAATAACAAAAATACCTCATGGTTTGAAATACCTGAGTCTATAAACAGGTGGGATGACCCTTCTGTATCCCTTTCCCCTTTTTTCTGCCTGCTTGCTGGATATACATTAAATAACTGAACATAACTGTCATCAATTCAAATTTATACATACAAGAACACAAGAAAAAAATCCTAATGATTAGCAAATAAAGTATCATTATTAACTTCCCCCAGGTTATCTACCCACATTTCCCTATCTTTCCATAAAAAATAATCCTTCTAATAATTCTACTGGTATGCTGTAATTTTAGTGGTAATGACCTCAAGAAATTAGCCAGGCAATGATTTCAGGATGCTTTTTAAGTCAGTAATTTTAAATCAACAAATACAAATCAAAAAATCCCAAAGTACAGAAACTTTGCTTATTACTATGATTAACAAGTTGCTTCGAGATGTGAAAATTAAACATTTTTCACTAACAACGTCACTACATGTGTTTTGCCTAAGTCTAGTTTTCCTTCTGTAGATCTGCTGCAACATTAACAATGTCTAGCACTGCCCTTTAAATCACTAGCACAGTGATGCTAGTGATGCAGAAATGCATCTCTGGTGCATTTTAATGATCACATTAAAAGTTTGCATGGGGGTTGGTGCACAGCACATGAAATGGCCCTTCTAATAATGTTATGACATGGGCAAGCCCTGGGAATTTAATCCTTTTTTTTTGTACTTGCAGTCCTCCACAAGGTATTACAAGTCCGTATCATGTTCTTGAGTGATACATTCAACATTCAAGTATCTGATTAAACAAGAATTAAATAAAATTGTCAGCACTTTATCTGCTCTCTACATACCTGAGCTGCTCGAGACCTCAAGTCTTCTTTTCATATGCCAACAAAGAAATTATTTTAGAGCATATCCTTCACTATAGTTTGTCCTGCCTACAAAAAAAGATCTTTTTTCAATAAAGGAGTTTCAGTGCATTTTTAAATCAGGTTCCATAACAGGCACACAAACATAGAAAGTAAATTCTGCAAGGCATTGAACAGACTCATCCTGTCCACCACATCCAACACCCACTGAATTCTGCTGGTAATGGGATAAGTAGACCCCCAGATGCAAAACAGAAGCAATAACATGTTCTCAATTTTGTGAACTCTATGTATACATGGGTTTCCCTTACTAACATCAGGTTGATTTAATTCTGTTTGTACAGCTACAGTTTGTTAGCTCCATCTGCAAATATTCTTCCTAGGTAGATGAGTCTGGCCTAGTGGAAGAAAAGCTGTTT
This sequence comes from Manacus vitellinus, assembly GCF_001715985.3. NCBI lineage: Eukaryota > Metazoa > Chordata > Aves > Passeriformes > Pipridae > Manacus > Manacus vitellinus. The sequence continues at coordinate 1,585,526 of NW_021940645.1, read as the reverse complement.
ATTGTTTCTTCACCTAACCTGGCAGTTCTGCCAAATTACTTGCACGCAGGGTATCTGCAGATAGGTGTGAAAGCAATTACAGAGATACCTCGTCTATTTTTGCTTCTTTTTTTCTCCTCAAAATCTACCCATTTCTGAAACCAAAATAAAGGCTTGGAACGAGTTATATTCTGGGCTTCAAAACACATCTCATTTTCCCTATCAGTAACACAGAAGTTGCAAGAAATCTGGTACTCCTCAAGAATAGCAGCAAATATAACTATAATTTTTGTCACATTTCATTCCATCATTATTTCTTTTTCAGGAATGACAAGAAGAAAGGTATTTCCTTCTGGTTCATCAGGAGATTGCTTCTTGCAGTCTGTAGAAAACCAGCAGATATTTTGTTAAAAACACTTGGTGCAGAGGAGACCTGAGGACCATATGGTTTACTGCAAAAGATTCTCTCTGCAACTCTGACACATCCTCCTCAAATGTCAATCCTGTTATTCTGTGGCAGGGATCAATAATCCCTGTGTGGAGGGAGGTATCCTCCCAGTGAGGCCAAGTACTTAAGAATCTATGATTAGCTGCAACAAGAACAAGAACTGGGCAAAGTTATTGCAGCAGATTTGGAATCCAAGAATGACAACTTAGCTAAAAGTAGCTGACAGTCTTTTAATGAAACTCGCAGCAGTGATTCCTGAACTGAGACCAGAGCAGCTCCATGTCCACAGAGCTATCACCCACATTTTAGAGACTCACGTTTTTGCCATGTTTAAAAGACAGGGAAAAAAGCCTTTTGCACATTTTACATATATGTTTGCTTTGTTTCAGTCACCAAAAAAAAAAAAAAAAAAAAGGCAGTTTAAAAACAAAGATCAGACCCAAACCAATGGGAGAGAACTCACAAGAAGTTTCTGAACCTGAAAACGTGCCATCTGTAGCTCAGCTGGACAATTGATAACCCCAAAGTGGACACAACTGCTGCATTACAGGGAGAGATGATTCCCCTACTCATCACACTTGTCTTACTTGACATGAAGATTATCTTGTCCTCTCTTCAGCTCTATTTTCTTACTTGCAAATAAGGACAGAGTAATTCTAAACAGCACAAGTACACAGTGAAATGCATCTCGTTGGCAATTAAAAAACACCGACTGCAACCTCCAAATACTTCCAGCTGTTTTAGATGTCAGCTTTCCTTCTCAGCCTACAGCACCTGGGTTTACTAGAGGTATGATATTCCTTTATGTATTTCTTAACAAACACTTTTCACTAGGAAGAGTTAATTGGATTAAATGAACTCTATTTCCAGTATAAGGCTGATTTGGTAAATAGCCTGCTTCTACATTTTCAAAATAAAGCTATACCACATGAATTATGAACTTGATTCAAACTTCAAAGCCTATTACATTTTAAGGGGAAAAAAAAGAATAGTTTAAATTTAAATTAGAAACATGAAATATACATTCACACGGGAAAACATACTAACTGCATTTTTAAGATCATTATTTTTTCTTTATAATGTTCAGGGACATAAATTTTTCAGGATTGACCTTTCATGAGAATAAAATTTATTGAAATACTGAGAATTCACTTGAAGTGAGAATGCCATTCTTTACTCAGTTCATATCGATAGGTGTTAATATTGAAATACAATCACCATTGTCATTTACATGTGAACGTTAACTTTTATGTGGTTGATCATAGCTATAAACATTTAAATACTTATCTTCTTCAGTGCCTCTGAAAAGCAGTACTTGTCCTGGTTTACAACTCTATTAATTTGAAATTATATCCCCTTATATTTAACATTGACTGTTAGCTTGCACGTCTGTCTGCACTTTTCTGTGTAATAGTTCAATGAAAAATTAATGCTTTGTGCAGGCATCACCTTACTTTGCTATTAAAAGCAAACAAACAAGCAAACATACAAGCCAAACAAAACACAAAAGCTCACCACATCCAATATTCAACCCAATAATGCAACCTGACTGCTTCCCTGTGAAAACACAATTAGTTCTTTCAGGAATCATCAGAAAATGAAAACAATCCTGTACATTACTTCAGAACCGTCAAATAGTTTTATTTAAATCTAATCAATTATTTCTGGATTGTACACATTAAATCAGCTTTGGCTTGTAAGATTTACCTTACATAAATATTTTACATGCTACAATACACAAATCTAATAAAATGAGCATGAAACACCTGTACAGGAGCATGACAGCATTGGTACTATCCCACCTTTTGCAGAAGAGGTTTGCAGAATTCCATAAAGCATATTAACTGCAGAAGTGTGACCCAGAGGTGGATGTTTATCCTCATTCTTGGCTATCACAACCACAATCCTTTAAAAAGCAATTTAGAAATACAAGCAGTTTGTGTACATCTTTGTGCTTATTTCATCATCTGACATGAGGAAAGGCAACTTGGGATGAAGAGCCATGATTTCCTTTCCTCCTCAAAATCTTGTCCAGAAAGGCATTAAGCTGTTCTGCAGCTGTCCTGCCATGTGTCACCAGAGTTTGGGGAGGACCAGGTAGCAGCTCTTTAAAGAGAACTAGCCGGATGTCTCCCAGAGGAGACAAATTAGTCTGCTGCAAACACCACCAAAAAGTTCAGCTGTACTTGAATGGAAGCCAAATTCCAACATAAATGCCAGGTTACAGGGAAGGAAGACAAAAGCAATGGTCTCTTCAGATCTGTATATTGAATTAGCTTTGTTATATATCTAAATAATAAAATAAGCCCTGAAAATTACCTCTGTCTCTTGATTAATATCCTCCTCAATTTCTCTTGTAAATGAAATTGGACAGTTCATCTTCTGAAGATAAATAACATGAAGCAATTCTTACTCTAGCATCATGCCATGCTTATGGTACTTAAAAAACCCTAGTATGCAACAACTATTGTCTCCTAGATCAGTGGGACACATGGAAATGATCTAGCAATGTCTTTGGCAATATCTCCTTTAGTTGACACTCATGTTATGAAAAATGCTTTAGACCAGTTTACTGAAGAAGTAAATCAATACCCAATTTAAACAAAAGCAGCCACTTAAAAATATTCAAGAATACTATTATTAAAAAAAAAAAAAAGATTTGAAAATAGCACTGCTTCTAATACACCTGTCTCCACACTGCGTGAGAATTGGCAAAGCACTCACAAGAAACACAGGATGGCCTCACTAACCTTGGAAAATCTATAAGACAAATTTGCCTTCCCAAGCAAGTGCCTGACATTCAAAAATAACCTGAAACATAACCAGTGTGCAAGAGTTCAGCCAACTAACGGGTTTGAACTCGGCAAAATCGGGCCATTTCTATGGTGAAATCAACAGCTTTGGCTTCACGCTTCAGCTTTTAAATGCCACCTCCACCTCAGCTGGGGCACCTCAATGGCACCACTGATTTTGTTTCACTTCAGTGAAATTACTCATTTTCTGCAGTTGCAATGTGTATTGCAGAATTAAAGCAACTACGTGGACACTTGAGACCATTAACTCAGTCCTCTTCTAAGGTACATGCCTTGACTACACCTCTGCATGTGGTTAAAGCTTAAATAGTATCTGGTCATGGCTCCTTTCCTTGTCTCCTACTGAAACTATGACTCAAAAAACCAGTATGACAAATGACAGTTACGTTCTTTATAAATTGAAGAGAATGTGGAGGAAAAATATAACACGGATCAGTTGTCACACTGTTTTTTTTCCTTCTCACTTTTGAGAATAATCTCAAACACTACACAAGTTATTGCTTGACAGGTTTTGTGCTTCCACTGCTCCAGACTTGCTTCTTCCATATCTAGGAAGCCTTTTTAACTGCAGGTGTGTAAGGGAAACTTTGATGTAACAATCATGTTTGAATCCTGTATGTTCTCTGGCCTTTATCTGGTAACAGTATCCTGCTAATAATGGTCTAATGATGTTCACAGGACAGGTTACTCAAATACAAAACCTTCTCTGCAAGCTGAACTCTACACTGTCCTTAGCTGTCCCATTTAGGCTTTTCCTCTGCCATTTCTAAGCAAGAAGGGTAAGTGCACACCATTTATAAAGTTGTATCTTCCCCTTCTGAAGCCTTTATAGCTGTCCATACAGGTTGCAGTATGTTAGGAAACCATGGCTTTTCAAACATGAGTTGGGTATTCCAACACAGGCTGCCCCAAACAGTGAAGGGAAACCTTTCCCCTCACCAAGGCACGTCAGCAAATGATGCCTAACATTTGATAGCATTGAGTATCTCAGGGTCACAAAACAAGGATGCTTTTTTAACTGAACACATCACTCTCCTGAAGCAAGAAAAGAGTATCTGTTATTATTTAAATCAAGTTAGGCATTTTCTTACTTTTTAATAAAATGCTACATGCTAGCACACTGAAACAGGAATGGTTACTTTACAAATAAACTCATGAATTTTAAATGTGTTCTTTACATTGTTCAAAACAGTAACAATGTTGTAATAATTAAGCATGAGAACAATATTTCCTCCATTCACAAAAAACAGAATAATTATAATCTAAAAATAATTTGCTATCTCGTTATTTACATACAATTAGGTATTTGATGGTACATATGTGGGATGGAATATATAAAATTTCAAATCAAACTGGTTTCCAAGGTTTCCAAGTCATACTTAACAACTGAACTTTTTTTAAATGGCATCCTCCAAGAGGTCACCACGCCCTCCCCACTTTGCATCTCACACGGTTGCTGTAACAGTGAAATTTTGCCTTAAGTCAAAATTTTCTACTTTATTTCTGACTGATTTATTATTCTCTTTTTCTGAATATTTTCTTTAAACAGAAGGGAAAACACTGGACAGAAGGAAATAGTATGTGGGTTTTTAGGTTAATTTTGTTTGTCTGCTTAAAAGACTGGAGTCTCCAGAGCATTTTGTAAAAGCACAGCTCATATCAGTACAGCTGTTTCTCGTGTGCCTTCCATCACACAGGTAAAATAAATGTTAAATTATTTCTTCTTACCAGGTGACAGGAATCTCTAAGTCATTCTTACAACAGTAAGTAATAACTTAGGATTTTAATATCAGCAATTTTTTTTAGGCTTAATCCTTATCTTACCCAGAGTGCTTAATTGCTAAAGTATGACTGATCCCTAACAACTACATCTGCATTAAAATCTCCTGTGATCCACAGGTCAACCTCACTTCTGCCTTTTCTCACAAGAGGAAATAAAATTTTCAGTCTTTATTATCACAACATTTGGACCCTAATCATATATCTTGCGTAGACATTTTACAGTGTTTTTGATGAATAAGACTTTGTAGACTAATTTTACACAGGAGCAAACTACTCATAATGGGCAGAGTTGGTTAGCCAATAGTATCATACTAAGAAATTTTATACTGTACACAATAAAGAATACATGCCCTAGCAAATATCTGTTGAACCACTGTGTTCATTTAAATTTCATTTGAAAAAATACCTTCAAAACTCACTTTTTTTTTTTTTTTAAACCAGGTGCTTTTTAGATCAATCTCAAACCAAAAATAGACATTTATTAAATGTAAGCAGGCCACTGATATAGCCAGAACATTTGGGGGGGCGGGGGAAGCATCAAGCTGCACTGAAATAATTGGGTTTATCAGCACTCAAAGCAATTGAAAAGAAGAAATTTTCTAATGTGCATGACCTGAAAAAGAACATTCATTTATAATGGCTCTGTGCTCTGCACATTTTTACATCTTACAACACTTCCTCTCTAAAGCTAACAGTTACATTTGGAAGGGAATTACAGGATATAATCTTAACTCACGAGAAATTTTTCCAATTATTGTACTGCCCTTGAAAATAATACCTTGTGCCCACAATTGCTTGCAGTTTGAATACCTTGAGTTTATGTAGCATTTTTTAAAAAAAATCCCATCTATTAATGTGGCTTGTGTCACCATTAACACACAACATAATGATAGCATTCCTACTTTCTCGGGTCTGCAGAACAGACCTCACCCAGTATCACAGTACATGCTGCTCTCAGTGACAGCAATTCTTCACGGTGACTAGTAGCTGCTGTCTCCTCCAGAGCAGATGGAGGAGTCAGCCCCATTCTCTCTCTGACCTGACCTCCACTTGGAGGAAAACTTTCAAGCCTGTACTGCTACTAACATAAGGAGGCCTGCCATTCTTTTGAAACTAGTCTTAAACTCTATATACTGAGAAATGGACTATTAATAATCTAGTATAACAATTCTTACATTATTTCAACCATTACTTTCAAAAGAAAATTGTATGCCTGACTGATTTCAGTATGAGGCTTTTTTTCACTTCCAACACTTTCACCCAAAAACTATTCCTTATTTGACTATTTGTCCTGTTAACTGTTTACAGTTCACCTGCACTGAATGCATCCTTCCCTGTACATTCCCATCCCAGCACTGAGAAAAGCTGCAAAAAAGCCTTTACAGACCTTACCAACATTTCACAGTTATTTACACAATGCAAAGGTAGTTATTTAGATTAGTTAAGAGACAAAAAAATTGCTAGCTATATATACATAAAGTCTTCTGCTAGCTATATACATGGAGATTTCTATCTGTCTGTATAAATGCAAGGGATTTATTTGTTCCAAAAGCTTGCAAATCTTGATTACCCTGACTCTGCCGTAGAGGCTGGACACGTGTGAGGATTTGTAGTCTATCCTTACCAAACACGAAGCTAACTAAAGCAGCTTAGACAAGATCTTTTATTTGATAGCAGAGAAATAATCTTGGATGCAACACAATGTATGCAATCTCAAATCACTATTAGGATTTTACGACCCTACTCCTTTCATCACCTGCACATTATAACTGCAGCCAGACTGTAACCCCCATTCTCCTACACTGCAGTGTCCCATCAATTTACAGCACCCAAAGCCAGTGCCACTGTTTGAAAAAGGCACGGGCAGATCTCTGTCTCATCTCTGCCTCCTCAAACAAAGCTGTGGAAATCATCCATCTAAATCCTCCCTGATCGCCTTGTGGTGATCTCCATTGCAGAGCTGTTCAAACATATGGGCAGCAATCAGGCCACATCCAACCTCACAGTCACCAGCAATGTTTGGAACAGCTCAGTGTCCCCTTTTTGTCTGTAATTTCAATTTACACATATGTCATTCCCCTGAGACATTATTACCCTGCTGAAGTGGAAAATCATAGCCATATACATTAGAAAAATAATACTGTGACAGAAAACATGAAAATTCTTGCACGATAAATCCTCCTTGTTGCCTGCAAGAAATAGCATAACCTAACTTATATTACCTTGAAACAAGAAAGTACATCTAATATTAGACAGGAGATTCTCAGATTTAGGTGCTTTCATTAAGGAACAATATTTCATAAACTAAACAGATATATAGCATTTTTAAAGCATTTCTGAGAAAATTTTGTGTTATGATCAAGATACTTGAAACCAAATTCAAGGAAAATGCCTTGTAGAAAAGCAGGTTTATGATTTGGTCACTTCTGGAAGCTGCAGCCCCTGTAGCTGACTTCCACTAACCTTACTGCCAGTCAATGAGAACTGCAGAATTTGCAGAGAAAACCACAGTGCTGACAGATCAGAGTAATTAGAGCCTGACAGCAAGTCAGGCAGGATGCTTATGCTGTGCCTATTGTAGCTCAAGGACTATTTACACAGGACCTCTAACACAGAATAAATGCATGCATGGAAGAATTATTGCTGTATTTCCCAGTGAACAGATACAAGAAATACAGAAGCATGGATTACACACACAAGGAAATCTTCAGTGGGAGCAGGAACTTCAAAGGAATACAGCAGAAATGATGTTGCTTATTTGTTACGGTAAAAGTCAACATTGCATGCCAGACAGCTCAGACCAGCCACTTATTTCCTGGTTTATTTCGACACACTGCTACTGCATAAAAATGATGTGAACACAAAGCCTAATTCTGGACAAAGGATTTAAAGATCTGACTAGAAGAGAGCTAAAAAATATTTCTAGGAGGAAAAGAATTCTGTTGCTTCTGCTGAAATGTGTAAAAATAAGCATACATACGCAAATACAGTGTGTATAAAAAAATGCATATATATAGTATAAATATATGTACTTATACATATCTATATATGTACAGACTGTAAAATTGTCAGAAACAGACATTTCTTTTGTATGACATGATTAGGAATAGATATGCTTATGTGTATATATACCAAAAAAAAAAAAAAAAGGTAGTCCTGATAAGCAGTTTGTTATTTTATGCCAACTATTAGGACTATTAGGCTAATTTCAATTATAGCTTAAGCATTAATGTAACTGTAAAATATATACCAGCAAACACAGTAAGGGTGTTTTTAGGTAAAACCAATTTAAATACTCTGATTTATCCTAAAAACACTGCACCCATCATCCCACCAACATAATAATTTGTTTGTGTTGCATTTGTGGACTCCTCATTAGACATTTCTGAGTTTATGAAAATATGGGATAGAGAAAAGCTTGAGTAAGAAACAAAGTCTACCTGGAACTCATGAACAACGATCAAAATTATTATTTTTGCACTGCAATTTCCATTTCTTCTTCCTGCTTATAATTTCTGAGAGCATATAAATTAATTCTTTATTTTCTATACAGGTAGAAATTGCCAAGATAACCTTATCTGGTTTACAAGTTTTAATATTCATATTTCTAGCGTAATATGCCAACTTTTAGGCATTTTCAAGTTGCATATCATATTTTATATCTCATCTGCATGTGTGATACAGCTTCATTTTATCTTTCAAACAGAAGCAACATAAACTTGTCTTCTTCATATATGTAGATACTCCAGGAAACAGAGGCAAGATAGCTTCACATGCTAGTAGTGTCATTAAATCCTGCTATATTACCAAAGACAGATGTTCAGAATGCAAGGATCTCATTAGACTTTCTTTTAAAAAATATATTTTGTCTTCCTTAAATTGCAAAATGAAACTTCAAGCTATATACTGCTCAGGTTTTAGACACTAAATGCTGAAAGGTTGAAGATGCCAATATGAAATGAATCTTCTCGATTCTCAACATTTGTTGTGATATCTATAATCCCATTGTGTATGCAATAATTGGATTCAGCAAAATCACTTGAGCTTTTAGTGTTCTGAAAGCCTGAACAAACGGATTAGCATGCAAAAATCTGCACCACCAAAAAAAAAAAAAAAAAGATAAAGTATTTTTATTTCCTTTTGTTTAGCCCAGTGAGGGGATTAAAATGATATTTGGTAACTAGAATTATATCAGGATTCCAGACAGCTAAGTCTAAGAAAACATAATCTCAAAGGAATATTTCAGACAAACAAGAAGCTATAAAATAAACATATTCCCTTTAGCTACATAGGAAGAACATATGCAACACACTCTACATCAACTTCAGTTCTGTCAAATTACTTCTATGCCACAACTTTGTGCATATATTCTAATTTAAATGTGTTAAAACCAAATGAAACCCAAAAAAAAACCACTTATTTTTTTGTGCCTTAGTGAGATATTTTCATTAAAAATTAACAACTAGACTTTTTATTGCACAGTTTCTATAACTAGCAATTCCCTAAAATTAAGTGTGAGAACAAAAGCTTGGTGGAAACCCTCGGCCTAGGAATGCTAATTCTCAATTTCACACTAAGTCAGCAAATGAGAAACCAAAAAAATTTACTCTAACTAAACCCATCACCTGTACTGAACTGCTCTGGGTAGCACAGGACACACTGATCTCTCTATCAGATCAACCCCTGACAGGTAATTGCATCTTCATTAGGCAGGTGTGTACCTGCTCCTCTGCCAGGGATCCCACCCCGCTGAGTGCAACCTGCTGGGAGGAGCTGCCCAGGGAGAAAAAGGCTGCAGGCATACTTAGGTAGTTCAAGTAAAGACACAGTCAAAATGTCTGCATTTGATTTGACAGAGTTAATGCCAATTTGATTTGACAGAGTCTAATGTTGAAGATGGGGAAAAGCACAAGGAAGAATTAATTTCTGGTATCGTAGCATCAATTTAACCCTTTGAAAGTATAACTGCTTTCCAGCAGCAATGGTGGACTCCCTCAAGCCACGCTCAAGACTTCTTCAGTAATTCACAAAATAATTATGTTCACTAATCAGAAAAAAGTATGGTAGCAGCTCAGTATACTTTCCAGTTTTAGAACTAAGGCATGTTCAGAGCACATTTGCACATCGTTCAGCTCATTCAGTGTTTAGAAGCCATATTGTACAGAGGAAAAATAGCTAATTTATTCAATCCTTTTAGAGTTAGATTCCACATTGAAAACTTCTGAAAAGCACCTCCAGCTCCCATGGGCTTCAATGATGCCTGAAATGCAGAAATACTGAAATTATCTTTGTAACCTCACATGCACAGATTAAGATCCCCACATTTGGACTTCTTCATGCAGATAAATGAAGAGGCTGTGTGTGAACTAAGGCTCGTAAAGGAAAACCTCCTAAATTAGTGTTTTTTCAGCAAGAAAAATAAATGTTATGTCTACCTTGTGCAGATGAATAAATCTACTGAAGTCAATGAACATTAATGAAATGAATAGAACTAACATTGATTTCAGCAAAGCCAGGACTTTGCCCAATGTATTTACTCTGAGCAAAACTGTATAAACACATTAATGCACTGCAAGGTGAGGGATTCAGAAAGACACAATATAAATTCTGCTGGCATTTTTTTTTAAACCAATACTTTTGACAGAAGCCTCATTGTTATTTGAACTGATTTTCTCTTTAAGTGCTACATTTTGAATCAAATCAATAAACTACTATTAGCAAGTTCATTTTTATGAAAATCAAACTATACTTTATCCAGTAGAAACATAGCTGCTTTCAGGTCATTCACAGCACATGACCAGCCATGATCAGATGTGGAACTTCACTGCATTCAACTTACTTTGATTTTTATATTTTATTCACTTTTATTTATTTTATAATTTATTCCTTTTAATAATTATTCTAAAAAGGTATTTTGTATCCTGATATTTTTACACTATTTAATACTTACTAATAAATGTGTAACTCAGAAAAAGTTGTAAATTATATCAATTCTGTGCTTAGGAAAAGAGAAAGATCCAGAATTACCACTTCAAAAGTAGTGAAAAAATGCTAAGTGAAGCACAGATACCAGTTGCAGGACTTCTTCCTAACCAGAGACTTCATATAAAATAGACATTTTAAGCTTTGAGAAAATGCAAGTCAATCTCACATTCAAGAACACTGACAAGAAAAGTAAGAAATATATTAATAATTGAGAAACCACAAAGAAATGTCATCACAACTTCTTAAGCTGAAATGTAAATATAAAATATCTATGTTCAAATGGATTAAAACTATCTCAATAGGAAGTTTTCAATAGGAAAAGTTTTCAACAGAAAATTCGGCTGAACCATAAGTTCTAATGACAGCCACTTATATACACATCTAAAATTTAGAATCAATATTTATTTTAAAATTTATTATGTAAGGGATCTGGGAAGACCTCTTCTTCATCATTTTTAGCCATGGTGCCAACGTGATTCAAAGTCCATTTTGTAAATTTACCTGTGTATCAGTCTGACAACTTTGAAGTAATTTACAGGGGTTTTTTTCATTTTTGATGATCTTTGATTCCTGAAAGAACTTCCTATAATCACACAGGAAGAGTTTAAGGGGTTCACACCAGTTTTCAAATTATAGAAGCCTCTCACCAGTAAAAAGAGATCCAGCATTCTGGCACTTCTGCTAGACCATAAGGGGACCGTGATTCTTTTATAAATGAATTACTAAATTATTTTATATATGACATCAGAAAAAATAACCCATGGTCAGGGCATATATAAATCTGCAGACTGCTCTGTTAGGTTCATTCGACTGGTATAAAATAGACACAGATATAAAAAAAATATTCCAGCTATAAGAAAAAAATCAAAGGACTACTAATTCAACTACAGCCAGCAAGATGAATGTGTTGCACAATGAAGCCACACTCTAGAGGAACTGGAAAGACATGCAAGGCCTTCTGCTCTTTTGAAGCCCCATCTGACACTTCTGATTCTTATCTCTAAAAATACTACCTGTAGTCCACTGGACTGGATTTCAAGAAACATTCTTAAAGAAATTATTGCATGAAAGATACTGCAGAGCATTAACACCGTTACCCTATGTCCCTCTAAAATCATCAGTATAACTTGGAGATATTTAATTTTATTTTTTAATTATAGAAAATGTTCATTTGCCTGGTATATTTAAACAATTCTCCTAACAATTAGGGTTGCAAGGATCTCAAAAGACTGAAAAATGACTATTAAAAAATCAACAAGCCTATTACTTAATCAAGGTACCTGCATGATAATTAAAGGCATTTCTACTAAGATAGTTTGTGCTTTTTAGAATTACAGAAAGGGCAATCAACTCTTCACAATTTTTATGAAAGACTTTTACCCTTTCAAATGATTAAATGAAAAATTATGAAATCCAGATTATTAGCTGTTATCAAAATACAAGATATTTGTCCTGAAGTTTCAAAGCCATGTGCTTCAGCTGTATCCTCACTGTGTGTAGCAGCTTTGTGAATAGATTAGACAGGGTGCAAGAAGGGGGTATTATTGTTCCATCAGACAGGTCAAGCAGGAGAATTTATTCCTGGAGTTCCCAGCACTGTTGCAGCTGACCTGCAGTCTCTGACAGACAGGTACAGATATGATTTCCATGGCCACACAACGGCTGCTGCACCTGAATCACTGAAATTCTCATGAGGAAAATGAAAAGCGTGAAGGCAAGGAGCAGCTACCGAGTATGAATCAGGATTTTGGAATTGGCTCCATCTGATACTTCCACTCCCCTCTCCCTGCAAAAGTGTGGTGTAAGAATAAAGCAAACACTTGCAAGAACCGAGTTAAATGTTTCTGTGGGAGCCTGGAAAGAAAACATCCAGATTAATACAATGATTTTACTTACTGAGTACTTTCAGCACAATTACAGCTATATTAAGACTGTCACAGTAAGGCATCAACAGTGCCATCATAGTGCCTACATAAAAGGTGAGTCATCAGAGCCCTGAAATTCAAGTGAAACACTTACTGTCACTCAAAATAGTTTAGGAAATGGAAGCCAATTTATGCAGCCTAACAGGCTAACTCACTATGCCATTTTAATTATTTTTCATTCAGACAGATTTTTCTTGGCACATAGAACCCATGCAACAAGGAGAGATTTCTTTTGAAAAACCACACAGCAAGTTGGTATCAATTAAGGATATTAAATTAAAAACAGAAGATGGAAAAAAAAGAAAAAAGATGTCACTGAAGTTGCTAAATACTCGAGATTGACAGAAAAGGGAACAAGGGAAAGAGGAGAGCCTGCAGGCCTTTAAATGTGTGACTTAATGACTGGACATATTTTGCTGGAAATGCATCTGATAGAGAATTATGCAGCAATTATTCCTAAGCAAAAAAAGCAATATTTCAACTGCCATTTAGTATTTCAAAAGCATAAAATCTGGGGAAAAAATTCCACACATTTTTTTATATACCGCAGAACATCATATATGTCACATCTGTGAAAATCCAGGGATCTGGGAGAGTGGTACAGTGACTTTCAACTCACCAAGACATGAATCTTCCAGTAGCTGATCTCCAGCTGGAAGACAAGCCACAGCAATCCTGTGCAAAGTCTATCTCAAACTTATTTAATTATTGGATAAAGTGTACTTTTAAAAGGTTTTGTGAAACACAGGAAATTCACCTTTCTATTCCTAGAGTAGGTGGGATTGGCTAATATAGCTAGAAAGAGATTTCACAGTAAATGTACACATTTGGATATTGTTTCAGCTTTGAATCAGCCCAGTAATGGAATAAGATAGAGAACTGTATTAGGGTTTTGTGAATTTCATTTTGGTAACACAAAAAGCATTATGAGAAAACCTATGAAAAAACATGAGCTTTGGAGAAATACATACATCCTTTACAGGTTCTCCAGCATCATGTTTAACAAAAAATGAAAACACTGTTTCAACAAAAGGTAAAGTTTTTTTCAGTTCTTCCTTGTACTTTTAAAAAATGGTCTAATCCATAAAATTTAATCTATAAAGTTATACTGACGAAGTACAGACATAATATAGCCAAATGTTCCGTTAAATAAAATAAAGGCAGGTCATTTTCTTTCAATTAATTTCTGAAAAAAATATTAAATTTCAAAGTAATATATTCTGATTTCAACAGAAACTTCCATTTTATAATCAGTTCTTAAAAATATATTTCTATAGCATTATCATATATCTGAGCTCACTTTCTTTCACACAACTTGAACCTTTTGGGCTAAACCTATAATCTTAAATAAATGTACTTAATATACTTAACAGTTTGTCAAGGTCAGTAACACACTACCACCTCAGATGCTTTTTGAAGTTATTCCTCACTATCCACACATTATGAAAAAATACAAGGGAAAATAAATGGCTGAAAATTATGATACAGATTGAATAATTGAAAATCTAATGACCATCAATTTGTTTATTTGAGAAATACTGAGGTAAACTGTACTGAAATGAAGTAGCAGATATACTGGACAAATAATGGTGATTAATCTCCTATGCACAGCGAAGATTTTCGATGGAAAAGTTATTACTGAAGTATTTTACTGCGAGCTCAGTCCTTGTGAGTGGTTCACATCCTACTGCTCCCTTAGGACTGATAATATCCCACAGCACAGACTCTTCTGCTTGGATGGCAACACAGCATGAAGCTACATCTCTGTATGGAAACCCACAACAGACCAAGTCTTCTTAATTTGGGGTAGAAAGGTACCTCCAGATAGAGGTTTTTATAAATATTAAACTTGTTAGATTTTTGTTCCGGTTACACCATTAATAATGTAGGAATGTAACCTACATAGTAGCTGCTTGAAGCAAAGCATCCTTCAAAGCAACATTCCAGGATTAGATTGCGCTAGCCTACTCTAAAAATAAAGTCACCCATCATGTGGCCTTGCACCAGCTATGAGTAATCTGTTTTCTTCCATCTCCAGCTTTCCACTAACATGGCAGTTTTGAACACAAGTCCTTCCCTGAGCAGAAAATAAAATAGATGTTAAGTGAGTGTAAGCTCAGGAAAACTGCTTGCATTGCATTCAGGATTGCCTTACAATGACACCTAAATGTATTTCCATGGGACTGCTCCTGCCCAACACAGTAGTCAAACACAGTAAAGAGATTTCTATTTAATGTTATGCAACAAGAACCCAAAATAAAGCATTCACATACTTGTATTGTAAAAGCATAAAAAGCTTCAAGCAATAAAAGAGCATAGAGCTCTTAATTAGTTTTCAAGGGTTAGATTTCGCCACCATAAAATGGGACAGAAACTGGAAAGCAGAAAAGGCAGAATACTCTCCAGAGGACTATGGAAGGGTGTGAACAAAAATTTAGTCTCCAGAGCTCATGCTCTGAATCCTGTACTCAAACATTCATCTAAAAGGAAGCACACGGTGACAAAATGCAATTGTTCTGCTTGAGAAAAATGAAGGAATATAATAGAAAAATTGGCATTTTACAGATGACATTCAAATGAATCTAACAGAAGAAGAATGACTCAAGAAACCAAATATTTTTGAAAGTATACATATACTCAACTTCCAGGAAAAAACCCCACTGTTTGCCAGTAAAGGCCAGGGAAATTCTTTTCTTTGGTCATAGATTAGATCTTTCTTGTGGTTTTATTGGCTATGGGATTCTTTGAGGACTTAATTAGAATTAATTCCTTTGGTCTTTTTCTCTTTGTACATAATCAGAGAAGACATCTCTGAATATGTACTGAGAGGTGGACAGATTACTAATGACTGTTCCTTAAAAGGTAAATTCTGCTTTATGCTCCTAGAATTCATCTCTGAAAATCACCTTAAGTCCAAAGAATATTGTCAGAAACTATACAAAGTACCGATTTTTACTTGGGAAGAGTGTGATGATTTGCTAAATAAAATATTTTTCAATTTTAACTCAAAAATTTTCCTTTTTCCTTAACGACCCATATAAACGGAAACAACCACACACACCTTAGAGAGAACAATCAAGTTCACCAGCACAGCGGTAATTTGTGGTCGGCTAAGCCTTCAAGGGTAGGTTGCATTAATTGTTTTCTGTTGTAAATGATGAGGAAAAACTCAATGCTGTCCATTACAAATCCACATGTGTAAATTAACTCACCAATAAACAGACAAACATTGATACAGAAAATCCTTAAGTGCCTGTGAGATTTATTCACATCTTTGCCTTAGCTAAAAAAAAAAAAGGCAACCAGACAACTTCCTTCTGGAGCATATTTAAAAGAAATTATGAACTCAAACCAATTTCCAAACTTGACACAAAGCAAGAGAGAGATCTAACCTAAGGCATGCTATCTCAAATTTGAATTAAAGCCCCACATAGGTTGCCATGAGCAGCCTGAGCTGGCACAATTCACACCTCTGTGGCAGGTAACTAACACTGACTGTAGCAGCATTGCAAAGGTTATCTCTAGGAAAGGATCAGTTACGTGTTTATCATGTTAGCCATTATAACCAAACTTGTCTTTTCAGAAAAGAAATAACTTCATCATGATCAACAGTATCTGTTCCCTGCAAATCTATGAATCTATTCTAGTTTCCTTCTGCATATATTATGAGTTCATAGACATATAAAAAAATTAAATAATGTGAGAGAAAACAAAGCAGAGTTGCACCTATTTCCTTCTCTGATTTCAGCTGACCACTTGTCTTTTGTGAAGATACAGCAACCACTGACTTGCTCTGTGCAGGTTGCAAAAGCATGAAGGACTTCTGCATATTTGTAAACTCTAAGTCTCCTTGGAAGGTATACAAACAAACAAACAAACAAAACCAAACAGCTTTTAGTAATCTAAAACATTTCCCCTTTTGTTTTAAGGCAACAAGGCAAAACAAGAAACCCCATTTCAGAATCTGGAACCAAAGCCAGGGTCAGAGGAGGTGGGTGGACCCAGGGAATCTACAATGACAAAGGGAGAATAATCAAAAGGATTATTGTCTCTCATCTCTGAAACTAACTCTGAAATGGGATATTTTTACACGGAAAGACTCCAGTCAAGGATATGACGTAGGTCTGAAGACACCTTCGAAAATTAGAAAGGTTTGAATGTCAGCATTTCTATCTTCCAACAAAAGTGAAAGTGTTGACAAAACAATAAATAGCAAAGGCGTGTCAAATGCCTTAAAAGAAGCCAAAGGACAGTGGATAAATCACTGACATTTTACCTCTGCTACCACAAATCAAGAATTTAAGGATGTGCCCTCATCAGATTAAAAACACATATCCGGGAACTACCACACATAATCCAGCAAATCTGGCAGGATTAACACTCTATTAAAGCAAGTAGACTGAGACACTACAGATAACAGACAGATTTTTTTCTCTTTTTTAATATAATGTTTTATCTTTTCTGCTTCTCATCTACTCTGGGCTATTACTGATGGCCCAGTCACAAAACGGGTGACTCTCCTGAACAGTAAAAGCCAATTTCTACTACGAACTTGAACAATACTTATAACCAAAAAGAACTCAATCTTATACCAAATACTTACTGACTTCTAGGTCACTTCATCACAATATCCTGAAATTCCCGAGTCAGCTGATGATTTTCCATTATCTTCTGAAATAATATATATGTTTGCTGGTAAATTTATAAATATTTTGTGACATGTTTAGCAAACAAATGCCAATTAAACAAATCCAATTAAAAATAATTTTAAAAAAATCATTTAAAATCATGTAAACTAGCAGGACAGACAGTTTGAGAACATCCCAAATAATACAAAACATGCCTCTGTCTCATCCCTCATCTTCCAGTTACCTGACACCAGTTCATGTGTTTGTCTCACACACTGAAGACTTGCTTCTGAGTTGGAACTAACATTTTTAAGAGAAAAGTGACATGAGATTCCTCTAACCAACACCTACTGTGTACACACCAACATCTAAACTAGTCTACTGAGCTTTCTTTTTTGTGAATGAAGAGATCTAGGAGCAGGTATATGATAAATCACCTAAACTTTTAGACAGAGAGAAAATGAATCACATGAAAACTACAGTCATCAGACATTCATCAAACTTCAGTTTCCTTTCCTGGTCCCTTGTCCTTCTCTGTCCCCCTTCCCCAGAGACTGATGCAGCCTAACTCTGAACTTCACAGTTACATGTTTACAGGCATTTTGTCAAAATAAATCCTAGATAGATGGTAGAAGATGTTTTCCCATAACTAAGTAAATCATAGAATCATTACAGTCCAAAGAAAAATGATGGTTTTCTGGAAATGGAGGGCTCTGCAGACTAACATCCAAATTCCCTTACTTGGAATCATGAAAATAAGTCGTAATTCTACATTACATTAAAATATAAAGCTACATTTACATATGGTGGCTTCTAAACTCTCTCCCAAGGTAGAAATGGCTCAGGCACCTCAGTGTCCAGCTGTCACTGTGGTCACTATTATCATGTGTCTATGTTGCTACCCCTACCCTGCTTAAATAGTTCTATTTCTTCTGGGTTCTTGGATCGTGAAGGTCACCCTACACAACATATTGATTCTGACAAAACTGTAGAACTCTGACATGAAGAGACAGTGAACAGTAAGCCTTCCAGTGACTGAATTTAGTTGCTCTAAAGTTACACCAGATTTAAACTGACTGTATCTTATAATATTCAGGAATGCACTGTACAAAACTGCATTTTTTCCATTCCTAATTCATCTACACAAGAACTTTTTTAAAACAAATCTGCATTTTTTTCCCAACATAGTACAGCAATAATTTCATTCCCGAATACCTTAGGATTAAAAAAAAAAAAAGTCTTCCCTTCACAAAATTGTAAAAGATCACTGAAATGTAACCTTTATGAGAGGTCAGTAAACTTAAGATCAGTAGACATAAACATGTCTTTGCCTCCAGTGAATATATTCCATTTCAAGAGTTGTGTTCCTCCCATCTACAAATACAATTTAGTGTATGCAGTCACATTTTATTTTCTCACTTTAAAAATGCCCAGAGATCATCTCTAATGTTTATACTTTTGATTTGCTTGAATAAAAGGTTTTTTTTAAAAGCTGGATATAAACATTTCCTGCGATTCTGGAATAAAAACCAAAATCATATTAGAGTTGGCTATCTGATGCACCACAGGATCATGACTGGAAACCCATTAAATAAGAAAAATCTCTTACACTACATTTTTCTTTAAACATAATTCATTTCTGTCCTACACACTTAGTTAAAATCAATCACAAACCAAATTGTGGTGGCAATTAGTTTGCATTTCACTACCTATCACTGATTTTATGTGGAAAGGATTTCTTTTACTACCCAGTAGTTGGTTCACTACAGAGGCAGAATTCATGCAGAGTGGCCACCATTCCTTCAGTGTTTGCAAACAAGGGGCTCTCCTGGCCCTTGAAGTACCTACTGTGTGATTTTACTGTATTAGCTTAAGCACTGTTGTAACAATCTACAGTTGAATTCTGAGCATAATACCATCTTGAGAGAATTACTAGAACTATATGTTTTCAAACACTAACTTAAGTGTACTGCACACAGGACAACCTGATACAACAGGGGGGCATGTGCAGTGAGGTGTGGATGGTTCCAAGTAGAGATTTTTCTGCCCAACAGAAACAAAACAGTTCAATTATTTGTTTGATGTGTTGACAGCCCCTGGAAATTACTAAACTCCTCCAGAAAAACAGCTATTGTTGTTGTATTTCTTCCCCATTTAGATCTAAGAAAGATTCCCAGAGCTCTGACTCTGGGACTTTAGACTGTTTAAGACAGATGAGTTTATAAAAACGATGTGAAGTATTTTACTGCCACTTAAGACACAAAGCTGGAGGTGGAGAGCTGCACTGGTACATCAGAAACCTGGAGCAGAACAAAAAAATGCCGATGAACAGATCACTCAGAAGTGCTTAAAATGCTAAGCATTGTAGACTCAGAAGTTGCAGAAATTTGCTAGTTCTGATTCACCTCTTTCAGAGACAGGCTGATGCTGCAAAGTTGCATAATGTGTGTGAAGTATGGAACAGCTCAGTGACAGCCACAGACAAGGCCAGAAACATTCATTTCATCTATTTTGGTACAAACTTGTCTCCTCAAGAGAAGCAGTGAAGTAGCAGTTACATTGCTCCAAGCAGCACTTGAAAGAGCCAAAGGGATCACTGATGTGCAGAGGGAACCAGGAGAGCAGCCTGCATTCACATCTGACACAAGAACACCAGCACCACTAATACAGCCGTGGTTAAGGCAACAGTGTGCTGGTAATTACTTGTGCTGTTGGTCCACACCGATTTGTAAATAAAAAAGGGCCAGATGAATTCCATCTGACTTTCTGACTTTGGCTAAAGGAGTTTCAGGGTGTTTGTAACAAATAAGAGCATCCAGCAAAACCTTATATATGCTTGTATAATCTCGAACTTTATAAAAATAAATCTATTCTACAGGGAAAGCATTTAATACCTTTCAAAATATATTTTTCTTAAAAATAAAAACCACTTCATCCTAAGAAAAAAGAAACTTCAAAGACTTGAAAACATGAGAAAATTAATAACAAAATCTGACAGCTTTTTACTTTTTCACTGCACCTCTTCAGTCTGCTGTTCTAGCACTTCAGTCAGGCAGGGCATTTAGGGTTGAAAACTAAAACTGCATGAGAAACAGGTAATCATTTTGGTATTATCCTTAATTTTCCCAACAATCACTGCCAGAAAGAGAAATGCAAGTAATGGCTTTTTTTTCATTCTCATTACAAACTCTATCTTTCTAAAGCAATATCAGAATTTTAATGACTCATATATTCTGTGAATGAACATAATGAACACCACTACTATGACACTTTCAATGTTCTGTAATTTGATTTGTTGGCAATTCCTATTCCCTCCTGTTTACCACCTGCAGGAAACAGGTGAAATATCTAGCCAGTCAAAATAGTGAATATTTATAAGACTCAGTTTTATGGATTCACTTCAACTCTCCAACATAGTGGAGAGCTTTACCTTATAATACATCTTCAAAAATCATTATGCACATGCCCAAGCAATAGCAATTTTTCTGAGAGCAGCCATATTATGAGTTAAAATAGCTTCAGGGAAGAACTTTGCCATATGTTTAGCAAGTCTCCCAAAAGTTTAGATTCTTTGCTTAATAAAGCAGACACACATGCTATTGCCCCTTCCTTGGTACAGAGCTAAGATGAATTTTTAAATTTGCTGTTTCTGTGGGCTGTCTCAAGGACATGAAGGGAAAGCAAGGTGATGCTCCTGGGCTGTGGAGGAATCAGCCAAAATGGGAAGGGTGCCCAGCAGTGAGCTGTATGGCAGAGGGACCAGTCTGTCTCCTCATGTGCCCTCACCCACGTTCCCTCTTGGCAGAGTGGTTCCATTGCCAGGATGACCCTGCTGTCCTCCAGATAAAGACTAACAGCTACTCTTTTAAAGTAAGTGATGCTCCCCATATAATCCATACCTGAATCCTGCCAGGTTACAACAGCTGGAACTCGTGTCTTCCATCAGTTATCTCAGCTGCGCCCAACAGGACCCTTTGCACTGCCAGAAAATGAGGGAGACCTTTTTTAAAGGTTTCATGAATCTAAATCATTGATAGGGTCGGGCAAAATTAACATTTTAGGGTTCTTAATTCCCTTCTTAAATGGATTAAACAGAAAAGCTTCTAATTTTATAACAAATACACCCAGTACAACTCCATATGTTTATTGTCTAAGCTTTCAGCAGATAAAGAGACGCATATCACACCTCTAGTTTAGGACATTTCTAGTTACCATTTGTCACACAAATATTATCTTAGTGCTACTGCTCATGCAAGGTGCTGAATGGCCAGCAGTAAACACAGAGCCCTCTAGTCCCTCCACAGAACAGAAAGTAGCAACACGGGGCCTCCTCGACACCTCTCTTCGTTCTGAACTGGAAAAAATAAGAAACAGAAATCACTGGGCAGGGTGGTTTAGTGTCTGTCCTCCAGTGCTCTCTGTCCCAAATGCTGACTTGTGCCTAATTTGAGAATTACTCCTTTATAGTAGTTTATAGTGATATCCATCCGCCTATCTGCATTTCATCTCCTGGAGGATGGCAACAAATCTTTATTACAAAGCTTGTTTTCCTTCAGCTGTTTTAGACCTCTAAAACCTGTAATTTTTGACATTTCAGATTTGTACAACTAACTTTGATATGACAAGCTTTTTTATGGCTTTATCTCTTAAGTTAAATATAATTTTTAAAACTAAGTAATTTTTCTTTACATTTTAAATGTTTTGCTAAAAATTAGAATCCTCCTTTTCAAAAACTTCTTTGTAAATCTTAACAGCAGTTTCAAACTATTTTTTATTGCTCCCTCTGAATAATTCAATACCGTAAATGCCACGACATTTTAAAATTATCTTTGCAATTTTTTTTTTAAATGCTGTTTGAAACAAAAAAAAACAAACACCTCAGCAAAGAACAAGATGCAAGCGCCAACACTAAGGATGAAATCACACTGATATATTTAATATACATGAAAAAATAATGCAAGGTGAATGGTGAACACCGAATAAATGGCTTTTTGCACAAAGACTTCCATGTCATACTTCTGGTTGATGACAGAAGTCTATTAACAAAATGAAGTAACAACCATGTAAGTCTATGAAATATTAACCTACCAGGGAATAAAAGAAGAGAGGTTTCAGGCAAAATAAAGGTACTTCACCTATAGTGAATGTTAGAATGGTGAATGCAAATGTATTTTATTGTAAAATACTATAACCTGATTCAGTGGTTTAAATAGAAATATACCTGGTAGGGGGGAGATGGCCCCAACCTGCACAGAGGACATGAGGGTGAAGACAATTTTCTCTATCTAAAAGCACACATCTTCCTCATTGCTGAAATTAAGACAACAGTGCCATGAAACAAAAAGGACAGTGGACTTTGATCCCTGTTTTGACAGCTGGCTGAATCCTGCCCTCCTCTGACAGAGTAGCACCCAAATTTATGTTACACCAATTCCCCATCCTTTGGATGCACTGGGCCAAACTCCACCACGTATGGAGTTCTGACCCACTGCAAAGGAAGTCAGGTTAGGAGGAAAGAACTCTCCCCTTTCAGTTTCACACACTGGAGTTTAGAAAACATCCAGAATTTAGAACAACTCTGTAGGACAACACAGGCAACTATTAAGAAACAGAAGTGCCTTACTGAGGGTTTTGTTTTGATGATCAATAAGTACAGGCAGACCTGAATACCTATTAAAAGGATGATATTAATGTACTTTTTTCAGTAGGTAAAATACTACTTGAAAACACTAATTTTTCTTGTCATACACATATATATATATATATATATTTATTTTAGTTCCAGGTCAAAATGAAATGCATTACACACTGAGTGGCAGGGAAAACTGTTCTTCCTATGCTGTATAAGAACTGATATCATAGATCCATTAAAACTCACCAGAAATGTGTGATGTGCTACAGAAGTATTTGAAAATAAATATTATACTTACTTGAAATTACAAACCACTTCACACTGTTAATTACTTCAGCAAGCTGTGTATTTTTACACTTGTAATCACTCACAGAGATAAGATTACTGCTAAAGCAGACTGAAAATAAATATACATGCCAATGGTTGCCAAAAAACACAAAAAAACCCCAAACCCCACAAACAAACAACAACAAAAAAATTAAAAATAATGTTTTCCCCAAACATCTTGAGGATGTTGAATTGTGCCCATGCTTACAGAGAATTCCTGTCCCTAGGAGCCCTGTAATGATGATCTAGAACACTCATTCACAAATCATATTCACAATCCCCCCTTATAGCTACCAGCTCATAAAAGGGTTTACTGCATTGCATAGGAATCAATGTTTCCTATATAATAAAAATATGATTAAAAAAGTGATTCAGATTAAAAGATACTTCCTTGCAGATCATCTATTCCAAGACCCTGCTCAAAGTAGGTTTATTAGATCAGCTTGCTCAGGGACTTGATCACCAGATAACCTGAAGAAAAAAGAAAAAAAAAAAAGGAAAAAAGTTCCCCTGAACTTAACACCCACACACACAAAAAAAACCCCAACAGATTAAAGGCTAAAAATGAACATTGGAAAAAGGCTTACTTTTTAAAAATACAGGAAAAATTAAATGTAACTGCAAGAATGAAATGAATAGCAGTATTCTTTAAATAATGACAGGACAATTTGATTATTGCATGATTAAAGTGGGTCACTATTAAATAAAATTTCCCTGTGGCTTTATTAAAGATAGCCACCCTTCCACAACTGCATAAAATAAAAATAAACACCTCAGGGATGTATTCTCACTGAACTTTGTAGGAGTGTCTTCAGTTAAATATGAGTAAATAACATCTTCAAAGGCTACTTAAGATGACAACAAAAGCAGGATTTTATGAGCTTGAGTGGGCAAGTTTTTATACATTTATATGTAAACTCCAGCACATGAAATCTTTAACTCAAGATTACAGGTAATATGGCCAAAAGCAACTTCACAACCTGACTGACATCAAAAGGGTTCTTGCAGTGAAAAATACAAGTTTCCCAAAAGTTACTATGATTTATGGGTTAAGAGATTTGGCTATCTTTGGAAAACTTCTATAGCACAGCTTGTAAAATGATGTATTCTGACTCAGTAAGAAAGAATTGTGGGATGAATTTCTATGTCTCTCTAGTGCAGGACATGGAGCTATGGAGAATATTCCTTACTACAGCCACATCTCTGCTTTCTCATGCCAATCAGAAAGTGATGCCCAATATATTCTATAAAGTCCATTCAAAAAGTGCAGAGAACATGCTGCTGTTACTTGTGTTTTAGCAGGATTATACTGCAGCTTTTCTACCTCTGTAACTCAGTGAGTGAGTGAGCTCAAGTAAAGATGTTTTCAGATGTGTGACACATCAGCACTGTCTTAGTGGTAATATTCACCTAATATTTCCATGCATGTCTGGGTCTTTAGCAAGCTAGCAAAACTTTCAGCTTTAACTTTAAAATTTAAAAATACTCCCAATGTTTGTTTGCTTTTCCAAACTAAATAAAGTAATATCCCATATGAAAGGTCAAAAAACATCTTAGACCTGTTTAACTGTTTCAGAAGATAACCATAATACCCACTAAGTGTGTACAGTAACAACTTTGGATATGGTTGATGCCAACTCTATTACACTGCCCAGTGACCCAACTTCCTGATAATTTTCTTCATTATAGGCATTATTCTTCAACAAGAAAAATTAGACTGACATTTCCTTTGTTGTCAAAGTTAATCACATATGCTAATTTTTGTTACATTCAGTGGCAGCTCTGATGCAATTTTCAGAGAATTAAATGCTACAAGGAAAAAAACCACTTATATAAAGTCTGCACAGAGAAGTTCCTTATACACTAAATGGGATTCTGTGAAAAATGAGCTTCTTATTAGGTCTTTGACAAAAAAGCCCAAAACTCAGTTGTTTCAGACCACAGATTGTACAACAGTTGTCCAGAACAATTATTATTACATATCTTGTCACCGAGTGAAAAATGAGGGATTAATCCTGGGCACTGCATCAATAACTGTCACCCCTCCTCAAAGCTCCATAGCAGCATTTCCTATCCCTATTTAAGTACCTATGACAGATACAGCAAGAACAAACAGCAACAGACCACTACTGCAGAGCAGACTAAACACAATGCCCAAGGCACCTTCTGAGCAACAGGTTCATTTACACTTGTATAAATCTTGTTAGAAGCCAACTGCTGTAATGTTTTTCAGGGCCAACAAACTTTGCTAAATGATGCTATGATCTGCCAAGACACTGGTAATATAAAATGATAGCAACTAAATCTGAAGTGTCACTGTCCTTTTATTTTTTTCCTTTAGAAATTAGAATAATTCCTTCCTATATTAATGCTGGCTACCAATGGTAAGAGAGCATAAAAACAAGGAAAAACAAACTGCAAGGAGCTCTTCTGACAACTGAAAATATTCAGAACTTTTTATTATTACTTTTTTAATTTGTTCTGGGCTTCGGTGTTACTACTTATTTAAAAATTCCCTCTGAAATAGAGTAATTTTGCTTTCACTAAATTATTATCCAGTTTCAGAAGTTGGATTTTAAATTATTAGGGCAAATACAAAAGTCTGCAATACTGTCATAGAGTAACCCACATATGTTTTGACACCAGTTTTACCAGTTTTTATAGAAGTCGAGTATTTCTGTCCCTAGCCTTAAATCCCAGTTGGAGTAAGTGAAGTTTTTTACACACCATTCTCAAGATAGAAAATGAGATTGCAGTTACTTTCCTACATTTTCCTCACTCAGTTTAAAGGACTTCCCAGTAGCATCAAACTGTTGCTTTTCCTGAGTTCCTAAGTACTTCCTGACTGCCAGATCCAGGTAACATACCGTGCTTGGCAATGACTCCATCTTCAACAGTTTCATTTGAAAACTGCTCTTACATTGAGACTTCAGAGAAATAATGATCTAATAAAGGAAGCATTCTGTCTTGAAGATACTCTAGAGAAGTATTTTAAACAATTCCTGAGCAAGAGCATTCTACTGTGTGGGAAATCCAGCTCCAAGTATTAAAGAATACCTGGGGAAAAAAGCAAACTAGAAGCATGGGGACAAAGTCATCACTGTGTTAGGCCAGATTCCCACAATTCACTACCCTTGTTCAACAACACTCACTTCAATCAGAATGTGGCAGGGCTGGCACAGGGGAGCTGTAACTCCCACTGAAAAGCTGCTTTTGACACAGCAGGACAGGGGTCTGTGCCCTGAGCATCAGCAGTCATATCTGAAACACAAGTTCCATTGAGTGAATCAAATCCAAAAGGGCACTTAAAAATCAGGTTTAAATCAGTAATCTACTAGCAACCCCAGTTACTCACAATTTCAATGCTTGACAGCAACACACCCCGCTCGATTTGACTTGGCAACCAGAAAGTGACAGGGTTTGTAGCATTTTCTGTTTAATTACATGAAAATTATTATTCTTTAACGTTTTCCCCAAGACTGGTAATTTTCAGGTGCTAACTAATAAATTATTCATTTTGGTCAGCTGAAACATCTCAATTGTTCATTCCAACTTGGCAAGCTCAGCATTATCACTGACATACAAACCCCGTGAAATTCCACCAACGTGGCAAATAGCAACTCTATCAGACAGATGCACACTCAACACTGTAATTAAGTCACACAACGAGGAAGTCCCAACTATCTGTATTTCCTCGAGAATATTCTACACTGACCGACTGCAGTGGCGTTTAAATTACTACCAATTTATGTGATCCTGTGTTGGGTACACATAATGCTGTTCAACTATCTTGTCTAAAAGTACACACAGTGGCCCAGCATTTTTTGCTTCATCTAGCAGGGAGACAGCACAGAAGAATGTCCCATATTGCCAGGAGGAGAACTAAACACTTGGTTGCAGCAGTGGTTTGCAGGGAATTCCATTGAATAAAGGAGCAGCCTGCTCTTATCAGGTACTCCTGCAGCACAGCTGAAGGGAACTGACATATCAACTGCACACAGATGACACTTCCAGCTGAAGCACCACAATCCTTGCTTTTGTTACTGATTCGTCACTCTTAAAATAATCTATGTGAGGAAACAGAAGGTTCTGCTCAGAGCAGAGGATATCATGTTTCTTCTGTACCAGTGCAAGACCACTCAGAGATAATAAAGAACTAAGGGGTGAAGGGATGTTGCACAGGTCATATGCATTTCCTTTCAGTCTAAAGGGCACAGATCTGATCTGGTTCACATCGTTTACTGACAAAACTCAAAATTTAAATTAATCAGCAACATCATATGTTCCAGTGATAAGGACCAGCAGAGATACAAATAATGGATTGTAAGTGAAGAGTTCATTCCTTCTTAGTGGACACTATTTCATATACAGAAAATGCATTTTAAAAGTACCAACACAATTCAGACAAGCTATACCAGATATCAGCACAGCTTTTACTCCAGAAGTTATCCTGTAGGTTCTTTTGAAATAATTTGTCACACACACTGCCTCAAGATAAAGAAAAAATGGCATAAAAAAATGTTGAGTAGGGTTTTAGTTTTAAAAATTCAGCTTAACACTAAGCACAGCTAATAATCTTTAACATGACAGTTACAGTCACCTGCAAAACAGTGAAGTGCAACAATCGGAAAAACAGATTTTTAATTATGTCTGAAAAAAATTTTTATTCCCCTTTATTTGATACCTCATACAGCGATAGAGTAATGAAGAACAGAAAGAGACACATGAATCTTCAATACATATTGAAAATATTAATTGTAAAGCACAGCACATTTGGCAACTCCTTCACTGCTACTTCCACTCAAGTGTAAAACAACATGAATGTGAATTCTGATGTGCCATACTCTTTCCACCTCAGGCAATGATCTTAAACCTCATTAGCTGAGTAGGTCTGAGTGGGATCAGAACTGAAAATGTGCAAAGAGTCATGATTCAAACCTGGAGGATATTTGTACGTGAGAAGAATTCAAGCACACAAAAAGAACATTCATCTGAACATCTCCAATCCTCTCGTTAGATACAAGGACCTGCCCTTTCTTTCATACCAGAGCAAACACCATGCTCTCAGTCTGCGGCTCCCCAAGACCAAATCAATTGTTCTGGTTTTTATTTTCTGGTCTATTAAACATAATTTTACATGATACATACATCCATAGACTTTGTACACCATTTGTTCACTCAAAAGCACTATCCTTCTTTTTCTGCAATGCTGTGTGACGAAATTAAGTGAGTAACGCAAAGGCAAACACAAATATCAGCTGGACTTAAGATTCTCTCAGAATATTACAAATCAGACAAGACTTCCTCTCCACTACTATTATCAAACTACTAGGAGGTAACTAACAGCTCTTTCCCATATCGGCTTTACCAAGATTTTGTCCAGACAGCTGTCACTTTACCTCACCTGTACTTACCCAAATCATCCCACTTATGGGTTTTTAATATCAGCAGTAATTCACAAGACTCTTTGAACATATGAGGAATACCTTAATTGATTAAAAATCCACACTAGTCATTCAGGAAGCTCCTTTTCCAGAGGCGGAATACTCTTTTTTGGTGTAAGCAGTTCAAAATTTTCTAACTTTATACCAAATTATTCAACACATTAATTACTTACTTGTAAAAATCAAGAGAATTTTATTACTGCTGTATGACATACAGTTTCTCTTTTCTTCTCAATTATTTAAAAAACGCTGTATTTTTAAATGCCCTTACAGTGTTCTCTACCAAACTTAGCTATGATTAGACCTGTGCCATTTTTAGAATTTCACTGCTGCCAAATAGTTTGTAACACAAACTACAGTAATTTATATTTGTTCATTTTCAGATACGCTCTTGATACCATTTAGCACCTGTCCACTGCCTAACATGCAGTGCTCTCACTTTTCCATTTTATCTATTTATGTTCATCCTTATTACTCCCTTGTTGATTAACTTCCCTTTTTAATGATTTCTTTTTTTTTAATCCAAAGAAGTTCTCTTTCACGATTAATGAGTTGTATTCTCTGGCATCTAATGAATCAGATTTGCACAGTTCCCAGTTATCACTGGTATTCTTGTTTCAGTATTACTTCCCACTCCATTCTCTTCTAACATCTTTCAAATTCACATACATATATTTATGTATTAAACTGGAAAGTATGCCATGTTTACTCTGTGACATTGACTATACTGTGCTTTTACATACCAAACAAAATTATCATAATCACTATCAGTTCAGCGATCAGTGACTTAAAATAACAGCAGCACAGCAAAATGAGGGTCTTCTGTGTAATCTAAGGTAGCTGTATTTTGCATAAAACACTAATTAAAAACTTCATACGATGTTATTACCTGTGACAACATGAGTCCTTTCCTCATTCCCAAAAGGGATAAACAGAGAGGAATCAGTATGTGAAGAAGTGTGCCACATTTATTCTACTCATCTTCCAAGGCATGATATGGGGAAGAAAATCCTGTGGTCCATGAGGAATAACACCCAACTTGAAAGGCAGGCTGAGGAAATAAGGCTCCCCAGGAACAAACTACTGAGCTGAACTAGAAACAGCTTTTCATGTTTTGAGAGCTGAGATATAATTATACAAATATGCTTCATGGAAACTCCTCCAATGCAAGCTTTAGGTGAAAAGAAGTTTGGATTCTTAACAAAGAGTTCTCTCAGCCTTAGTTTTCTTTCAATATTGAAAAAATACTGAAAAGAGGAAAAAAAAACCCTAAACAAAAGCAACTAGGGCAGGAAAGTTTTACTGAAGTGATTGTTCTTCACGTTTTCATAAAGGCACAGGCATACTAATATATTTCAAGGGACCTTTTTTAATTTGCAGTGAGGCATTGTACTGCTGAACTAAGTTCCCTGAAGGTTTATCTTAGGTTCTGTTATCCTCAGCTGCTACATCCTGTTTTGCACACACTTGAAATGTATGTTCTGTCAGAGGCTGCACCTCAGTAATGAAGCAAAATGTGTGTGCATGCATGTACACTAGCAATGGATTAGTCAATTTTACAAACATTAAGTTCAAAGGGATGGCATGTGCCGTAACACCAAAATCATTTACATACACTTACTCCCCCTTCTAGGGATAAAGCTTTTAAGTGTCTAAATCACTACTGAAAAGAAAATTGGGTACCCCTGAAAAAAATGTTACTGCATATAAGGTAATAACAGTGTGTTTCCAAAAGTTGATAAAATACAGATTTAATTATGCAAGTTCTCATACATCAGTAACTTGCATGTGAGTAAGCTCTCTGCATAATAATGTACATACATAATATATATCGATAACACACAATTATAATTGAATGCTTGTAATTATTTTCAGGATCAAAGCCCTTATTAAAAACTCAAATTAAAGCATCATAATGGTAGTAGTCATGATGGACTTACATGTGGATATAATGAAATTAAGTCCTGTAATAAGTGGGATGTTTTGCATATACAATTAGATAATCTTAAAAGTGATCAGTGTAGGGCTGACAACTGCTAAAAGAGAAGAGATTAAATTGTGGTGATATTACTAACATTTAGTAGGCAAATAAAAATAACAAAACTCAAAATCCAATATTCCTTAGGAGACGTGGTGAACCTACCAAATTACCAAAACGATAGAAAACCTGAAGGAACGGGATGTTTGGCTCTCTCTGGGCTAATGACCTGAAACTAATCTCTGGGTAATGACCAACACTGAGGGGCTGCAATAAGGAAAAACATCAAGTGTGCAGGCTGGCAGCTCAGCTCCTGCAGCCCTCTAGGCTAAGCTGTGCTCTCTTCTGCAAGAGGAAACCAAACGGTGCACCACAGAGGACTTCCCCTGGCTGGACTGAAACTTGCTACCTAAGACAAAGTGTTTGCTCATAGTCCTTGCATTCTGCAGGTTTTTCAATTTGATGCTATACTCAAAAAATTTCACAGGTTTTGCTTTAATATTGCTCGGTCAGCATTAAGATCTCTGAAAAAACAAGTCTCTGTGGAAACACAGCAGTGCTTATTAAAAAATATTTCCAGTGCAGAAGATTGAGACTAAGAAATATTCTCAACTGCTGAGGTATAGAAATTCTGCAAGCAAAGCCATACACAGCCTGAATTCAATGTCACTAATCCAGAAGGCAGAAATATGTCAAAGCATTTGAGCTGTGGTATCACTGACGCACCACCCTCTCTCTGTTAAGAAACTGGACTTCCATGTCCTATTTACATCACATGCTCTTCAGTAGCACGGTTCCAAGGTGCTCACAGTGCACTAAATTTAAAGACCACTTCTGTAAAGAAGTTCCAGACACATTTCTCTGTTATTAGGGATAAAGTAACACTTCCCAAACTATTATTTTGTTTTAACTGAGACAGCAGTGATGCCTGGTTAGTGCTTAAGGCCAAATATTCTTGTACTACTACTAACAGCAGAATAATCACTGAACTGCTTTAAAAACAGTAAACTATTTCTAGCATTAATGTGCTCTTAAAAGGTGTCTGCCATCAGCAGAGACACAGGTGAAATGGCAATAGCAGGGATGTTCAGATGACATTAAAGATTTTAGCTTGCTCTTGATGCTCCGAGCAGGCTGATGTCGCGGCAAGCCCGGGGCATGTCCGCAGGCATGGGAAGCCCTGGAGCTTGACCCCCAGGCTGTGGGGGTGAAAATCAGGGATGGATGACAGCACCACACAGCTCTTCCACAGAAGACACTGAGGAATAGTAATCTGGTACTGCAAGAAGTTGCAGGAACACAGGAAGGAAACTACTCAGGCAAATACCACCAAGGACGGGGACGACTAATGTTTAGATTTTTTTTTTTCTGGCTTAGCAAGGATTAATATTTGCTTTTGTGGAAAACAAAGGTTAAAGACACTTAGAGTTACCACTTGGGTATAACCAGTTTGCTTAAGAAGATTATCCATAGCAATTTGTTTTAAAAATTTAAGAATGCATTAGAACATAAACCTATAAACTGAACTAGGTCCACCAGGGAGAATTATTTCTAGACAAGAAGATACACATTCGCCCAGATCTTAGGAATTTATGTTTGCTATCTAATTCATGCTGCATTTCAAAGAGAATACACCATCACTATTAGGAAACAAATGAGAGAACAAATGAAATGGCATCATAAAACCTACAAAAATAATTGTAAATTCCAACTCTATTTATGCAACAATTTGTCAGGTGCGGAATTGTTAACGCTGTGTCACAGCTGCATCCTACCAAAGGCATGGCAGGAAAGAAATGTTTAACAGCAGCAGCCTAGAAGCTTTTGTTTGGTTATGAAGTAAAGCTCTTGATCATTATTACTTAGAGAAAAACTTTAGAAGTGTATAATGGATTATTTTTGTAGTATAAAATGGCTTATGTGGTAGTTTCCTGTAATAGCTCGCCCATGCATTAATTGCTAGAATTTATAAAAATGGTGTCTAGATAATTTTCCCAGGAAAATTTCCCTGTTAAATATTACTCACTCAACACACACATTTAGTTTCTTAATAGGTGTCTTGCTAAAACCTTTTTCAGTTAATCCTTCCTACTGCAGAGAAACAGTTCCATAGCTAGTTACTGCTAAGGGAAGGGAAACAGATATTTTTATTTTACTCTTCACAAATGTACTGGATTTTTTTTTTTTTTTGCAGCATCAAATAAATAAATAATAAATAGATAAATCAATGTTTGGTTTTATATAAATGGTGAAAATATTGGGACTGAAATATTGTACTTATTCCCTGTCATTAACTTTTAAAGTGAAGAACTGTCTCTCAGTCAATATTCAACAAGTATGACAGCTACAGATAAGAAGCAGAGTGCTTAAATTGGACTGCAACTATGAGAACACTAGTAGATTCAACATGAGGGCTGAGGCTACCTCAAAGAGTCCTGCATAATTGACAGTTGCATAGTTCTTTTAACTCCTATTTATCAATTTATAAAACTAAAGCCATTTTATACCATGTTTGCTATTTCTGTTGACATTTGAAATGCGCTTTGGAATTCTCAGCTAATAGTAAAGCTCAAAGCAATTACTAGCTTTCTAGCTCAAATAATAGTAGAACAGATAAGTAAAAAAAAGATTAGAAAAAAAACAGATTAAGGAAAAAAATTAATATAACCACAGTTTTACTTTGCACATAGGGAGGGCTGGAAACACGAGGAAAAGTGGGCTCTATTTATCTGGGTATTGATGAGCATGTGTTCTGTCTGCTCAGACATGCTGGGAACATTTTCCTTCACATTGTGCAGTCCAGGAAAAACTACTGAAGAGGAATTTGAGGATTAATCTTTGTGTTAATTGAGGTTATCTAGATCATGATAGAATGGCACAACTTATTAAGTAAGTTACTGTGGCAGCTATACTCATCTGTTAAAACCAAAATTAATGCATAAACAAACTTAAGTTCACTTCTCATTGATTTTTATCCAACTGCAGCGGACTATAAAAGAGCTATCAGGGAGAGTTATCCATTAGCTGTCAGCTCAGAATGCCTTAAGAAGCAATTGCTAATCCTTCAATGATATCTCACTAAATCCTAATCTCTACAAATTGTTCTTGGAAGAAGCATTAAACTAGTCATCAAACCAGGTCTTTAATGTTTCTTAAGACTTATTCAACCTGTAAACCATTAGAGATCATAAAAAGTACTAAAACTTTCAAAACCAGATAAAAGAAATAAATCAGATGAATATCATCAGCTGCAAGTCTACACCCTCCTGTGTTTTGTGTGCTGCAAAATAAAAACAATATAGGAAATGGATCATTATAATAATAATAGAAAAAAATCTTAACATGCATAAAAATTATTATACTACTTTTTGTTTCAAATTTGCTTCACAAAAAAATCTCCTATTATAAAAGGGTATAAACCATTTTTATTAAGCGATGGAGATAGTTTCATGAAAATTTCAGTGCTTCTTTTATCATTCCAAATAAACACTAAATAAAAAGATTTTTCTCACCTTGTTAAAATCCTGATTGTCTCACCTAGAATTGTACGAGACACAAACACTAAAATGGGCATGGTAACACCAGTAGAAGTCGATATAAATTAACCAGTTCTAAGACTAACATCACTTTATGAAAGGAGAAAACAGTGATGGAGGTTGACATAAATAGAGAATAGGGATATTAATTTCATGAAATAACTTCAAAATTATTAATGTACCTCTGTCATATGTTGGTAAAGGAAACAATTCTTCTGTTTCCCAGAGCCATAGAAGTGGTTCGCTTCAAGATTTTTACTTAGATTTCTGGAGACAGCAGAGGTCAAAATTACTGATTGCAGATAACAATCTGAAAAACTCAAAAGTTCTTCAATTGAGACAAACACCATGTATGATGCCTAAGCAGAAATGATCAACCAAAGTGCACTGAAAACTAATGGTTAGCAGACAGAAAAACAGTGACACCCCCCCCCCCCAAAAAAAAAAAAAAAGAAAAAAAAGCCAAACTTGAGGCAGAGGGATCATCTATTCTACCTGTGCACCTTACAAAGAACAAAAGAACTGGAGTCATACCAGACATCAGAAAAACTTTCTAAAGGTAAGGACTGTAAAGACTAGAATAGAAATGTTGGGAATCCACAAACTGCTGTATCAAGCACAACCTGAAGTCAGACCACCTCTGAAAATAACATTTTTAGCCCACAGAAGACAACTGAGCATGAAGATTACACAGTAAAAATATACATGCAGACATACAGATTGGCTGGTAAAAATAATTTTTTAACATGCAAACAGTAGTAGACAAGCTTATCAAATTAATTAAACATATTACCAGCATTCTGCATTTTCAGAGATTTTGGGCAAATTGTTAAGGAAGTTTTGAAATCACTATACTAAAGTTTACAATGTCACAGAACTCTTCACAAATCTGAAAATAATTTTTTTATTTGTGCCTACTATTTGGTGAAGATAGGCAAATAGTTCCAACAGAAAAAAACAAATGGATACTAAATCCAGATGACACTTTTAAAACAATGACTGGCACTGAATGGGGCTGGTGGCTAGATACAAAAGGATGTACAGTAGGAGTTTTATTGGATATAACCTCTTAAAAAGCAAATGCATTCAAATATACAAATGCAAATTAAAAAGGATCCCAGTATCATCCTAAAGAGAATATGGTGCTACCTAATATACAATAAGATGTTCTATTTTTAATATTCTGTATTGTTCTTTTAAATATAATATTGCTTTATATTCTCCTAAATGTTGAGAAATGTGAAGAAATGTAAAAGGCTTTTTCTTTCAAAATGGTGTTATTCTTCATTTAATTACCTGCTCAGGGGAATAAAGCCACTGCAAATTAACTGATCAAAATAAAGCTTAGTTAGTACCATATCTAAGGAATAAAATCAACCTACTGTATTTCTTAAAGTTCTTTCATAGGGCATTGAAATATTTATTTGAATCATAATTTCTGGAAATTAGCAAGGACATCAAATTCAGAGGCAGAAAGTGTCAAAAAGGTGCTAAATTATGAAAAGAAATACTCTGGGAAGTTTAAATTATTCCCTGAGAAACAGAAGAGAATCATAAAAGCCCAGAGAGCATATTTTTTTAAATGAAAAATGGACCTCCTTTAAAGTGATGGAACAGTGAAGACATCTGTCATTCAGAGTACATGTCCCCTCCACCCAAAATTATTATTATATTATAATTTCAAAGTACCAGATAGTGATCTAAAGCGAAGAAAGGTAATTTAAAGAACTACCTGGATAACTAGCAAAAATATATAACCTTTTTCTGGATTCAAGAGAGTCATACAGCCACAAACACAAATTTCCAAAGTAAAAGTATAGTAGTCAGTATATCCAAAAGAAGTTACACATAAGAAGCAGTTACAGGTGAATTAAGACAGAAATTACCCATATACTGAGGAGAGGGCAGAATGATTTAGTCCTGCTATCTTAGGGATGTATTTGGTTCACATCAGGCAAATCCAGCAGCTGTAAACCCAGTATACCATAATGGAAAGGAAGCTCAAAAGGGGTAAAACACAGGAAACCTTTCAAAGCATTGTTGGCATTCTCCTCAAATGGCAATCTGGTCTTCTGAAGGAAGAAACCACCAGGAAACTGAGCCTGCATCAGAGACAAACTGTTCTGACTGCTCCTCAGCCAACAAATCTTCCGTGTAACTGGAGTTACAGCTCTCATGTGGTCATGGGCAGGCAGAGAGATGAAAAAAGCCAACCCAGAAGTATTCAGAGCCACATGTGGACTGGCAAGGAACATGAAGGATAAGGATCAGCTTATTGGCATGGCCCAGTACACGAATTCATCTCCTTGAGCACTACACAATTAACTAGAATGTTAATTTAAGGAATCACAACACAGAATTTGGAAGATAAATCTAGATTGCTATAAGAAAACAGAAATTTCTGGGGGTCATTTTCAAATATTTAACCCCGCGTGTAACAGAAAATACTCTCTTAATGTGTAAAGATAATAAAAAAATTAGTCACTTAAATGCAATGATCATGGGAAAACTCCAGCAGAGAGGAACTTGAGCATCGCTAAAGGTAAAAAAAGTCTTCAAACTCTTCCTCATGAAATATGGAATGACTCAGAGCAGAGTGGATAACTTGACAACTTTTTACCTGATTGATGCAAGCAAATACAGAAAATTCTACTCCACTGTGGCCACTTAAAAGATCACAGAACACGGTAAACAGGAAAATGTGATTGTGTTCTTATAGTCTATCATTTTGTTGTCTCTAGCAGCAACAGCTGCTTCTTGGAATTGCAAGAAAAGGATATCAAGCAATTAGTTTTGACTCAGTTCTCACAGAAAAACAGAAGCTGATTCAAAACATGAGTATGATGCAGCTCAGTTATGACGGGGGGATGACAAGGAAGACACCAGCCATTACAAAGATTTGGTAAAGCTTTTCAAAATACTTGGGAAATTTGAAAAAAGAAAAAGGAAGGAAATTAAATGGAAGGAGGAAGATCTGAGAACATAAAATGTAAGAATTTCGAATAAGACTGTCATCTAATCCAGGAGGGTATGGAATTCTTCCTCTCCCTCAGAGCAGGAGAACACAGCAGGGGAAGAGAGCAAGGTAAATAACAATACATCCTTTCCAAAATAATAATCTAGCCCGAGCATATTATTCAGGAAACTAAGAGAATTTTAAAAGCTATTAAGGTAAAGGCAATAAATAAAGTATTTAAGTGTATCAGTCACAGGAAGACTATGAAAGAAATGTGCTACTAAAAGACAAGGCATCAATTATGGATACTGCAGCTAAAATAAATTACTTCTGTTCATTGATCTTTACCCCAGAATACGATGGGGAAACATCTCCTACAAACTTTAAATTGACAGTAGGAACCACTTATAGAGAAAATGAAGCACTTACATAAAAGAAGCATCATGGAAAGATTCTAGAAGATTACTTTCTAAAGCTCATTGCAAATTCCAGGCCGTTTGCCAAAAAATAAAATATAATCCAATAAAAAAAACCCTAAAACCAGAACAAACGGATAATCAGGAACAGAAGTCAAACTATAACTTTGACTCTCACAAACAAAGGTGGGCCAAGATATTCCAAATATTTTTCTCTCCAGAGTTTCATAAGATTTTTTTAGACTAGAAAAGACCCGTAAGAATTAAGCAAGTTTTGAATACAATCAAGTTGTTGTATTTGAATACAATCAAGTATTATTGTATTATTTGAATACAATCAACATATTATTATATGTTTTGCAGTTGCCTACATCAGTATTTTTTACTCCAGTACAGCAAGTGGCAGAGAAATGAAAACTGAGGTGAGACAGATGGAACTGGGCAAGAAACAAGCAGGACACAATGCCATCACTGGACTTGCACAGTAACTACAACGGGTATTCTGAATTTAGAGTACTATTTTATTAGAGTGCTTTTACTATTTTAAAAGACGGGGCTGTCCATCACAATAAATTTTTGGGAAAAACAGCATTTTGGATTAAATAATGCTAAAATCAAAATAGGAATGTTGTGAGCACCATTATCATGAACACAAACTTTGGGGACTACTCTCTGTTCGCTGAGACACGTGGCAGCTTTTCAACAGCGTCCAGGGGTGGAGGAACACGGCACACTCAGGTCATGATGACAACAATAAAATGTTCATTCAACACAGTGCAGAGGCAGCAGGGCCAAAAAAACAGGTTTGGCTGGCTAGGAAATCTTCCTGTTCAGCAAATTGAAAAGATCCACTGAAGTGGCCCGTGACACGTGGAATCCTCTCTCTAGCTCATATTACTTTTCTCTTTGGTAGTACCACCCCATTCCAGGAGAATCCCTGGGAGAAACACTACAGCATCCTGCTGGAGAGCACAACATGAATTGTTCCCAGACTGTATCACCTGACTGTGGGCACAACGTATCATCCTGGGGCAATTTCCTTTTTAGCTCTTCAATAATTCACCTGCTGGCAGCAGCATTACCATAATAAATTAGGTCTAAGAGAAAGCACGCTAAATATTCACAATACATACAGTTCCACTGGCTTTTCCAATCTCCTCAGCTTCTAAATCTGTTCTTCTCATTTCCTTTCAGCATAAGACCTCTGCTCCTACCTCCACTGTCCTGTTCTCTCTGGGTATTTCTGGAAGAGCTTAACTGCACAGCAACAATGGAAGAATCAGCACAGAACACCGAAAACAGTATTTGCAATTCCACTGCATGAGCAAGGCACAGGTAGCACAGCATATATATCAGAAAAATGAAATGAGGAAAGACAGCTTCTGTTTGGTTTATTACGTACATATCCTCCAAATAATA
The DNA here is from genome assembly GCF_001715985.3 of Manacus vitellinus. Taxonomy (NCBI): domain Eukaryota; kingdom Metazoa; phylum Chordata; class Aves; order Passeriformes; family Pipridae; genus Manacus; species Manacus vitellinus. Next base: position 1,546,258 of record NW_021940645.1, on the reverse strand, counting down.
TATCACTTTGGAATAACTGTTACGTGTCCCTATGTAAAAGATTCTACAGAAGCCATCAATGAAATTTCAATATAGTTATTACATTCTATGCTTTGAGAAGCAAATACAGCAGAATACATAGAAGAATGAATATATCAGATTTCATGCCTATGGCAAGTTGAAGCCCAAGCTACAGCTGATTTTTAAAATGTGTAGTATGAAACCCCTCCTTCGATCATATCTTGATTTCATGTAAAAACTCCAAATATACCGTGTGATTTTCTTTTTGTTTCAGGTGTGTTTACAAAATCAGCTAAAAATCACTCTTTCTTTGATGCAGTTCACAGTGACCACACAGCAGTTACAGAATCAAATGCTTATCTCTATGAGAAGTCAAGTCATTTGGTGGAGTTCCACATGGTTTACAGAAAAAAAAGTACCTGGGACTTCGGAGAATTGCAGATTTTTTATTTTTTTTTTTCCTTGTTCTGAACTGCTTAATAAAGAGTTTGAGATTTCTACACTTTTTAATGTAAATCTTCATTAAGCAATGACCTTGAAACCTCTGGAAGTTCAGTTCTTATACAACTGTTTCAATCTGAAGCTGCCAAACTGTATGACTTCACTTTCTGAAGAACAGACACTTCCTGTATGGAGACTTCAGAAAGGAAATTCTAACCACCCATGACTCTTACATGAACCTCACAAAAAAGTACTAGAAGCAAGTGGGATTGTTTGGGCCACATGGAGCCTACCTAAATCAGTCATTTGTTTCACATGAAACTTTGGGTCAAAACAGTCACTAAGGAAGCCTTTGATTCTCCAGGACTGCTGCAGTGGTTGTTTAGATTACAAGTGCTGTCTGAACTTACATAATGGGCAAATATTACCTTATTTCAACAATGTATCTCACACAATTTTTTGGTTTTTACACACTCTTTCCTTTCAAGACCTGATGTTTACACTGCAGCTTTCTTTAGAAATTACAAACTTCACTAAAAGCGCTGCACTTGCAGATCCCCAAGAAAATTCCAAGGCAAGGTAACCACTTCAACCTGAGATTCCCACAAAAATAATTTTGTTTCTCCCGATGCTTACCTTACTACCATCTGAACACCTTGCCACATTATCACAACTGAAACACAAGGAAAGGAGGCATACCAATTTGAAAAATTTAACTTTCACATTATTTTTAAAGCAAAGCTACCTGAAAGTACAAACTGGTTTCGTGTTTTGATGTTCTTGTAATGAGGTTACAATACAACTGTTACAAATAAAGACTGACAGAACAACTGAGAGTCATGCAGAATGTAAAAACACTGTCAAAAGCCTTCTACACAGACACTAGCCCACCTTTCATTAAAAGGGCCTTCTAGTTGGGCATAACTGTTCCAGAGTGGGAGAGTTTAACTGTCCCATGTGAGGCCATTTGCAGAGCTTCCACTGACTTCAGCAGTCAGCTACCTGTAGGCAGCCCCAAGACTGCCTGGGGAGCAGATATCCCACCTTGGGGGATGCACACCACATACTCTGGTCATAAAAAGGATGCCAATCTCACTGTTAATATCACACATCTATTCATTTATTATTCCTCCTTGTTTTCAATCCATTTCATTATTCTATTTGCAACTAAAATACTCCCAGCTCTCCCTTCCAATCAGCAGACTGTGCCACTTAATGGCAATTAAATGTCTTAAAGGCATTAAAAAGGTTATTACCAAAACATGCTGTTCAAGCACCAGTATAAATCATTTCATATAATGAAATTCATTTGAAATTCATAATGAGTGAGCCTTCCACATGAACATCTGTGTGGGGGTCATACATCTGGGTGTTAATACAATATTTATCTTCAGTAATAACTAATGATACTAAACCTTTCTTCATAATACTAAGACAATCTGAATATATGAGCATTTTAAGATGATAAACAGTTTCTTGCCCACCATTAGTAAATTTCTCTGATACAGACATTGTTTTTAAACCCCTAACAGTTGGACAAATAAACAAATAAAAGAACACTTAGCAAGCTTTACACTTACCTATTTACACCTGAAAGCTAAGCATATCAGTTCAAGTTATGAAAAACATTTTCAGCTAATTTAAACTAAAAAAAAAAAAAACAACTCAAACTTTGTTGTTGTTGGAATCCTATTATTGGAAGGAGGTTGGAAAGTGAAAAATTCTATCCCCTCACCAAAGAGACACAGAAAAATCATTAGCCCTTTTTTCTCCAATTGTATTTGTAGATCTACAATACCTCTGCAATAAAACTTGTCTCATTCTCCGAGATCCCCTCTAATAAATGCACTTTTATTGTTAGATTTCTTTTTTCTTAAGAGATCAGCATAGTTACACTTTACAGAAGTCAACTATGAGCAAATGCAGAACAACAGACTAGGCTAAGCAAGTCGCTCCTTTGTAACTGTTTATTTTAAATGTTAGCTAGAGCCCACTTATTCTCACTTACCTCATTGGGTTTGGATTTGGTTTAGGATCCCACCTACTCAGAGAGCATTTTGACTCTATCTATAGAAGACTACACCATACTGAAAGTGTTTCTTCCTTTTGATGTGAGATATGGCAACAATAACACTTTGGTTCTAAAATATAACAAGACAGCAATATAAAACATAGTAGTTACTAAAATTCCCAGTGACAAGTGATTACAAAGTTAAGCTAAAAAGATATAAATAGGGTTGTCATAATGGTAGGTTTTGGCCTAATGAGTGTCCCAAATTCCAACCTGATTCAATTCTGCAGGACAAAAATAAAGAATTACGAAGCTGAGTAACTGGCGTGTTAGGGTGTCTCACAGACAGCCCTGCCCTCCTGTCAGATACACCCCTGTCATTTGGGGACAGATCTTGGTTATATTTGGAGAGACACTTTTAAATCACCCCCCAAAAAAAAAAAAAAATAAAAAAAGTTTCTGTCCCTTCCTCTTTAGTGTTAAAATCCAATAGATTTCACTGTCAGAGAATTATTGAAAATGATCAGACACACAAACAACAGAACAATCAAGGATATCAGGTACTTTCTGAAATTTAAAACAAGACCCGTGAAGTATATTTTCTTATTAGTTCTTGATTATTCATTAAAGCACACCTCATTTCTCACCTGTACCTCTTCACCATGCCTTTATTTCACAAATAAGACACCCTGAGCTTGAGGAAAAGAAATGACCACTCCTGGTCTCCCAACTTCCAGTAACCAATAGGCTCTGATCTGTTACTTTCTTTGAGGTTTTAACAATTTTTTTGGATGAATAGCAGACTACTAAGCAAGCTGAAATAGTGAAGAAGTCATTCTATAGCAGTTGACTATTGTAACACCTCAACACTGCTCAAGTCAAACATTTTTTATTATGTAATGTAAGAAGTCATTATACAAAGTAATGAACAAAGATGTGAAATAATGTTGACTCTCATGATACTGCATTTGGGATTCTGGGTTTGTTGAAGGGTTTTTTTACATCAACTTGTTTTCCATAATTACTACTGAAATTGCCTATCACATATATTTAATATCCTCCTAATTTGTTTATTTATGTGTTTTTATTATCTCCACCTTCATTTATGGAGAGCTGAACTGAACTCAGCAGCTTTTAATTACCTCTTTGCCCGTGAAGAGTTCGACCAAAATCTTGTGATAATTAGAAGAAATTCATTATGTTTGGACTCTAAATTCTTTAAGAAGCTTTAATTAAGAGTTCTCATGTAAGACATTCAATCTAGTGCCTGTCTGTGGTCTATCCTGCTTCTTGCTGTGTTTTTTACAGAACTGCTGAGCAGCCTACAGCTTCCTCTCGGTTACACATGAGATGAGTTTCTCAGATTCTAATTCTATTTCATGGCACAAAACCAACAAATTTATCTTTAAGTGATATTTGTTAAGAAAAAAGTCCGAGGGTCTATGCTGTCATATAGGTTGTATTCATAAACAGGATTACAAATGTGAAAAAAACATTAAGAGAGTGTTAGAATTTTAAGGGAGGGTTGAAAAATAATCTCTAATTAAATAACTCAAATGTAATGTGTCTAATTAATTAGATATAATCTTACAGTATCTTCTTAAAAGCATTTAAAAAAATAAGCTCCGTAATAAACCCACACTGCTTTTAAGCAGACAAATGTACAAATAAAACATCTCACAAGAATCTCACAGCACCCTCACTGTAGGACTCTACCTCCATCATCTCTTTATAGTAAGGAATTTTATCTCCAGGCCTGTCCAATATACCTTATTTTCTATAAGTACATCACTGACCAGTCAGGAGCACCGTAAAAGTCAGAGATAAAGGTATTTTGATTATTACCATGTTTTCAAAATATGCACTGCAAACAAACTGTGAATGAGGAGCTCAGTGGCTCCTCAGTATGTGTGTGTTTAGTTCACCTTTACAGATCCACCTTCCAGCAGTGAAGCTGTGGCTGGCTACAAATCCCCTACGTCTGCCAAGGTAACACAGGACAGCTTTTATATGTAAACACAAGGTGTAATCAAGCCTTGTACCCATTACTGAAATTCGGCAGATGCAAGTGATCTCTCCAGCTTCTTATAAAATAACAATTACAGTATCAGACCCTTCTTTCCTCCCCTCTTCAGTGTATCACACACTAGCACTACAACTTCATATATCCAGATTAAATCCAGCCATCCAAGACCTAAAACCTGAAAGAATTCCCTATTGCAGGCAGATACTTCTAAAAGCAATTTAAAATATTAAGTTACTTTCTTGCTTTTCATTTAAGACTAAGTAAGCCTCTGTAATGAATGTGCTCCAGATATGAAAAGGTATTAGAGACACTTATTTCCCTCTGTGCTTTTGCAGAGAACAAGGCAGGATAGTTAATGCTGACAGAGGCAAGGCAAAGGTTGTGTCTTCCCAGATCAGGCCAGAGCGTGCTGAAGAGCTCCTTGTGCACAAGTGGAGGATGGGTACAGCTCCTGCTGTCACCTCCCCTGACCACCAGCCACCTTTCTGCTCTAAGGCAAGGTGACAGCAGTCACCAAGTGGCAAACGTTCACCCTCCCCAGCACAAATGAGACTCTAAGTATCCTGTGAACGTTGCATTTGCTCTGTTGTTTTTAAAATGACGAGCATCAAGGTCATCATCTTCACAGCTCAGAAGGCAATCAGTTGAGGTAAAAGTACAAAGCAGGTTTAGTAGAAAGAGCCTGTGTGCACCATGAAAACACGCTGCAGAAACACAGTTTAGTAGCAGACTGCATCATTTCTACATTACTTTGAGATAATCAGTGAATTTCAAAGTCTGTATGCTATAAACTCAAAACCAGCATCAGTAATTGCTTTCACCTGTTAGATAGCATGATTTATAAACTGTTAGTTTGCAACCTGTATTTTTCTAACATTTTTGATTGATGAAAACTAATTACAATCAACTTCGAGACACTGAGATACAGCTTATAAATCAGCAGCTGACCCTGTGAAATGTACAGTATGGTCTATTAGCACATGTTATAAAATAAAGATTGAAATCTAAAGTCAAAAGATACCCAATCTGCTTAAGGAAAAACTCATTTCTGTATGTATTTATGTATAGCATTTTAGTTTTCTAGCTATTATTAAAAAAAAAAAGAAATTGAGGGGATTGAACTTTCAACACTATGGCCATTATGTAGCTGGGCCAGATTTCAGGCTAAAGACTAATGTGGTTTAGCTACTTATGAAATAATTACAAAAGTACCTCTACCCTTCTAAATCAGGAGCACTGACACTCATCAGAATAATCCCCTTGGTTAAGTTCCTGTACCCACTGCCCACTGAATCCTGGCAGTGCAAAGTCTGGCAGGAAAACCACTGCACCCCTTCAGTGCAGCATATCTCTGGGTTTCAAACAAAGATCCTCCTTCTCTTCTGTAAACTCACTGACAGATTGAACAAGAGAAACAATCTCCTCTCCACACAGCACAACTCTTAACAAAAACAATAACAAAGCACACCCCTTTGGAAGACAATTACTAGATTTTTTTTGTAGCAAGTACTATATAATCAATTCCAAGTCAAAACTTCTGGGATAGCTTAGCACTATTCTAATGATAACCCGCTAACCACTTTTACTGTAATTCACCAGGAGAGAGGAAACAAAGGTTCACTACATCTTTTTAATATTTAACAGTATTACCCAGCCACGGAGAAGGCCAGATAGCTACAACCCTCAGCCACTCTGAGCACACTACTGGAAATGCTATTTTACTATGCACTGAATTGGGAGATATAAGTAGACATTAGCATTTGCACAGTGCAGCACAATTTTGTAGTTAGCAACACTTTTTGGTATAAGTCTTTTGTATTTGTTAAAATTCTGATTACGTTTAGAAGCAGCACAGCAACTGCAGGCTAGATTGCATGTTTTCTACCTTCCTTGTCAACCACTTCAGGAAAAAACAACTTCTCACTGCAGTAAAAACAGACCATCGACACCCTTTCAAGAGAATAAATACATCTTATCTCAATTCTTGCTTTACAAGTTCTGACATCAGTGAGAATAATCAGATCTGCAAAAGAGGCTATTTGCTATTAATACTAATTTAATGATTTGCTGTTATGCAGTGCTATAGCCCCTCTATCTGGTAAAAGCCAGCAATCAAGGCTCAGTTTCTGCTCAACTAGAAACCTGAAACTTTAACAGCAATGATGCTGTGAAATGAACAACGTGAAGATAATTTCATAGTCTTGGTTTCAGAAAACGACTAGATCTTAAAATACATATTGCCCATCTCCAATGTTTTAGAAAACATTTTCTATCTATAAGGTTCAGGAAAAAGTCAGTTTGGGCATCTATCTAGCTGAGAACTTAATACAGAGAAAAACTGTACAAACCCAGAAGTATTTTCAGAAATAATGAAAAAAAAATCAGGTAAGAAAATAATTTAAAAGAAATGTTTAAAAAGATTCACGACCCATGTATATTGTGACAATCTATAGCTAAGCAACTGCAGTCCCCCAGAACACAAAGATTTTACTACAGACTTTATTTCAGGCAAAGAGTAAACATAATAGTGCTATATTTTTCAAGGCAGTGCTAAGAACATAAGCAAGGTAGAAAACACACGCAAAAGAAAATGCACTAATGGAAACTCAGTTCTAATAAGCACATTTAAATAATGTTGGCAGCTTTTAAAAAGTTGATGTACATTTACTTACAGAGGCATGTTTTGTAAGCACTCACGCTGCAATCTAAGGCAGAGTAACAGACATAATCACACAGATGTTCACATAAATTAGCCCTGATTCTGCAGATGCATAACTCCATAAACAAGAAAATGCATCACTCGCACACCCTAAGCTGGGCCTGTATGTTTGCAAAAATTGGCCATATAGCAATTTCATTATAAAAAATGGAAGACTGTAAACTACTTAATTCAGCACAACTTCTACAAGGAATACTATCAGGATATGTTTTTCTCAATTCTTTGCTAACCCAGTTACAAAATGCTTCAGTGAAAGATCTGAATTTTCATAAAAAATAAAATATTAATTCATTTTTCTACAAAGAGCACCTATCACGTTGACAATATAGATGCATTGCTAATGTACCTCTTTCCTATGAGTGCAAAATACAAGTGGGGGGCAAGGATGGGGCACAACTGTAGGGCCCTTAGAATTGCCAAGCTATTAATTAATTTTAGAAGAAAAGGAAAAGCCATAAATCCAAAAACTAACAAACAAAAAGATGCTAAAGTAAAAAGAGGACAGAGACTTTGCAAGTTGCTGGATTTATTTTACAGGGACGAAAGCATGAATTTCTTCAGGTATTCCAGACCAAAGTTTCACTCTATGTTTTTATCCAGTTATATTTTTATTGGACAGTAAGTAAGCCTCTCCCATTCTACCTGAGCTTTTCTCAAAGGCTTAATTCTTGCAGAAATGCCAAGAAAAAACACACTAAGGGAAAAAAATAAATCAATTTGGACTTAGAAATCAGTTTCTCAACATGATATGAATTATCTTTGAAGCTGAATAGTTTGTCTCCTACAGTCAGCAGTTAATAGATCCACAAAAGAGAAAAAAAATGGAATCAAGAGTAATGTGTTGTAAAAAAAGACCTGAAAGTCACAGAATCCTCCTATTTCTATGCTACACAAGAAACTCAGCTTTGGAAATGCAAAATACTACTCTTGGAGGATGGAAAAGATGAAACACTGGAAGAATTATTTTATCTGTATTTTTGAATATTACTAGGGTAATATTGAGAATATTGAAACAAAGTTTCAGAAATAAACATTTAAACAGGTAGCAATAAGCATTTAGTTAATGTATTTCTCCCTGCTATCTCCAAGTTTCACCAGGAAGAGTCGATCCAATTAGGTATTTCTTCCGTGAAAAGGACACAGAAATTTATAAATGCAGTTGCTATTTTAATTTTCTTCGTGGCTGCTTTATTCATTTTTTTTCCTCTTGAATGCATTCTACCAGAGGGCCCCAGAAACCTGTGTGATAGAAAGTAAAAACCCACTCAGAAAGCACTTGCCCACCCATGTGCATTTACTTTCCCTGTATTACCCAGGCGCCTTCTGAATGTTCTTCCTCTCTCTTGTCCAGGTGAGAAGTGCCCTCGCTCTGCCCTCACAGGGAGTTACTTTCCTCCACTGAAGATGTAATTTACTCAGCAGAGTGGCTTGAGATTAGGTATGAAGGGGAAGGTAAAAGTAGGAAAACAGGTTTATAAGCTGTCCACTCTGGAAATTGAGTCCTAAGCAATGAAAAAACACAGCCCCAGTTTTGATCTGAAGCACAGCCACCTCATTGTGAACGACAGACCTACCTCTCACCATATCAATCCAAGAACTAAGTCCCTCAGAGGAAGGAAACCCTTCCATAACGTAAAGTATTTCATTGTTTTTCCTACTCTTGTGATGCAAAATAATAATAAAAAAGTATCTGTGCTTAATAGCAACAGTGATAACAAATCCCTTCCACACAGAAGAACCTGAGACTTCCAAATTAAAAAAGATGCACTTCAACTTAGCATTCTAGCAGCCGCCAGTCTAAGTAGCTACCATGAGACCACCAGATTTCTTTTCTGAACTGCAGTGCAAGGACAAGCACCAGAACCAAAGCAGCTGTGTTGTTTAGCAAAGACTGCTCCTGGAGTTACTACAGGCTTTGAAGTCCCGATCCTTCTCAAAAACTGGCACACTGCAAATGCACAAACACGTGCTCCTGTTTTGTGTGTGCACACACGTGTACACTCAAACTGGAGTGCTGCAAAGCTGTTCAAACCAAAAAGAAGCTCAAAAAGAAACCACCAGGCTCAGAGAAAAACAAAAGTGACCAACTCATCCCACATGATTTTACCAGGTACTTTTCCTTGTGCTGTTTGTTTCCATACAAGTCACAACAGAAATCAGCAAAAGCAAACACCAGTTTGTTATAGGTACTTCTGAAAGCCAAATGGGCTATAAAATTTAAAGATACAGTCAAGGTCAAATCCATGGCAATCCATGTATTTACTGGGCTTTGCAGGAGGTTTCAAAGCAATGAGTCAGATGATAAATGTACTGCAACACTAGACACAATACTGTAGATAGAGACAGGTCTTTTGCTTTAATTTTTAATTTCCATTTTCTGTGGGTTTAGACATTACTTCTGTGGGACTGACATTACTTCAGCATAAGACTTTGCAATGAATCAATACTTTAATTTAATAATGGTATTCTGTTGTCAACATATAATATATCACATAATGTGTTTGTATAGATGCAAAAAACTTATGCCAAATAAAATGTAAGGCTTTGCTTTTACCAGTGATCACAGGTTAAATCAATGAGAAACCATACAGTTCCCAAAAGAATTTTCTTCAGGATTAAAAATCAGCATGGAATAATTTCATCCATATCCCTTCCACTCATCATGCCAGCGCTGTGAAAGTTTCCTAGGTCATAGGATTTCAATGAATACTTTAATAAAAGCAAGAGAGAAGAAATATATCCAAATAGAATCAATGTACATATCTGAGTGGGACTTACTTGAATATTCCACTTCTTTATGAATTCAGTGATAACTGCACTAGTCCCTAACTAGAAAGAAGATTATAAATGGAAAATGGAATTAAGTCCAGTGTCATCCAACTTAATTGAAACAGATGAAACAAGTTATAGCTGTAAAATGTGAAAAAATAAAATACAACTACGGTAATTTTCATTTCAGTGGAGTGGCTACAATTCTGTATCTGCTATTTTTATCTTGATGGTAGTCTTCCTGTTGACAAGTATTTAACATGGGAAACACAAATCTAATCATTTCTGTGGTATGCTGACAGAAGGTATGTGAACAGCAAGTAAGTGGAAATAAGAAGCCATTGCTCCTAAAACTCCCAGTTGTTTGCCTCAGTATTTTTTTTTCAATTCAGCAGTTTCTGAAACACTTAAAATTGATACATAACTGGCATATTAATCTTAGTTAATGCCAAAGGCACGTGCTTTGCAGTCACATGTGCTCCCCTCGATTTCAATGACAGCTCACGATCATAACGCGAAGTGTTCGCAGCTACGTGTCATTTGTTGGCAGAATGCTTTGGGGCTCTGGGAAGAGTAGGTCTGGTTTTACTACGGTTTGGCACCTCCCACAACACCCTCCAGTTGGTGAAAACCCCGCAGTTCCATCTAAGTGTCATCCTTAATGTGAAAAAGATATTTGAGTCAGTGCAAAATAAAACAAACAGCTTTTACCAAAATGTCAGTGCTGGTAGCTGTGCATCTGCCAGATGCTTGTTACTTGAACCCATGCCGTGCATAACAAACAGTCAGAGACATGACTAGGACAAACGGCTGGACCAGAAAATCTTTAGCAGGAAATCAAAGCATACTCAGGATGAAGTCTGGACTCAAAAAAAGGTTGCGATTGGACTTCACAAGATTTATTGATTAGAGTGTTCTGTAACATCTCTTTTCTTGGTTACCATGCATTAGTTGAGCCCCACCTGCCTGACCTCAGTTCTGTGCATTAGCCTTTGGTCATATGAACACGAGAGAAACCACAGTGCTATTTCATAGCTGAATTCACACAGGAATTCTTATAAGTCCAGTATCTCAATTTAAAGATAATAACATTACTGAAGAAGCCAGAATACCATGAAAAATGCATATTGGAAAAATCAGGGCATGACTTTTTAAAAATGAAACCAATGGCTTGATAAAAATAAAACCTCACTGGTATATTCCAGTCAGTTGGTTGATTTTTCTGATCTACAGGCTGGCCTGCCCTTCTAAATCAGTGACTGACTTTTATGCTGAGCACTGGATGAAGAAGCTAATGCTGAAAAGCCATAGGTCTTATATGATCATGGAAAACACATGCAGGCACAAGATACAGAGTGAGATTTGATGAGTAAGTGGCTTTTGCTTAGTCAGAACCTGAAGGATCTTCATCAAGAACTTTCAAAACAGCTAACAGATAGCTTGACTTTGAGTGAAACACAACCAAGAATTATTGTCATTATGCACACCCACAAAAAAGAGAGATTTCACAACATCTCCTCAGATGAATACATACACGGAGAAAAGGCTTTACCAACATTCATTCAGGTGGGCAATCATACAGCTTTCTGGAGAAATAACTCCTGATTTGCCTTCCATTTTCCTAAATCCTATTTTAAGCCCATTTAACATGTTAAAACAATTAAATAAACTGCAACACAAATCAGTATAAATACAGGCAGCTGCTTTTCTTAAAAGCTGTGAAATGTTAAATAACCTATGACTCCTGCCCACATATGTGCCTTGCCAAGCCAGGGGATCACACAAGGGCGTGCACTATTTTGAAAGCTGGGGCATGAGATTCATCATGTCAGATTTTGTATTCACGTGGTACAACAGGATCCATGACTTTCATTTCAATAGCAGCTGGAGCAATGGGCACAGAAGGAACATGCAGCTCAACCTGGGAAATTAGGATGAATTTGATTTAAAAAATTCCCTTTCTTACTAAGAGCTGTTAGTGGTAGATGCAGATACTTGCTTTGGGGTCACACCATGTCAGCAGTTCACAGCAAAAAGATTGCATTTCTCCTCCCTCTCCCCTCCAGTGGATACTGCAGCCTCAAAGAATTTTACATGTATCCTCAGAGATGCTTATATGTATCTGGAGAGTACAGCTGTAGGCTTTAAAAAAATGTTCACATGCCCTACAAATTCAAATCCTTTTTTATGTAATCTATTTAATCTTCCATTAATGATAATCTCTGCTATCAATGTGCCCAAACAGGGTCAATTTCTGCTGGATTTGCAGTTCTTGCATTTCCATCCTATAACTGAGCTCCATTTAATGAAGGGAAACACCCTGCTGTAAAAGGTATTAGCAGTCTCCCTAAAACAAAAAATAGTTAGGAGGCTCTGCAACTGCCAGGAACATTTCAAGATTGCGGTTTTTCTTCTTCCTTGGTGTGTCTTGTATGGAGGAGAGTCCTGCCAGCTGAACATTATTTATTAATCAGGATATTCCTGCCTTCTAGACTTTGTAAGGAGACAGCATAGAAGGGCAGAAATTACTGTGGATTTCTCTTACAGACCCAAAGAGAGAGAAAGAGGAGAAAGGAAGAAATTGCAAGGGAGCACTTAGACCGTGACAGATCCCACCTGGAAAGCCCAGGCACACGCACACAGGTCACGGCAGTCTGAAGCACCACGTAACATATCTGGTTCACACAAGGATTGAAAACAGAGACACAGGTCAAAAATCTAGCTTCCTTTGCTGTTTTGTTTCTAAGTGCCCTATACAGCTTCCTAGTCCTCAGTGAAGTGGGTTGGGTTCAGCTCCACAAAAGATTTTCCTTCTGGTAACTTCTGACTTCCGTAGGTTGTACCTACAGAACATGCAGGCTCAGACACACCTGTAAGGGACGCTTCTGTCAATTATCGTGGCAGACACAGGAGAAACGAGTTACTGCCTTGTTTGCTCTTCTGATTCAGTGATAGTTTTATTCGTAATCATTCCCAGCCATCCGCCACCTGCACAGCCACCCACACATTCATATCCAATTTGCTGTTCTTCTCCCGATTTTGTCAATTCACAAGATCAGCTCGCTCTGCCTATACTCTCTGCCCCAGTGCTAATCAGCAAATAGATTTAATAGACAAAATAAAGTTCAAATTACTTGCTAACAAAATCCTCCGGCAGAATAGCCATACATTAGCACGCAAAAGGGGAACGCTAGGCTGTAGAAGTGATCAGGTGGCTTTTCATTTCCTCTACTGCATCCAAGAAAAAGCAGAAGATTACTATAACACAGTATAATTGAGCATTTCACTAAATAGCACCACACAGAAGTTGTTCTGGCAAGGATTGCATTTGTCCTAAGTAACCTTTATGAGAAGCTGAAAGTTGATACACAGAGACCAAATGAATTTTCGGATTCAGCCCGAATCCTTAAGTTTGCGCTTGGGAGGGCGGAAAGAACCAGCCACCAAGCATCAATCGGAGAACTAGCCCCCTCCTCTGCTTAAAAAAAAAATAGTCAGCTACGGCAAGACGGTGTTGAGGCTACACACGGGAGCCGGCAAAGCGCTGGGCTGCGTCTGCATATCCGCGGGGTGCCCTGGGCTCCTTCCTGGCGGAGCTGGCGACAGCTCCCTCAGAAGCCGGGCGCTGGGACGGAGGGAGCATCCTGCGGAGCCCGCTCTCCTCTCTTTCAAGGGAGACGAGTGTTCGGGAAACCAAACTCCCTCACCAGCAGACAAGCACATGCACAACGCACTCCGCACCTCCCGAGGACCACTCTCCCCACTGCCCCTTCTGGGTCTGTCATCAACGATCCCTCTCGCTCAGATACCTCCCAGCATCTCCTAAATACCTCTCGCAGACCAGTCTGGAAGGGAAAAGGGGGGGGATCTGCATCTTTCCTAAAAACCACAAGAAAAACCAGTCGCCTCAAATGGCTGCTC